>NC_047659.1:84118021-84446354 GCF_011762505.2 Arvicanthis niloticus | reverse complement strand
GTCCCCTCCACAGCAATGCTACTACGCTATCCGAATTTTTGCTGGGCAGGACCCATCATGTGTCTGGGTTGGATGGGTGACTCCAGACTACCATTTATACAGTGAAAAGTTTGACCTGAATAAAAACTGCACAGTGACTGTCACCCTAGGAGATGAAAGAGGCCGAGTCCATGAAAGGTAAGGGGGTCCCAAGAAATTCCTATCTCCCTACAGCAGTCATTTATACCCCACTCCACACCCCATATGAAGAAAGTATCCCAGCCCATCTGAAATGACGAATAGTAATTTAACTGGTTTTTACATTGGGATCACCATGACAGTGGAAAGGAGTGTTTGTAGAGACAGAGGCTCATTTCATTGCATATAGAAATCATAAACAATTGGAGTCGGGGAACCCTGTCCACATTTAGTTCCACGATTTTGAGGCAGGCCCCAATTACTACAACATCAGAACAAGACAGAAAAGTCTCCATGTGTCTAAGAAAAGCCAGTTCAGAGGAAATTGAACAGATGATCAGTAGCACACAGCAACTGACAAATCAGAACCCCCTCATCCCAAGAGTTTATGATATCTCAAAGCAGAAAGAATATAAAGAGAGAACCATGAACAACAACCAGTGAGTAGAGACTCAGGCTCTTTGGGGAAAACATGTTTCAGGTTCACCTAGGTCCACCACTGTCCACTGGCACTGCAGCCAAGGAAAACCTTTGTCCAGATGTATCCCAAACATCTCAAACCTATGTCACATCATCTGCCTACTTCCTCTCCTCTGGTTTGGAACATCATCTCCCTGGGTAGCTCTGTACCAAGATGGGGTAAATTTCTTCTCAGGGAAGCCTTTACACTCTACAAAGTCAGGAATCTTTTTCTGTCAGGGCTTTTTATACAGTAGGGCTCATCGAAACCTGTCGGCCATGGAAGAATTATGTCGCCCAATGGCGGACCCCTGTAGGCAGATGAATAAAAGCACAGACTCTGAAGTCAAGTTTAGATACTGATTAGGTTTGAAATTAATTCTTAGTCACTTACTAGCCGTGTGAGCTCGAACTTTCATTTCCTTATATATAAAACGAAAATAATTATTCAAATCCCAGAGTGCTACAAGAAGTAAATAAGTTAATTTGTAAAAGAATGCTGAAGACAGTGACTTATCTCAAGTACTTTATAAATATTAACTCTTACTGCCAGCACTTAAAGCAAGGTCTGGCACACTTCAGTGCTCAATAATTCTTAGTCCTTTGTCTGACATAATATGCAATAAACACAAAATTGAGTTTTACATGTTTCAGAGCATTTTAAATTTGGTGTCTTTAAAATATACACAAAGCCTGCCAGTTCACAGTACACAGTTCAATACATCAGTAATTGGATTCTGTAATTTATAAAGCAGGGATAGCATGGCTTGAGTTTAAACTTTATAGAAACCTATCCATGGCTATAAATGGAAGACTCAATTTGCAGAGGTCTCTGCCTAGGAGCACTCATCCTGAGAAAACAGCCCCGTCATTGTCCCAAATAGGAAGAAATGAAAGGAAAGGGATGTGTACTCAGAAAGGGATTTCCACTCACAGTAGAAAGTGGCAGACTTCTACAAACAGAAGGAAACAGAATATCTTCTTCATTCAGCCTGGATTTTCCAAAGAATAGTTCAGAGGTAAAAAGCCTTCAGGGTTCAGGGAACTGTCCACCACGCGATGCTGAATGCTTGGTCTGGGTTCCCTCACACAGCTGACACAGCTAAGCTACAACAAGAACTTAGCCCAAGCTACATCAGATTGGTCTGTGTGTTCAAAGGGGTTTCTCTTGCATCAAGTAGAGAATCAATTGTTCTTTAACCTAAGAAAGGCCACACCATATCACTCCAAAGGCCCAGGTCCTTCAGCTGTTACACCATAGGTGAGCTGGAGAGAAGGCAGAACTGACTGCTTGTCATCACCCATTGTGAGAGCCTCTGAGAATCACATTGTACATGGCCTATCTTCTCAAAAGCTCACTCTGGGTATAAAATCCTGCAATTAAAAAATTCTAGCTCAGGGTGCAGCCCAGTGGTAGAGCCCTTCCTTAATCTGCATAGGATTCTGGGTTTGATTCCCATCACAAAAGTGAAAAGGTTATAAAATTTGGATTGGGAACCTTTGAAGGCTTTCGGTTACAGCTTGCCTTTAAATATAAAGAACAGATGGAGTTCTACACTCTGGAAATTGGTAGAGAGCTAGTGACAGAGAAATCTAGGTGGTTATTTAGCTATTTGGGCTATTTAGTAGCGAGGCCAGCAGACATCTAAAGAACAGAAAGTACAGTATAGTACAGTTCAGGGAGCAGGGAGGCCATCAGAGACAGTCTATCTGGATCCTAGTTGCCATTCCAAAGAATATGATGCAAGTTTTCAATCACTTTATGCCCTGTGATCCAGAAGACTGGACAGGAAGATAGGCCACATACAATGTGGTTCTCAGAGCCTCTCACAATGGATGATGACAAGAAGCAGTCAGTTCTGCCTTCTCTCCAAATTAATCCAGATTAATGATTTTGCTTCTCATCCAAATTCCTCTGTAGATTTGCCTCTACCATAGTCTCCTTTCTGTGCTTTGACTTTTCTGTCCCTAAAATGGAAGTATTACTACCAGAAGATTGAATTGCCAATGAGTTGAGAAATAGTTATCTGAATACCAAGGTCTTTGGAAGGAGGCAGCCTGCCATACTGCCACATCCCCAAACACAATAGTTCATGCCTGAGTAAATTTAGTTGAAGCTGAACAGTTTCATTCAAGAAAACAATTATGTAGGATTAATGGTAAAATTTCATAGAGAGGGTTTTGAGGCATTTTACAAGTGAGTTATGATTACACACCACTATATTCTACAACTTTTCTCTTTTCTCTGGTTTTCAGTGTGAAACGCAGCAACTGCTACATGGTCTGGGGTGGGGACATTGTAGCAAGTTCCCAAAGATCAAGTCGGAGCAATGTAGACCTGGAGATTGGCTGCCTTCTAGATCTGGCAATGGGCATGCTGTCCTTCTCTGCTAATGGGAAGGAACTTGGCACCTGCTACCAAGTAGGTGTGACTTCTGAGGCTGGGCTGTTGCTTTGGGCCTTGGGCCTGGGGTTTATGGTTATGTTCCTAATTCTTTTCCACTCTCATCATCCTCCCCCAGTAGGTAAGCCTGTGCAGACCACTGGCTATTAGTCTAGCAAATAGGCACAGTGTGATTCTATTTTATACAGAGAAAAAATATGTTTATGTATTGGATGATTTCTATATTGCAGTCATCTTTTAAGAAGAAACAGCAGTTTTTCCTTATTGAGCTCTGAAAGATTATTCATGTATTCCAAAAGTATATCTTTGCTGTCTTTATATTGTCTGTAATAGATAAGATGGAAGATTAAAGATTTAAAGGGTGAACAGAAGTCACTTTAAGACACTTATTTACTCAAAATAGAAACCGATGGAAACTAATGTGTCCCATTCACTGAGAGGCTATTTATGCTCCCAGTGGATGATGTGATCCCTTTGGATCTGTTTTGCAAGTCACATGTTTTCCTATTTCATAAACTGTAAACTTCAATAAAATTTTCCAGAAAAACCTTTAATTACACACCTATCATTAACTACCATCCCAGATGTGTTCTTCTTGAAAGCCATGTGAACCTGGCAAAATGTCATGTCTTCTACTTTTTTTCTTAAAATCTATGATAAACATTTAGTCCACTAAAATCTGAGAATATATCAAGAAGAAACCTACCTAACCAAGCATTTCTCAAGTTACTGAAACGGGAAATTGCTTTGTTGACCTTAACCTGTAGTACTCTTGAGCCCAGAGACCCATAAAGTCTACTCCAGGAAGTGTTGTGTTGAGGGATTATATTCTCAAGCAATCCCAATACTGGTAAGCACAGAACAGTGAGTTTGTGTAGGTAGAATTTGCTAAACCAGTTACAAGAAGACCTTTCTCCCATGAAGAGCAATCAGGAAAGTTTCATTAGGGGAAAATCTTGGCTTTGAGAGTACTAGAAGAGCAGTATTCTAGGGAGGTATAGTGGGTAAGTAGACAGCAGGCTCTATGTTTGGTAACAAGGGTTCCATTTGGAAAGAGAGGGAGGAATACATAGAAAATAGGAAGCTATGAAAGGTCTCTGAGCATGAGTGATGTGCAGTAATTAAGGAAGCTAAATGTAGTCTCTTAGGGTCAGCAGCTTAGAGAACCACAACAGATATGCAATACGCTGTTGTTACATAATAGATAAAAAGCCCTGGTCAGCCCCAGGTCACAGTCTTTAGATTGTAAGGCCTGTAGGAAACCAGCTATCTTGTCTTTGCTTGGGGAGATGGGCTAAAGTGGGCAAACACAGCAGTCCTTCTTGTTCTGAAAGATTCACTAACCAAAAATGATAGATGGGCCAAACTTTGTCTACATGTCAGAAGCAGCTCACTGACAGGGAGGCAGCTTACCTGTCTATCCAACAGTTCCTGCAGTGAATGGAACAATAAGAACCTTCTCCTATGAGGAACATAGTCAACACTTGGCAAGCTTGCCTGGCAGCTGGAGGGCCCAGCCACTTCCAGAAAGAGGCATTTGTGAAGCCAGGCTCTGGGAAGAAAGTAAAGTACTCTGGTATTTTCTGACTATGATGCTTCCCTGGGCCCACATCCCTTGAGAAGCTTTTATGTACATTACTGCTGTCCTTCAGAATCCATTAGTGTTTTCCCATTAACTTCTGAAATGGGCTGGACTGAAGGGTCCCTCCTGAGCTGCAAAGAATTCTGGAGCATCTAATAACTTTTATGACCTGTTGGACTTTGGAGATCTGCAAACATTAAGGAATAAGCAACAAAGCAAGGTGGCATTTGCAGAAGCAGTGACTTGCCTGCCTCAAAGAGAGAGAGAGAGAGAGAGAGAGAGAGAGAGAGAGAGAGAGAGAATGAGAATCATGAGGCTAAGATACTATAGCCAAAAGAAGGACACTCCTGCTACTTGATCACATCCTGCATGGTGATTCCTATGCAACATCAGGCTGGACCACTGCCGTCATTGAGCAAGATGCTGTTGGAGCACCTCCCTTATTCAGTACATTCAAACTCTTCTGCTGCTCAATGTTCCAATCCCAAAGAACTTTGCTGAGTGGCAGAGTGGTAGAGATCTGGTGAGAGTCCTTAGTTGAGAGTTCCTACTCAACTAGTCCTTTCTAATCCCCATGAGACAGAAGCATGTCCAGCCATGTGTCTGGTCCCTGTCAGCTGGATCATTGTTATTCCACAGCTACAGTCCTTTTCATTTTTCAATTATCTCAAGAGAAACAGGCCAGCAATATTTATACACTGGCCTTCAATCAGAATGGACCAAAATAATGAACAATTCTCTTAAACAACGTTTCCAGGACTCCCATTAAATGACGCTATGCATTCTAAAATCCTTTCTCCCACTTAATGTGATCAGTAGAAAAATGAGAACCAAAATATACATTCAAGTTAGTCCTGGGTGACTGCCCTACATCATCTGTGTAAAAGGAAGAGCTGGCTGTAAGATTCAGATTTATGAGAGAGGCTAGCTGTAGATTCAGGCCAGTTTCTAGGGCCTGACCTTCACACATGATTAGAAATGGGATGTCTATCAGTACAAGGACAAATAGATCAGCCAGTGATAAAAAAGAACCGTAGCTTCAAAAATGAACAAAGGGCATGATCGCTGGAGTCCAGCTGCTCACTGCACAGGAGCAGGGGCAGACCCTGCAGTTGGTGAGCCTTCCCAGGGTGGAGGACGTCTCTGTGCCCCTTTTCCACAGTGCAGCAGCTGGCACCTCGTGAGCACTCACTGGAATTTCTTGTCAGATTAACTGGCTTGGCTGGGAAATCACTTGTATTTGCTTTTCTGCCTAACAAGTTGCCATAAAATTAGTGGCTTAAAACGACCTGAGTTCATTACTTCCTAGGTCCGTGGGCTTGCCAGATGCTTAGGCTCTCTCCCAAGGCAAAACCAAGGCACCTGCTGGGCAGAGCCAGGCTGTGCTCTGGAGGACCTAGAAAGAACCCCTTTCTGAGTCTTTCTGAGTTGTTAACAGTAGCCAGTTCTTCATGCTGCAGGTCTACTGTTCGGAGGACCTGCGTTCTTACTGACTGGTAGTGGGGCTCACTGTCTGCTAGCTGAGTGCCTACAGTCCATTCACACAGTCCCTCTGTCTTTAAAGCATGGTCTTCTTATACTTCAGATCTTTCCAATTTTCCCTTCTACCTCCACAAAAAAACAAAAAACAAAAAACAAATCAGAAAAAAAATTCTGCTTTTAAGCTACCTTTGCATAATTAGATAAAGCCCACATCTTTTTCCAGCCCAAGTTCAACTGCTTACCAGTTTTTCTTGAACATGTATAATCCCATGTTCCATTAATATAATCACAGAAATAAAACCAGGGTCCTCCAGAGCCTTCTAGAATTATATTTACCACATCACTAATACCATTTTCCCCTTTGATATACCCTGAGGAGACTATGCTTCTGTTTTCTTCTTGTTTTAGTCCTAAACAAAAATCTGCATTGTTCGTCATGGTGAGAATATGTATGCTCAACACAAGAAAATATTCTGTTTGAAGGCTTTCAAAGCACTCCCTGAGATTGGTTAGGAGAGTCTGGGACTTTGGTTGATCAGTTTATAAAGTTTGCAATAAATCATCCTTAAAGGAACAGAAACCATCTCATATAAGGCATCTTACTTTAAAACCAGGCTATTTAAATAAGAATCTAATTCAAAGAAATTACAGCCTCCATATTTTTTATACCTTTCTATTTGCTAGAAATAAAACAAAGACCCTGGGGATAATGAACTCTCAGGGTATAGCCAATATAGCTACTCATCCTTGAATTTCTAGGCAGGGAGAGTTGCAAAAATTCCAAAGTGACTGCATTTACTTAATGGTAGTGGACTAATAACACCTAACTTTGTATACATCAAAGAGAACAAAAAATAAGTGGAGCCTTGATGTCATATGCAAATGCCTCATGCAATAATGTAAGATGCAATTAGAAGCCAACCAGAGAATCTCAAACCCTTTAGCATAAGTATAGCATGTGTAAAGTGGGGGAAAGGGTACAGAAGCATCCAAAGCAGCCCAGCGAGAAGGCGAGGTCCATATTCCAATGAAGAACTTTAAAGTCTTTGCCTGTACAGTATCAATTCTCAGTTGCTATGTGTGCCTGTCCCCTGCCCAGGACATTTGGCAGTGTCAGAAGACCTTGTTAATCTTTAGGATTATGATGTGCTCACAGATACATAATGGGTACAGGACAGAGATATCACCTCCTATTCTACAATGTTCAGATTAGTTTACCTAATAAGTTATCAGAGGCAGCAATCAGACTGGGCTTAAGAATCTTGACTGCAGGGTGTCTTGGTATGCCTTGTGAACCTGCCATTTGCCTTCAGAAATGATCCCAAGTCACGACCCAAACATACTGCTGTTCAGTAGCCATCAGTGTATTGCCTGACTAGTGAGTAATGGCTGTCTCTGGACTTATGACTCTGATCCTGAACTCTAGGGAAAGCTGCTGGCTTGCCAGTACCTACGGCAGAAATGTAAAAGTTGTAAGACCATTTTATCCCAAAGCAGAAAGAACTTAAGGCCTAGAGTGGTGTCAGGCTCCAGTAAAAACAAACCAGGGCTCTGAGAACACCTGATCAGAGGAAATTGGCCAGCCAGCCAGTTGTCTCCTCTCAGCTGAACTTAAATGAGATGACTAACTACTAAGGCCAGTGGCTTATCAAACTGTGATTTCATAGCCCTGGGCAAACCTCTTGATTTGTTTTGGTTTCCAGGTGGAGCCTAACACCAAAGTGTTCCCTGCAGTCTTCCTCCAGCCTACAAGCACTTCCTTGTTTCAGTTTGAACTTGGAAAACTGAAGGTATTTATCTGTCACACACCCCCTCCTGTTAATGCCCATTCCAAGGGAAGGCAGCACTGACCATCACAGGGAAATCCCAGGTATTAGAATGCAGAGGAGAGCTCTTGCTTCTCATCCACCTCTCTACCTCTCAGGCCTCTGTAATTTGCTGGGAAGTTCCGATGACAGAATATGCCTTCTTGTTTTCCTTTTCTTCCATGCATTTTGGCTGTTGAAAGGATTGATTACTTCTCGCATAAGTCATTGCGTACCATTGTAACTAATGGCGGCAATGCATTTGGAAATTCTCGGGATATATAGTCCTTCTTTAATTTATACCAGTTATACAGATGATCCCGAGCCAGGTACATACTCCAGCAACTGAGACGCTCCCTGTGACATGCCTCTTCATCTCTGATGTCTTCTACCTTGCTCCAGAATGCAATGCCTTTGTCAGCAGCCATATTCAAGAGTGAAGAGAAGAACCCCATCCCACAGTGTCCACCTCGGCTGGATGTCCAAACCATCCAGCCAGTGCTCTGGAGTCGCATGCCCAGCAGCTTCCTCAAAGTGGAGACAGAGCGGGTGAGCGAGCGCCATGGCTGGGTGGTGCAGTGCCTAGAACCCCTGCAGATGATGGCACTCCACATCCCTGAGGAGAACAGGTACTAGAGGGGCCCACAGAGGAAGGGACAGTACTGGGAAGCCAGGAAGCTCCAGAGGGCACCATGAGCATCTGCAGTAGACCCTAAGCTGTCCTAAGATAACTACAGTTAATGTTCCACAGTACTTCAAGTCTGTTCTTTCTCTTTCCCAATGTCATCATTCATTCTAAAACAGCAGAGAATGCACCAGCCATGGTACCTCTCAAGACTAGTAATCAGAAAATACGTCCATGCCTTTAATTAAAATACAAGTGATCCTGAAATACACCTATGTTTATTTCTACAAAAAGACAAGGAATGGCTCATGTCTGGTTTGATTTAGAGAATTAAGAATCTTAGCACTTGGGACCATTTGTTAAGAGGATTGTGACTGGGTTCAATCTCCCAACACTTGGTATGGTTTGGTAAGCTGCTCACATACTCCAAGCCACACCCACCTCAGCCACACTGCAAAAGAGAACCACCCACACTATTGCTAGGATGAGAGTGTGGTTCTATGGGTGGAATCCAGTGCCATTTCTGGCCATAGTGGGAGCTGAGTACGTCTTATTGTTGTGGATGTTTATTAACCTCAATGTCTCTTAACTAAAAAGGTATGTATGTGCATGGAGCTGGAGAAATGGCTCACTCACTGGTTACGGTCCTTGCAGAGGACCTAGGTTCAATTCCCAGAACCCACATGGCAGCTCTTAACCATGCATACCTCCAATTCCAGGGGATCCATTGTACCTTTCAGACCTCTGTGGACACCACAAATACACACAGTACACATCAATATATGCCAACAGAACACTCATCTACACAAAATAAATACTAAAAGTCTAAATGAAAAAGCATAAAGTAAAGGTGTTTGCACCCCCATAGGACTCCCCTTTGGGTATGCCCTTCTATCATGTATCACAGGAGAGTATGGGGAAAGTAAAGAAGCATTGAAACCATTCCAGAAAGCCCATCTCCAAGGTCCCCAACTGTCCAGGCCCGAGCTGCTGCTCTGGTCCGAGGGTCAGGGTCTAGCAAGAGAGACAGTGTGGATGGAGGGGCAAGAGATACGAAGAACAGAGGTTCTGATCAAGTCTCTTGTCTCTAGTCTCCTTTATTGAAAGGAAATCCTGGGTATTTATATGCTTTGCCACATGCCTTGTAGGCATGGATACCATGTGCACCTTGCAGCTGGGGGCACTAAACAGCAGAATAAGATGTTTATCAGACTGTGCTCAGCTGTTGTAGGCTGTTGAAAAACAAGTCTCTTGTCAGGGTATATGGCTCAAGATGTTTGCAAAGAGGATAGCTGCTTTCTCAGCTCCCAACACCCAACACACCATGAGGAGGGAAAAAAATGAAAATCTAAGGAGAGACCAGAGCCTCATCCCTGGGCCTACACGAACAAGAAAGCAAGACACGGGCAGGCAGGCTGCTAATGTCGGGAAGGAAGCACTCACTGGATTAGGTCAATGAGTACCAGTTGGAAAAGTGTTTCTGCTCAAGAACAAATGTGCAGATGTATTTGTTTTTAAGGATAAAAAGCTTTGTAGATGCTGCAGACCTGGACTACACAGATGGTATGAATGATAGATAGTCTAGAAGTGGATATGGTTATGGGTGTGGCTGTGGATGTGGCAGTGGGTGTGGCTATGGGGCTATGGGTGTGGCTGTAGATGTGGTTGTGGGTGTGAGTTGTGTCTTCTGAGAGACTGTCTCAGGAAACAGATCCACTTGAACCTTTAGATAATGAAAGCCAGATCATCATCATATTCCCAAGTGTCTTTCTCCTTGAGGTTTTTAGGGTTTTTTTTTCCTTACATTTCAATATTTTGATATTTGATAAGCCAATTTCTTTCATTTCCTGGGCTTTTTAGAATATTGTAATGAGACATAGTGGATCATTAGGAACCTGGGTATGGACCATAGCTGAGAGAAGAGGAATACACTGTTAGAGAAAGCATGGCAGAGATTTCTGTCTTCACTGAGCTGGTTGGATTTTTTGGAATCTCACAGGGCAACTGTACTGAATCCTGGCACTCATTTCTTACTTTGGAATGGTGGCTTGTTTTGTCATCCTCAGGTGTGTGGATATCCTTGAGCTCTGTGAGCAGGAGGACCTGATGCAGTTCCATTACCACACGCTGAGACTTTACAGTGCTGTATGCGCTCTGGGAAACAGCCGAGTCGCTTCTGCCCTGTGCAGCCACGTGGACCTGTCACAGCTCTTCTATGCCATTGACAATAAGTACTTGCCTGGCCTCCTTCGGTCTGGTTTCTATGACCTGCTCATTAGCATCCACCTGGCCAATGCTAAGGAGAGGAAGCTGATGATGAAGAATGAGTACATCATCCCCATCACCAGCACTACCAGGAATATCCGCCTGTACCCAGATGAGTCCAAGAGGCATGGATTACCTGGCGTGGGCCTGAGGACATGCCTCAAGCCAGGCTTCAGGTTCTCTACCCCTTGCTTTGTGGTGACTAATGAGGAGCATCAGAAGCAGAGCCCTGAGATTCCCTTGCAGATTCTCAAGACAAAGGCCCTGAGCATGCTGACTGAGGCTGTGCATTGTAGTGGGGCCCACATCCGAGACCCTGTTGGGGGTTCTGTGGAGTTCCAGTTTGTGCCTGTGCTGAAACTCATTGGAACCTTGTTAGTCATGGGAGTTTTTGATGACGATGACGTTCGGCAGATTCTCCTCTTGATTGATCCTTCTGTGTTTGGGGAGCACAGTGGGGAGACAGAAGAGGGAATAGAAAAAGAAGTGACCCATGTAGAGGAAAAGGCAGTAGAGGCTGGAGAAAAGGCCAGCAAGGAAGCTCCAGTCAAAGGCTTGCTGCAGACTCGATTACCTGAGTCTGTCAAGCTCCAGGTAACTAAGAACAACACGCTTTTGCTCTGGTAAAGTGCCCTGGAGGGAGAGAGAAAGCCTGGGTATGGGGGCTGTGGGCACAAGCCTGAGAGTCCTACTGCAGTAGAGGTTTATAGAGAGTACCTAATTGATGCCTATTTTCATGGGATATATTTCTTAAGCTTCCCCAAGCCAACAAGAAAATGCCAAACTTCATTAGTGAGATACTTTAAAATGTTCCGATGTCATAAAGAAGTCTTTGCACAGTGTTGGGTTTGCCCATGTCTCTGAGCCTTTGAGAACCAGGTGATTATTTGAGAAGTATCTGTTTAGCAAAGGGGATTAGATTCTGTAGCCGAAGTAACTCTAAAATGTTGTTCTGTAGCCCAAGGAACTGACTCCCAGGACCATCACACACACAGCACTCACTCTCACAGAGCTGCGTTCTTACACTAATACGATGGGGCCCTGCTGACCCAGCATCCACTAAACTGCTACCCAAACTAAGGAGCCTTCAGTACCATCTGAAACAATGATTCCTCATGTAAACTATCATGAGCCATGTGCTAAGGATGATAACCTTTGTCTTCTGAGCACTGAGACAAGGAGAAATGATGAGGAGCAGGGGTCCTGGGTCAGCCATTCCTAGGATTCTACTCTTCCTCTGCTGCTTACTGGATATGGAAACTCACAAGTCAGCAGTCAGTCAGGACCTTAGAGTCCTCATCTGTAAAATGGAAGTTTTAAAAAAAGATGATGCCAAATATATTTTCATAAAAGATGTGAAGTATCTTCTATCATAGAATGTGAAATAATCTAGGACAAAAATTCTCTCTTCTAATATAATAGGATTAGTACATAGTCAGTTAATCAAGATATCCAGTATAGAGGAGAAATGTAACAATATAAAATGACATGGGCATTCTCATGCATGCACACACACACACACACACACACACACACACATACACACTTCTACCTTAGCAGTTAACTAAATGGTATAAGTTTGCTGCTGTGATACAGGGCCAAGATCTTTTCTTTAGTATGAATTCTCTCACCAGCACTTGAAGTTCTTCCTTTTCACGTGTGACCTCTGGAGCAGCTGGCATCTATTGCCGGCTCAGAGATTTGTAAAGTGAACATCAGATCTCCAGTCATGCACTCCATAATGACACTTCAGTTAACAATGGACCACAATATATGAGAGTGATAAGGTGATAACCATCTAATGAGAGACTAACCATCTGTTGCTAAAATTTCTTCCCAGGGCAGATGTAAGTAACATCTCTACCCCTTTCCCTAAAGTCCCAATGTCAAACGCAGGCATGATTCCAACAAAATTCACTCTGGAGAACCAGTAAGTTTGGCTTCTTTACAGAACATAGGTGAGGAGTCTGTGTGCTCTTACCCCAACAGCCCACACCTGAAAACTCTTTACCGGCAGGAATGAGGTCCCCCTTGTAACTATATAGATGGAGCCTCTCTTCCTTCAGTTTTTTTCTGGCCTATGTACTCCAGCCCCTCCCTGAGGCCCTGTATAATTAAGACAGAGTATATAACCTGTGGTAGAAAGGGTCTGGATAGTAAGGGGAGGGTCTTTTGATCCTCTCTGCCCCTCTACAAGGGGCCAGAAATAGCCAACAAGCCCAGCTTGGAAAACTGTTGTACAAAGGAGTGCAGCTGAACTCCCCAATACGGTGGTCTCTTGGCTCAGAGGACAGTCACTGACAACACTTGGTGTGTAATGTTTTCACCATGATGAAGTTACCTAACAGTAGAGTGCATCTTTGCCATCTTTGTAGTATCACTAGAGAGCAAAACACTTTCATACCTGAATGATCTCCCCCACCCTTTACAATTTTTTCACACCTAGCATTTATTTTTAAAACAACTCAAGTGTACAGAATGAGCAGATCATTATCATAACAACAGAACTGACCACAGATGAGCAGTGCAGCCAGGGAAGGTGGGATGGGGAACAAGCTTTCCAACATCCCGGTCTTCTGCCGCTGCACCATGTGAGAAAGGAAAACAGTGCTCACATGAACATTTTGATGCTAGTTTTCATACCTGACTCCCCAGGAAAGCATTTGCTACAAGATGTTGCTTTCAGTAACTTCTTTTCACTCTCATTCCCTGGCCCTAATGGCTGAACAGTTCACCTCTGGGTTTGGACAGACTCGGATTCAGTAGCTTCATGATTACTCTGAGGCACTAGATCAACCAATTCAATGCATTTTCCTAAGTCTCAGTGTTTCTGTCTGTGAAGTGGGGAACTGGCAACTGTGTCTGTGAGTATTAAGTGCATTCTCTAAGGAAGTATATACACATACTTTTCTGTTACAGATGTGTGAACTCCTCAGCTACCTCTGTGACTGTGAACTGCAGCACCGAGTAGAGGCTATTGTGGCATTTGGTGACATTTACGTGTCCAAGCTGCAGGCAAATCAGAAGTTCCGCTACAATGAACTCATGCAGGCCCTGAACATGTCTGCAGCCCTAACTGCCCGGAAGACAAGAGAGTTCCGCTCACCACCCCAGGAGCAGGTGAGTTCCATCTGCAATACCATTCCTGTGGAATTCCAAACCCCAGAACAGGATACCTGAACCCTTTGTAGTATTGTTAACAGACAGAAGAGCCATGGAAGCCACAACATGAAGAGATAGACTGAATCCCAAGTAAATAATAACTGGAGAGTACGTGCCAATTATCTTGGCAGTGGCAAGTGGGGAGAACCTTTTGCAGTGTGTTATATAGGACTTACTTGTGGTTGTTGCTGCTAAGAGAGACCATGACTCTGAGCATGCTCTTAATGAAGAAATGGCATCTCAGGGTATAATAGCGCTATCCAGGCCTGTTGGCCACTGCTCCCTAAGTGTTCAGAAGGAATGTAAATGTTTCAGTGAGGAAACCAGATCTGTCTTTGAAATGACATCTTTCAATCTCATAAATATTTAATAAGCAGTCTATTCATTGTTATCGATGTAATTACCACTATTTTATATTAATGGCACAACTATAAGTTCATTCAATTACTTTCCCAATCTATTTTATGGGACATAGATATTTATACTGTCTTGCCAATGAACCATATATTGTAGCTTTTGAAAGACTCTTGAGTGACAATGCCCAAAGAGAAGGCAAAGCTAGTCATTGCTCTAGATATGAAGGTCCCTGGGACTGGCTGAAATAGATGATTGCACCAAGCCAAATGCATGAGTATGCTATTATCCCAACTGCTACCCAAGGATTATGAGAATATTACAAACACCACTGGCTTCTCTTAGACTGGCAGTGGGTGTGAATGTTCCCCACGACACTGAGCAAATGATGCTCTCTCTCAAACTTTTGTGAATAATTGGAAGACAATAATGGAGAAATTATAACACCAATATTGGCTTCAGTTAACAACACTGAAGATCTATACCACATCACTCATGTGTGGCACTGGGTTCCTGACCGGTTTGTCTAAGTTCCTTCTGCTAGTGTGGATAATGTTTACATCTATAGCCCAGGGGTTTTCTTAGGATGCCATGAGATAATATATTTTACACTGCTTAGCAAGCTGCCTGCCACTGAATGAGAATTCCGTAACTGTTCCCTCTCCTATCAGTCATTTTAGTATTAGAGAAACCTGCAACATCACACCTTCTTCTAAGGCCGTTGTGAGTACCTGCTGAGTAGGGTCACACATTTCCTGACATCTCTAGCCTAGCTTTCACCATCCTCGGCAACCTAGACAACATGGTCTAAGCTTCTGGAAGGAGGAGGCTGATTCCCATCTTTCTTTTCTCCATTGTAACTTCAAATTTTTTCTTCTACCCTCCCTAGAACCTCTATTTCCTTCTCCTCCAGTCTTCTAAGTAGAGAAGCCATTAAGTAGTCTGTAACTTGAATTCTTCCTGAAGGTATAGACCAGTGCTTCTTAAACAAGGTCACCAAAAGAACTTAGTAAATTGATCGTTTGGACCTTTCTCTAGGATCTCTGAGTCAGTAGGCCTGAGGTAAAGCTCAAGGTTTTTCATTTCCACAAGTTTTCAGGCATTGTTGATGCTGGTGGCCTAGAAAACACCACCAAGAGCTAAAGAATTCATGTGTTCTATCTCCACCCCTCCCAGAGAATTTACTTCATGAGGAGACCTACCCATAGAGTTCTCAAGGAAAGGAAGCATATGATGTCATTGAAAGACAATTTAGATCAACTTCAGAGGTTAGGATGCAGAATCACTTGAAAAATAGAATGTATGAAAAATAGAATGTATGAAAACTGACCCCTGCTAGCATTACTTTTTATGATTAATGTAGACAGCAGCGTAAGTGCCCTGCTTTGCTGCCACTGGGGACTGCACATTTTTCATGACACTTTGTGGTGGTTACATTTAGAAATATGTTTACATTCAACACTGCTTCAGCATTGCAGGGGCTCTGGGAGTAGCTACTAGGTCTCTTCTTGTCAGCTAATGATGAAGTACATTTATTACTAGATCAGAATTTTTTGCTTTAATAAATGGACTTCACTGTTATATCATTTCTCTTTGTAAGTTTGTGTGTCCTGTTTATTTAAAATATTAATCTGTAAATTAGTTTAGATTCACTAAACTGTAGGAATGCTACATGGTAACTAGAAAGACATCAAGAACATTTAGACAAAATAATAAAAGCGAAATGAATGGCAGAGTGAGTACAGAACATAAATCTAAATCTCAATAGGAAGACCTAAATGAAGATCCCATGCTGTACATAAAATTAAAAGCTAGCTAAAATTCCAAAGATATATTGAGTATATATTATAAATAACTAAAACTCCAGAAATCCATTGAGTATACAATATAAATAACTAAAACTCCAGAAATCTGTTGAGTATATACTATAAAATGCCTAAGTTGACAAATGTGAAAAGCACTCCACCAACTAATTTTCAAATGGATAATTACCTGGTAGAAAAATAGATGAAGAACATCAGAAAAAATTTTACAAAATATGCAATAAAATTAGACTTAATGTGTAGAAAGTAAATTTCAACCTCACCAATTAAATGCAAATTAAAGCAACAGGGATATGACATTCTTCACCCATCTAACTGGAAAATATTTGAAAATGTGTTAAGCTCTCATTACTGTAATAGAGATGGCAAAGTAACACACATATAAATTTGGAATAATGCAAATTGTTGTGAGATTTCTGGAAAGCAATTTACAATTCATATTGCAAGCAGTTAAAATGTACAGACCTGTTGCTCCATTCATTTTGCTTCTAATTTATTATAAGAAAATGATCAGACATGTGAATAAAAAGTTTATAAAACCTTCAAAGCAGCTTTGTTTATGAGAAAAACAGAAACAAGTGGGGAGATGGTCTGGTGTGTGAAAGCACTTCCTACACACGTGTGAAGACCTGATTGTGAACCCCTTAAACTCTCATAAAAGCTGATGCAGAGTGTGAGCACCTGTAATCCCAATGTTCATGTGGAAAGAGGGAAATGGAGGCAGGAGAATTCCAGGAAGTTCACAGGCCAGCTAGCATAGTATGTGAAGTGAAAACCAAAACATCAAAGACCCCCGTCTCAAATAAGATGGAAGGCAAGGAGCAAACTCTGAGGCTGTCATCTTCTGATCTTAACATGCCATGCCATGTTGAGATCAGCCATGGCTCATATGTGCCCACATGTGTGCGCGCACACACACATACACTCACACACACACACACACAGTACTCACAAAAAATAATAAAAATATAAGCAAGAGATATTATAACAGTTAATTTACATAAAATTTTATCCGTGCATAGAGTGAAATAAATACATTGCACCCATTTTAAACTCATAGTTTTTAAAATAGTCCAAGGCAATGTAAGTTAAAAAAAAAATCAGATTTTAAGAAAGTTTAGGTTGATAATGTGGCTTGAATTTCCATGGATATACATAAAATCTGAAATAAATTTACTAAGATATTATTAACAAGACTATCTCTGGGTAGTAGCAATTTTCTACTTTAAATATTCTCTAAATTCTGTTCAAATAATAAACAGCTTTTAGTATAAGGGAAAAAAAAGAAAAGGCAACTTTTATCTGTTAGCTACTTTTACTTTCCCTACCCTCCAAAATCTTTTAAATAAAAAATTCAAAGAGTGGTGTCTAAGGCATGATCTGAGCTCCCGTGGCTGACATGGAGACCACCTAGCCATTCCTCTCTTGCCCTCACAGATCAACATGCTCCTCAACTTTCACCTGGGAGAGAACTGCCCCTGCCCAGAGGAGATCCGAGAGGAGCTGTATGACTTCCATGAGGACCTTCTGGTTCACTGTGGTGAGCTGCTGAGAGAGGGGCTAGAACCACAGCCATCTTCCTTTTCCAGAGAGGCAGTGAAGAGTTGGGACTTGCAGCCTGGCAGACTAAAAACCTTCACCTAGAAGATACAGAGAGGGGATGGGAAGGTCTCTGGAGGAAAAAATAGTGGGAGGAAGACTGATGCTACACCCCACCCAGTTTATGTACAGTAATCCTGTGGTCTTCTCCCAGTCAAGCCAAGATTTTGAGCCCTCTTTCTTTTAGGTGTTGTAAATTACTTTTCAAAAAGTGGGTATCGATATTTTCCCTGAAGGATTCTAAGTCATCCATCCCTACGTTGATGCATATCTGCTGATTTTTAAGTGGATCATGGCATTTAAAATTCTTGTACATGAGTAACTTGAATAATATGTAGAGAAAAGCCGAGCTTCTCATCTAAAATAATAAATGTTAATGTGTTTTAGAGACTCTAGAGCCCTTTTAACATAGGTTAGGAAGAGTAAAGCCTTGGGATTAAGTTTATTTGATGTTCTGGGACAGAGAAAATCATATATTCTAGCAACTATTAGAAAGGCATAATGTAGATAAATACTCCTATGAGGCTGCCTAATCTTGAGAATGTTCCAGAAGTGTGGGAATTTTCTTTTTTATGTTCTTATCTATGTGATAAGATAACCCTTAATATACTGTTTGGGTTTGCAATGTTTTGTGGCTTGCTAGGGGTTCCCTTGGAGGAAGAGGAAGAGGAGGAGGAGGACACTTCCTGGACAGGAAAACTGTGTGCTCTGGTGTATAAAATCAAGGGCCTACCCAAGCCTGAGAAGGAGCAACCAACAGAGGAAGAGGAACCGTACCCTAGTAAGTGCATTGCCTTTCAGTCACACTGCTGGCAACTCTGCTCCATCAGACTTAATCAAGGTAACTGGTTTTCTCCAACACATTGTAAGACATGTAAGACTGTTTAAACTCTGAAGTAAACAAAAGGGCATCTTGTCATCATAGTTGGTAGTCAGTGTTATAGTTTTTTTTTTTTTCTTTTGCTTTATTTTGTTTTCCTCTGCCTCCCTGTGATTCAAGGGATTCACTTTTGGACTTTTACTAAGAAAAGGTTGGCTGTTTGGTGTCTGCTCTTATTGTCTGTCTTAGACATTCTCACATAGATTCTGATCTTTCTTTCAACCTATAAGTGTTGCCAATGTCTCTCACTTCTGATTACAGGTACTTAAGCAAGAAAAGCTACTCCAACCTAAGAAATTAAACCATAATAAAACACAACTTGTAAAACAAATAATAGGTCTCTTTTTTCTTTGCTCCAGAATTGCAATTGCAACAGCCTGCAGTCTTTGACCTGTTTTTTTAAGGATGTCAACTCCTGTCCCAATTCCTTCTTCTTTTCTTTACACAGTAGGTAACGTCAACCATTTTTGACCCATGTTGAAAGAAGAACACTGACTTGCTTGACTATCTCTCTAAATAAGTTAACAGTCCAAGAGGGGGTTGTCTGAATATGAAACCAGTCTGCTCCTTGCTACAGATCTGGCAAATTTATCATTTGCCTAAAGAAGAAAAAAATGTCCCATTTTTTATTGCTTTTTATCTTATTCCCTATTCCTATCTATCTTGGAACATACTTTCAGACCATCTACTAGAGAAATAGACTGTCAAGATATGATAAGTGTATCTGAAAACACCACTTTGAGGGTTCACACATCTTATTACCCTTATATTAAACTTCCATCTTTGTCGGAATGTTTCTAAGGGGAATAGATTATTCTAATTTATCAGTGGAAGCGTTGAAGCTTCTGAGAGAGTATATAATAACTTTGCTCTGGCAATCCTGGTCACTCCTATCCCATAACCATGCAAATATTTTGGCTTTGATAGAAACTCTCTGTGGTTGCCACTAAATTAGTACTGCTAATAGCTTGTACTGGCCCACATAGCTCCTATATCACCTGCTGAGAATTGATTCTGGAAGTGGATACTTTTCTTTTGACAGTGTCTTATGGATAGGGTTCCCACTAAATGACGATGTCATGTTAAGTGAATCTAGTCAATCAGATGGAATCATTCATCATCTGCCTCTGCAAAGTCTCATTCTCTGGAGGGGTTCAAATACTGTGGATTACTTCCTACATAACTGTGCCTCAGCACTACAGCAGACAAATCATGTTCTGTGTGTTTGGATAGAATGCACACACCTAACAGGCCTGTCACTTGAGATTGCATGTGTTCCACCATGCTGCTTCTCTGTCTCATTTATGAAACTATAAGATATCCACGTTTTATGTTCTGAATGTTTTAAGATCCAAAAAATAAAGGAAATGGTTGATCAGTTTAATGGACTTAAGAGGTGGCATCATCGGTTCAGTAGGCTGTCTAGTTTGGTCTTTAATTTCATTAGGTACCATAGCCTCACAGTTAAGCACTTTCTGTTCTCTTACTTCCTCTATCTTTTGTCTCGCAAGCATTTGTAACATCATAGCTAATTTTTCTTGTGGTAGAGCTAATTTTTCAACCTTTTTGAGAGGACGTGTACAAATATTGCTATTGAAAGTAGGGAAGGGTTTATCCTGGTGGTCACAATTGTAGTCAAGTAACATTTCCATCCTCTCGACTTCTACCCTTGGTCTTAAGAGATCTGAAATGGTGTTTCCCAATTTCTAATGCAGAAAAAGTTCATCTATATAATTAAACTTGTCTTTTTGGATGGATTACTATGATTTACTGTCCCAGAGGTTCCTGTGTCATTCCTTGCTCTGGGCTTGAGACTCCTGCCACTTCAGAGTCTCCCAAGTCTCTCTGGGCATCCAGCAGAACTCAAAGAACTGATGCTTCCTGTGAAGACTATCCCAGGTGAATTTCTTCTTGATGGATTTCTGTCAGATATCTCTTGTCCTCTGCAACATTTCTATCAAATGTCCTCTAATTTCCAAATCATTGGTGGGCTTTCTCCTTCTCCAATCACATTGGGCATCAGATCTAAAAGTAGCTTTAATTTTTCAGATATAATTGTCATCTCAGAAGCTTACTGCTAAATAATCTCACCCCTTCCTAGTTCTTTCTGGTCTCTGGCTAGCTGGCTCAACTCAGAAGTTCTAGCTCAAACTGCTCTCTAAGCTTACTGATTCAATCCAGCTTCTCTGGGCTTCTCGCTAGATTACTCTTCTTGACCTCAGACTAATTCTGGCAATTTGTTCTAATCTTCTGGCTCTTTTTTATTCTCTGGGTTCAATTGCCTCTACACAAACTCATGAATGAGCTCAACTCCACTAAACTGTACTCACTGCATTGACTCCCACTTCAGCTGATGAACTCAACTGAACTCCCACTGCATTTCGTGAACTCAACTGAACTGCACTCACTGAACTGCCATCTCTTTCCTGTGTTTTTCTCATGGAGTTGGGCATACACTATCTGTGACCCATCTTGTCAGTTTTTTCTCTGATTCATCACTTTGTCTGCCCTTCAATTACACATCACTTTCAAACATGGCTGCTTCCAGCCAGATCGCATAGACCTAAAAGGTCTTTAGATGCAATCTCCTGCCAGAACAGCCATGTTGCTGGATTAAAATTCCTCTACCACCGCCAATTGTAAAAATGGTTAACATCCTATAAATTTGTCTATGTTGTTATTTATGTGATTTATCTTGACAAAATAAATAGAATTTAGGTGATTATAGTGAATTTACCAAACACCTCCACATATACTAGTTACGAATGTTACTAATGATGTCCTTCATTTCTTCATTATTCAATTGAGGGAAATGGGACTTGAACGAATCAAGAGATACCAGTTAAATGATTCTCCTTTTCCATCTTGGATCCAGAAAATTTTCCTGGCTAATAATTAACTCAAATCTGAGATAACTAAGTCAAGTGAAGCTATGATTTCACTTCAGGTCTAAATATCTTCTCTTCCTATCATGCCATGCTGTTTCCTATATCTGAGCAGATTAATAACTAGTGTGAGTTGCCATTTGGAATGAAAGTCAGAACTCAACAGCATGTAGAATTTTAGCACTTAAAAGTCAGTGATGCCAAAGATTTGGACTAGAAGCCATCAGGTAAGGTGGTGGTAACCCCTCCCTGAAATTTGCTTTTATGAGCAGTTGGTGTGGATCAGATGGTCTCGTTCTGAAACTCATTTGAATGCTAAGTAGCTCTGTGTTAAAGAGGTTTGGTTAAATTAACTACAAGCCATGGCATCAATGAAAACTGGTACAGTATTATCAAAGAGCTATATGATAATGAAATGAGATATCAATAGCCCAATCATACTAGGTCATATTTTTATGTCTCTGTCTAGCACATTTTTAAGAGACTGTCCCTTGCATGCTAAGACTGGACTGCAAGCTGCCGTTAAAACACAATTTCTTTAAATATCAATGCGTAGCTGTAGCAACTGAGTTATTTCTCCAGAAGAGATCAAGCAGCTGTTTCTCTTGAATTCTATGGTTAAGAAAATGAAAATCAGCTATCAGATTTTACAGATGAAATGTGATGTACCTATGCCTTCTCCATGGGAGATAATTTTCCTCATCTTCTGTGTAAAAAGAAATGCCCCCAAAGGATATTTAGTCTCTCAAGCAATGCAAGCAAAGGAGACAAGGCCCCCTGCTGACATGAGAGACCTTGTGCTGACCCACTGTAATTCAGCAAGGAAGAACAGTGTAGAAGAACCAGATGTAGGAGTCTATCTAAAGGAGGTGCGATGCCTTCTGTTCTCAGCCCATGCTGTTTGCACAAATACTGCCTCCCTCTCACAGAGCTGAGCTGGCATTCTTGTCCCCAGGACACGCTTGCTTTCCTCTGCCACTCCTCTGATAAAGCCCAGACCAGAGGAGTCCCTAGAGATGACTACAAATCCATCAAGTCCCAAAGCTGCTACTTGGGGAAGCATTTGCCTTGTCACTGAATGGTATATCAGCTCTAAACCAAAATTCTCTCCAGCTGAATGCTACAGCTTACTTATGAATACTCCTGGGCAGAGAACGTGTTCTTTACGATCAGTGTAAGTCCTCCTGGGCTCTGGTACAAATGAATACCAAGTGAGATCACCACACCAATGGGGGTGGCTCAGTGGATTTAGAATTTAGAAATTTTAGAAAATGCATCTAGTGATGGCTCAGGCAATATCATTAGACTTACTTTCTAAAATTTCTAAACTCTCTGGAAATAGCTGTTCCTTAAGATAGATGGACACACACACACAAGAGAGACAGAGACGGAGAGAGAGAGAGAGAGAGAGAGAGAGAGAGAGAGAGAGAGAGAGACAGAGACAGAGACAGAGAGACAGAGACAGAGAACATGGAGAGAGTGATTCCCTCTGTGAAGTCTCTCTTCTAACCTCACTCCTCTCCTTCCTGCCTCAGCATGTCATATAATGTGTCATTGGAGTTTAAGTGACTTCCCTCCTTACGTGGAGTTTTTATTTACCTTTCCTTACTGGGTCTTAATATGAGAATTTTTTTTCTATTTTCATTCCATTAATCTAATTTTTTAACCTATAATTGCAAATTATTCACTTTAAGACTCACAAACATGGCAAGTGGGGCCTTGAATATAAAAGTGAAGTTAAGTCTGGATAGATAACTCTTACAGTAACGAGGTTGGATTGGGATAATAAAGCTCAAACAAAAATACAATTCATGGCCTGAGGAAGGGTTGGAAAAGTGTAAGAATGTGAACACGTAGATAAAATAGGAAAGGAAAGCATTGTGTCGACAACACTGCACAAGAATGCCAAAAGACAGGAAAGTTCAGGCTGAATCCAGGCATGACAACAAGAATTAGAGTGGACTGGAGTCTATGGGAAACTGAATGGGATGCAGTGGGGATGTAAACACTGCGCCTCAGAGGATTGCTAGTAAAACCCAGTTCACCAGTGCAATGTTCTCATTTGCTGTATAAGGCTTGGCCCTGGAATCGCATAGATGAAGGGTTTAGTGTGTATGTGGTACCCACATTACCCTGTGCCTTGTCTTAAGCCCCTCTGTAAATACTATTGCTTCTCATATAAGCAAACACTCTTGTTTCTATTTTATAATCAAGCTAAAGTAAAGACAAATAACTTACCCAAACTATATAGCGGTGACATTGGTCTAAGACATTGATATTCCTGTATGTATTGTTTATAT
Source organism: Arvicanthis niloticus (assembly GCF_011762505.2). Taxonomy (NCBI): domain Eukaryota; kingdom Metazoa; phylum Chordata; class Mammalia; order Rodentia; family Muridae; genus Arvicanthis; species Arvicanthis niloticus. Next base: position 84,422,552 of record NC_047659.1, on the reverse strand, counting down.
AAAAGTACCATGTCCCCTGTAAGCAGTGATTGTGAAAGTTTATTTTTTAAATTTATTTTTATTTCATACACATTGGTGTTTTACCTGCCTGTGTGAGGGTGTTGAATTTCTCTGAAACTAGAGTTACAGAGAGATGTGAGCTGCCATATGGGTGCTGGGACATAAACTCAGGTTCTCTGGAAGAGCCAATGCTCTTAGCCACTGAGCCATCTCATCAGCCTTATGTTTCTTACGTATTATTAGTTTGCTCAGTAATAGTGAAATGCTTCTGATATACAGGACCGAGAGTTAAAACCTAGTCTTAAATTCTTGCTTTGCTTCACTTCTGTAAGGTTAAATGCATGATGGCTCTGTGTCTCAGTATTTTTGCCTGTAAACTAAAAAGAGAGTCATTGGGTCACTATAAGGATTATTGAATATATGCAAAGGGTATCTGGCACAGTGTTTAATTTCAAATATTTGGTGATTACCTCCCATATTTCAGGCACTGTTTCAGGCACCAGTAAAATGTGTTTAAGAAAAATAATCTTTCAATCAAGAATTTCATTCATCCCTGCTACAGGGAGACACTGGAACCAAGGAGAGAGAAATGCTCTGGGTAACATAACTTGAATTAGGACTCTGGCAGACGGTATGATGCCTCAGATGATATCAACAGGCCATGTACAAATATGGAATATACAAATATGATATTGAGTGTGAAGAAGAATGCTGGTTACAGATAGGATTAAGGATTTGGCCAGCTAAGCTTCAGTTGGGAAATAGGGACTATTAGAACCAGAGTAATCTCAATAGTTCAAGGGAAAGAGGATGGCAAAAGAGAAGCAGAGAAGCACAGCTCTGAGAAAGATACAGGGTCAGGACTAACTATATTGTTCTCTTTCTGTGCCTTATAGCCACAGATACATACCATGTCCTTTGGGGCTCAGGTAAGCAATGGTGGACCCTCTATTTTGGTGACCTATGCTTAAAACTGGAGAAGAAACTCTTACATACACTGAGTGAGTCCTTTGTACCTGGCAGTGTCCTCGATACTTTATATGTCACCATTCTTGACTTTTTCCTCCCAAAAAGCAACCAAGCTCAGTGGCCTCCTGCTTCCTGTTTATATCATACCTGTTACATCAGGTAATAGACCCAAGTAAAGACAGTGGACTCATATTGCCCATTCATAGTTCTGTCTTAGCTTCATCTTTATTTCAGGTGTTTCTCCATGTCTTACTCACTATTCCATTTCTGTGAAGAGACAATATGATCAAGGGAACTTACAAAAAGATAGCATTTAACTGGGGGCTGGCTTAGTTTCACAAGGTGAGTCCACTATCATCATGGTAGTAGTATGGTAGCAGGCAGGCAGGCAGGCAGGCATGGCACTGGAGCAGTAGCAAAAAGCTTATGTACCCATCTGCATGGAGACAGAGAGACCTAGGCTGGATCTGGCATGGCCTTTTAAAACCTCAAAGCCCACCCCCAGTAGTACACCATACATGATCCTTCCCAAGACAGTTCCACCAACTAGGACCAAACATTCAAATACCTGAGCCTTTTGGGTGGGGGAGGGGTGTTCTCATTCACTTCTCCTCCCCGAAATTAGATCAGTGAGCACTCTGTCCCTTCTGTGCTTCTTTTTCTCTGTCATATTACCATCAGTCATGCAATTGCCTGTACATTTTGAGAAAGTGATTATGAGGCTGGATGACTGATCTCAAAAACAACAGGCTAATTATCTCCTTATGATGGATGAGACCCCAGGGATCCATAGAGCAGAATGCGGCTAGAATACTGGAGTGCAGTTTCACTGGTGGCTTGTGTAGTATTGCTGCTTCTGACACTAAAAAAAGTATCCAGGTGGTGAGGAAAGAAGGGTGGGGATTCGCATGCTTGTTTGCTACCCATATGCATGAGGCTCTGATCGAGGTAGAAAGCCATGTACCAGGCCAAATACCTGAACTTCATTCCTAGAACCCTTGGGAAAATGTTGGTGTGGTGATGTGTACTTATACTGTCATCTCTGGTGAGGTAGAGATAGACTGATCTCCAGTGCTACCTGTACGGACATCCTAGCCTACGTGATTAGCTATAGGCCAAAAAACGTAAGTAATACCCAGGGTTGACTTCTGGTCTCCACCAACATGATTACACATATGTACACACTCCTGTACATACACATGTACCTCCACACACAAACTCATGCATGTACACAAGCACACATAGATGCACAATAAAACAATGGAAGGGAAATTTAGAGACAGATTTAGCAGATAGGTACAGCAGCCAGATGACTGTGCACAGTCTGTCCTGAAAGCTAGGCTCCAAGGTAGTCGGGCTAGAGTGACTCAGTTGTGGCGTTCATAGTCTGTTGAAAGCAGTCAAAACCCTCCACCACCTCCCATGCTTAGCTCTCACTCCCTTGGGTGCCTTAGCAGACCTACTACCACTGTTCAAGAAATTGCAATGTTCTTTACTTAAGCAAAATGTAAAGTGAGGATTAAGCTGTAAGGGCCATGATGATGGGGGAATTTGGCCACTGCCACATCTGTCCTTTCTGTTCTGAGGTGATGTTTGTGAGGATTGAATGCTAATTCAGGTGTAGGACTTAATACATTGCTGGACGCTCAGGAAATGCTAGCTAACCTGTGACTATAGTCATTGCAACAAGAAGTGTGATAACTGACAAGGAACTGAAATTCTTGCCCTATTTCTAGGCTAGGGAAGCCGGAACAGATAAAAACAAGTATGTACATCCCAAAAGCACGTGAGAGCTGGGGCTGTGCTGATGCTGTGAGCCCTCAGCCAGCCTCACAGCACCAATGAATGTTCTTTGTGATCCAGTAACATACATTGAACACAGTAGTTACCCAGGAACAATATTCCAGTGTTTTATAGGCTATGGCTTTCATTTCAGACCACCTTGAAGTGGCATTCCTAGTGACGCCCTCCAATACCAGTGTTCTTGTTAAATAAAGTAAATGGGTCCCAACTGTAGATCTCGGGCCAGAGAAACACTGAAAAAAACACAGAGAAATCGGCCTGATTAATTTGCCTAAAGTTGAGTCCTTGACATCCATGGATTTAACTTTCTCTGGCTTCCTCCATTGCTAAGCAGTAGATACTTGGCCATTTGGTAAGTTTGACCTGAAGAAGCTCCAAGACAGCACATAGGATAGGAATCCCTTCCCAGGGAAACCTTGGTAGCTAAGTGGAGAATGTGTGACTATGCCATGTGACCTTTGACAGCCAGTTTCCTCTCCACAGGCAGTCGGGACAGTCAGCACAAAGACCATGCAGTTCCCAGAGCTCAACTCCCCCATCTAGGAGATTAGTGGTGTGCACTGACGCTTTGATAATGGCCACTTACTGCCATCAGGAACTGCTGGAATTTTGAGATTTTGTTTTATTTCTTCAATCTCAGGTTTTACTCGTAGGAAAGCAAGCTGAATAACATTGAAATTGGACACTAAAAGTGGTAGTAAAATCTTGCTGCTTACACATTTAGCCCAGTGAAGCCACAGGCTTTCATTTGCAACTTGAATAAATTATTGCCACTCTTTCAAGAGCACAGCATGTCTCATAGACATATACTTTCAGATGCAGACAGAGACACAGAGAGGTGAATGACTCATCTGAGGACACACAGCTAACCCTTCCCAGTGCTTGTACTACTATACTGCTACCTTCAAGAGGAATTTTATAGGGTGATTTTATTTTATTGGTAAAGAAAATGAGGCTCTAAGAAAGTAATCTGACCAAGAGTGTCAGGAAACGAACTAAAGCTTTATGAGTTTCAGGATTTTACATCTGAATCTATTTCATGACTTATTAAGAGAGTGTCTAGACAGGAGGCATAATGTAAGTTTAAGGTACTAATAAAATATCTATTTTTCTGAGTGTTATGAAGGTAAGTTACTCGAGATGATAAAGTACAAAGGGATAGATTCTAGCAGCCTGGAGCATCACCATTTACCAACTGTGGTGTTAGGTAAGTTCTTAGCCTCTCTGTGTTTGTTTTCTTTATATATAAAAGGAAAGAAAGAAGGATATGATAAAATAGTGCTGACTTTAATATTCTGAAGACTAGACATCTGCATCCACCTTAGCTTCTGCACTGAGTGTAAAAAGACATGGGCCATACAAACTTTCTCTCCACATTTATCATGTCAATGCTTTTAGCAAACAAGAAACAGAAAACCCAGTTAGGGGAGAGGAGGCAGAGAGGACCACACTGACGGACATTGCTGTAGAGTTAGAGATGGAGCCATCAGCTGGGATGGACTGAGCCAGTAACTGTGCCTACTCTTTCCACAGTCTACTTGTTCCAGCTTTATTTTCAGACTAGCAGTGGGATGCCAGCTACAGTCTTAATGGTCCTTAAATCCATTCCTTACTGTGTCAGAAGGATGAGCTGCTGTTCTACAGGCCCTGAGATCACCTTTCGTTGACTACATTGACTAGAAAAGTTGGTCATAAGCCAATCCATTGTGCACCAGCCAATTTGACCCAGAAAATAGATTCTGGGAGACTTGAGTTGATAAAACCTATGTTTGAAATAGAGTTGGATCCTTGAGGATTATTAACCACAGATTAGAGAGGGACCCTGCACAAACAGGGTCTTAATTAAATGCAGTTAAGACAGAAGAGCTAGGTGAGTTCTGCATGATATTGTATATGGTGCAGCATCACTCCTTTTTCAGTGGGGGGAGGCTCTCAGTAAGATGTAGGTTGTAATAGCACTTGATTTTCAGAGGTAGAGGCAAACCAGGCTTCATAAAAAAAAAAAAAATAGCAAGCACTGTATATGATCTGTATGTGCTATCCATCAGTCCATAGCTATTCATTGTGTTTAATGTTAAGTCTGGCTTGGCTTTACGCTCTCTGGAGACCTCAGCCTTGTCAACAATCTGATAGAGTCTAGTCTCAAAAGGGAGGTTTAGAAAATCCTCTACTCAAGAATCATAGAATACAAGCTTCCTAATCACTTCTGTAGCAAGTTACCATAAACCAACCAACACCCCAGACAGCACAAACTTATGACCTTACAGTTTCAGAGGTTATAAAACTGAATTGACTGGGCCAGCTTATACTCCTAGAGCGTCAGTTCTTGTCTTTTCCATGTTATAGAGGACCACCGCCTTTTTTGGGTAGAGAATGGCTTCACTAGGAATGTGCTGATTCTCTTGTCTCTTCTCTCAAAGACTCTTGGAATGAAATAGGACCCCAAGTCATCCACAGTAATCCCTCTGACTCAGAATCTTTCAGTTAGCATTATCTACAGAGTCCCTTTGGCTCTGTGAGGTAACACAACTTCTGCAGACTGGGATATGGAGACCTTTTAGTAGATGGGGATCCATTGTTCAATCTAGGAACAAGAGGAAAACAGAAAGCAGAAGTCAAAAACACAATCACAACCACCATCCCCACCATAGCCCCCTAGGCTGGCAGCCTAACAGAGGTTGTTGGCAAATACTGTTATAGTAAGCCATCAACTCCTATCTATGCGTTTTTTCTTAATTGAAAATAGTTTTTTAATACAATATATGTTGATTATGGTTTCCCTTTCCCCAGCTCCTCTGAATTTCTCCTCCCTTCACCAGCCAATCAGATCCATCCTCTTTCTTTGCCCTCTTAGAATAAAATCAGGTAGGCTACACTTGGAAATTTGGCTGTCCACAGAATACCACAGGCTGGCTTTCAATCACCCAGAATTTTAAAATAGGTGCACATTGTTTAAATGCACATAATTTTCTATTCCGTTGTACTGTGAACATTATAAATCGTTTTCTGAGTTTAACCTCAGCACACGGTAGTTTCGTTTGTTCCTTCTCTTCAACATAATTGGAGTTTGTTTCTTCCAAGCTGTCCCAGATTTAAGAATACTCTCAGAAATTCAACAGTACAGGTGTGGGATTTGCTTTGCCAGTAGCCCTCATGCACTCTTTAAAAAGAAGCACATAGTTCATGGAGTGATGACCATTTGGCTTGTGATCTAAATTTGGAGAGAAAAGAAAAAATATATCCAGAAAAGTATTTGAAAGTTCTAGACTCCTACAGTTTTAAAACAGAAACCTGCACCATGAGAGCAAATGACCTTTTTTCTTTTTTCTTTTTTTTTTTTTTTAATGGTAGTTGGCATTGAAAGCTGATCATTTGAGTACTTAAAGGAGAGGTCTCGTGACAATGGTAGATGACTGGTGATTTTTCCTGTAAGGGTCACATGTGGACAGCTTAGAGTTCTGAAATCAAAGAAGCAAGTTCTAAAGTGACTGGTGGTGGACAAGAAACAACTGAATCAGACGCTCCCAAATGGGTGTCCTAAATCGGGCTCTGAGGCGAAGACACTCTGTTTCTTTTGCAGAATACATGACTAGTACAAAAGTCAGGGAGTGAAGAAACTGCTGTCTTCTAAGATGTTCCCCAGAACATCAAGTCTTTCTAAGACATACAGTGCACTCAGTGCATTGCCAGTCTGAGTTAGCTTGAATAATCATTTTAAATGTGGCATACCAGGCATATATTTGAGAAACTTTCCTATATGCAATTACACTAATTGCAAAAATCGAATTATTTAGAACATTAATAATACAAATCTCATCAGGGAAGTCATAGTGCACAATTTACTTTGTCCCACCTTTTTTTTTCTTTTTTGACAGTTTGGTCTATTTCACTCATCACAAAACACAGGCCTTTTAGTGATATATATCTTCCTTTGTGTCTCCATTCCTTTCTTCTTGACATAAATAGTATCACTTTCTAAAAGTCCCATGAGCTGAACCATTGGGGGCACTTGACAGCTCCTGCTGAAGTAGATAGAAATCTGAAGTCTGAATCACCTTTAATTTAATTTTATTTTACTTTACTTTACCTTATTTTACAGATTTTTAATTCTTGACAATTTCATGCACATATACAGTGAAATATGATTATATCCACCTCCCTCTTCTAACTCTCCTCACATATCTCCCCAACATGCCTACTAGCTTCATGTCTTTTCTCTAAAGATTTATTTTATTTTACATTGTGTGTGTGTGTGTGTGTGTGTGTGTGTGTGTGTGTGTGTGTGTGTGTTTGAGTGGGCATATGCACCTGAGTAACAGTGTTTACAGAGGCCGTCGATATCAGAGGCCAGCGATGTTAGAGGCCAGCGATGTCAGATACCTAAAGCTGGAGTTACAGGTGGTTCTGAGTCAACCCAACATGGGTGCTAGGACCTGAGCTCAGGTCCTGTACAAGAGCAGTAAGTGCTCTAAATCACTGAGACATCTCTCTCTACCCCCTCCTCTTTTTTCTTTCTTTTATGGTTTGTTCGTTGTTTGTTGTTTGTGTTATTGATTTTGAGAAGTCCAATGAGCAGTCTGTATATGCGTGGACATGGGGCCACCCACTGGAGCACAGGAGAATTACCATTAGGAACACATTTTAAAAAGAATGCTTCTCCCTTCTCCAGCAGCAGATCAACTGACAATGGGTCCTCATTAAAGGATGGGGCCTGGAGCACATCTCTCCTATCTCTGCCAGAACTGGGGCATCGTGGTTTAATCTAGTGCAAAGAACGACAGCTGTGCGAATTCATGAAGGTGATAGTCATGACACGTCTTGAAGAGAGCATTCTTACACCTTTTCATCTCCTAGCACTTTCATTTTTTATACCCGCTCTTCCATTTCATTTCCTGAGCCATGGTAGAGGGCAGGGTAGTTAATACAAATATCACATTTAGGGCCCAACTCTTAGTCTCTTCCTCACTCTTTGCTCTTTATCACTTTGAACAGCTATTCATCTCTGCATTAACTGCTGCCCACTGCAAAAGGAGGCTGCTCTGACCCAGGCAGAGTAGTCCAGTTTATGGATATTAATACAAATATTTAGAAGCCAATTTGACAACATGACCAAATAACTTACATACGCTTTGAGTTTCCCCAGCTAGGGACCTATGGGTAATAATGGTGTTCTGAAATGGTTTTATAGAGGCACCTAACACAGTCTTGGGTCCCTAAAAAAATTCCCATAAAATATCATTTGATTCAGAAGCTAATTTAGAAGTGACACAACAGGAGGTCACTTGGTTTTCAGCCAATGACAGGCAGAAACATGTCCATGACATATATCCTGGCTCCTGGAAGCTCACTGATGCTGTAGTGAAACTTTTGCACCTTACAACCATGGCTTCCATTACTACTAAGACCATCTGCACTAATGAAGATAAGATGATGCTGAGGTTGAAGAACTTGTCTGCAGCTTGCTCATTCTTCATGTAACCCCTGATGGCTACATAGCCAACAAAAAAAGGCCATATAATCAGTGAATAACACAGACCCAACCCCTCTTTTCTCTGAAGAGGACTGATCTTAAGCCTAAATTTAGCTCAAATTAAGGGGGAAACTTTCAGAGCCCTTCAAGCTCACAGGAAGCACTTTAGTGCCCTGTGAATAATGGTCAGAGCCCTTAACCTCCAGGATTCAATTCTCAAAATAATGATTCTTTAATCCTCACTCTATTTCTCAATATGAGGAGTCTTGCTCTCATGAACTCACTTTTAATCCACTCAGAGGCAAGAAAAGAAATATCCTTAGACTGTAGCTTTCTAGATGGAAGCCTTGGCTCACTAATAGAGTGGGGTTCACCCAAGCTGGAGAGATAGCTTTGCTTCCAAAGGATGCCAGCCTTTGCTTTCTAAGAGATGTGGTCCATCCAGCAATGAGTGTCAATGTTTTTTGGGTCTTGGAGATTATTTATAGTCCCAAATATTGCACAGGGTCTTGGAGCTCTAATCTAGTCTATCATTATTTACTTACTTAGAAATTAAAATTACAACATTTTGTAATATTGTTAATTCATCTAAAAATAATTAAAATGTATAGCTACACACTTAGTAATGTATTTCCATTAAAAAGCAACTAATTTTTCTTTGGAAAAGAATGATATGCTTTTATCTTTTTATAAATTTATTATCTGAAAGACAGCAGAATTCTTGTATTTGACCAAAAATGGGGGAAATAGCCTGAAATACAAGTATAGTTAGGAAAGGGATTAATAATTCTATAGCTTATTATTACAGTTGTGGAGTCTTTCCTAATAAATGAATAACTCTCAAAACTTAGTTTATGTAAATGTAAACAAATTAGTTTTATACATTAATACATAATTGACAGCTGCCATAGAGGGAGTCAATTTTATTTAAGAGGCTAGCCCCTGGTAGCTGACCACTATCCAGTGGAAGCCCACACATACAAGACTATACTGACAGCCTAAATTGGACTTAATGGGCTCTTTAAAAGAGAGAATACAAAGTTGGGTGAGGAATGATAGGAGATAGATATAGGAAGAATTAGAAAAGGGAGTAAATAAAATCAAAACACACCATATAGAATTCCAAGCTGAAAAAGAAGCCCATTGGAATAGCTTGCTTGTTGGTTAGCACTAGTACAAATTATTTTTGTAGCTGCATGCATTGTTCTATGGAAATCATTATTTCCTTGAATAATGTAGAGTTACCAGCTTTTGACACAGTTCATTATAAATATTTTCAAAGAACATTTGCTAATATCAATAATTTAATCAGGGGATCTTTAAGTGTTGAGAAGCTGTCAAAGCTCACAGTGGCAGATAAATGTTTGCCAGAATTTTGGTTTTCTCTTGAAATTCAAATTTCTTTATTGGCAATAAATGCTATCATTTACATTGAAAATTTTGTTTCTTTCCTTTTGGAAAAAAAAAATATCAGTTACCCAAGACCAATTAGTCACAGGTTGTTTTTCTTCTCATTTAAAATGGCATTCTATCAGACAAGAGGCTAGTTTAGCTGGAAACTCAATTACACACAAATGTTTTTCCTCAAGGGAAAAACACTTAGTGCTGATGTGTAGCTTTGTGCGTCTCACCATTGTGTTTATAGGGTTAAATGGTATCATCTTGAGAGCTTTATTGATAAGATTATTCTTCATTCAAGACATTCCAATGTGAAATTGGCTGTTTTCCCAGGAAAGTGACAATAAGTCTTCCTGACTTTGTGTTCTAAGGCCCCAGCAATTTTGCCGATCATTTTTCTCTACCATCAGTGCCAATATCAATACAATGAAAACATCAAATCATATCTTTGAATCATTATGTCCTTCCCAACTGCCAAAAGAATTCTGAGTCCCCTAATCTGCCAATTAAACTTTCACAACTACCATTATTTATAGTATTAATTGTTAATGTTTGTAAGTATGTTCCATGCATTTCTTTGTACTGCTTATTTTAAGTTTTATATATAAAGATATACAGAGGACCTAACACATTACAGAAATATAAATTTCTTTATCTATAAATTTTGTAACTTTGAGAATTTTGTGTGTAAGTACTATATTTACACCCTTTCTACCTCTCCCTTTCCTATCTCTAGTTCCCCCTATGTCCCTCCCTCCCTCCCTCTCAAATTCATGACATTATTATCATTATTATTATTATTATTATTATTATTATTATTATTATTATTATTATCTTATACATACATATGTATATGTGACTACAACTTGCTAAGTCCATTTAGTGCTTCTTGTATGTAATATGTCTAGGGCTGACTACTTGAAATTGGAAATTGTATCAGGGGCTTGTTTCTAGAGAAAACAGAATCTCTCTTTCTCCATCAACATTAATTATCTGTAGTACTTCATCTATTGGTAGACCTCCATGAGCCGGCTCCTATCCATGTTGGCATGTCAACCGGTATTGTTATCATTCAGGTCTTGTTTAGGCAACCATATAGTTGAGAGTTCATAGGCCCAACTTCCCTGTCATATAGGAATGACAATATTTACAGTAGATATTATTGACCTTTGGCTCTTACCATCTTTCTGTTCCCTCTTCTGTACTGTTTTCTGGGCTTTAGGTATATAGTTTGTTTTGTAGATGTATCACTTAAGGCTGAGCACTCCACAGTCAGTGTTCTATGCATTTTGACCAGTGGTAGACGTCTGTGATAGATATGCTACAAGTCCCCATCTTCTTTTGATGAAGGGTAAGAGCAACATTTATCTGTAAAGATAAAGGTAAGTATTTAGAATGTATTTGGAAATTATACTGTTTAGGAAAGTGGCAGTAGAAGGTTTTCCTCTAGGGTCCATGGCCTCACTAGCATGAATAATTGGCCTCCTTTATACTACCAAGTGGGTCTTAAGTCCAATTGCATGGCTGTTGGCTAACCCTAGAATATAAGTGCCATTTTTTCACCCTGTGGAATGTCTTGTCATGATGGCCATTGTTGTGGATCACAGGCTTTACAGCTGAGTAAGACTATTGGTTGCTTTTCTTTCTTGACAGCTTGCATAGCACTTTTTAGTACTATAAGAACTAGTCTTCAGGGAAGTGGCTTCCAGGTCACCTTGAGCTTCATTCCCCCAAGTTTCAAAGTGTGTGGTATCATCATCGATAGGGTCTGCCTTCAAGTTCTGAGAAGCAACCAAGGACAACTGCAATAGCCTATGTAGTTTAGCAAGTCTCTTGGACTCCATTACCAACAACCCAAAGACATAAAGCCAGGTTAAGGGAATTTTACTATTTATTTGGTTTCATGACTCTGAAAACTTCCTATTGCAGAAGAAGTAACCTTGAGCTAATGAGTGACTCTTCTTGCTCATTGCTTCTCCTGTATACCAAAGACTTTGATGTTGTGTGTTATTTCAGAGAAGGACCTGGCCACTTATAATGAAAACCAAGTTCACTCATGCCATAGTGTGTGCTTTAAAGGAAATAATATTTACAGGACTTTAAAACTTGTATCAGGAGCTGGAGAAATGGCTCAGTGGTTAAGAGCACCAACTGCTCTTCCAGAGGTCCTGAGTTCAATTCCCAGCAACCACATGGTGGCTTACAACCATCTGTAATGGGGTCTGGTGTGTCTGAAGACAGCTACAGTATACTCATACATAAAATAAATAAACCAAACTTTTAAAAAATAAAATAAAAAATAAAACTTGTATCAGATGCAAGAGTTTCTGTATTTTTGTATAGTCCTTTTGTTCTTACTATCTTAACTAGAAGAAATAGGAACAACTGCACCTGGAAAAACTATTTTTCCCTTTCCCAATAGGTATTAATTGCAAAAAGTTTCTTGGTTATGGGTAAGACTTTCTGTCTACTTCCCCTTCGCAATGCTGGGGTTTTATCTGGTTTGAACCTGTGTAGGTCATATTGATGTGTCTGAAAGATGCTGTTTTCAATGAGTCATCCATCATCTCTGGCTCTTAAAACCGTTCTGCCTTCTCTTTCACATAGATTCCTAAGCCTTGAGTGGAAGGGGTTGATAAAAACAAAACAAACGAAATCATTCCATTTAAGGCCAAGTGTTTCAAAGTTTCTCACACTCCATTCATTTTCAGTTGTAGATCTCTCTGTTAATTACCAGCTGCTGCAAGAAGAAGGTCTCTAATGAGGGTTGAACAAGGCACTGACCAATGGGTATAGCAAAATGTCATTAGGAGTCATTTCATTGCTATGCTTCTTTAGCAGAATGAGAGTATAGGTTTTCCCTAGGCCCATGACCTATCTAGCCTCAGGTTCTTGGATACTTCAGCAGCATCAAGTATGAGTTTCATCCCATAGAGTGTATCTTAAATCCACTTTAAAAATGGCTACTCACATGACATTTATGCCACTATGGCCCCAGAATATCTTGCAGACAAGTCTCAGGGTTTATAGCTGAGTGGTATTAATGATTACTTTCCTCATCTGATAGTATGCAAAGTACCTTCCAGTGTCATGAATGCTAGCCAGGAGGAGTGAAAGTTTTACTTAGGCTCCAACTTGATTTCTCCAGTTTTGATGACATAAATATGTACTTTGCACACTATCAGAGGAGGAAAGTAATCATTAATACCACTCAGCTATAAACCCTGAGACTTGTCTGCAAGATAAACTTGTGGTTTCTCTCTGCAGTCATTGACTACCTAAAGCTTTTCATCTAGGGGTGGGACAATGTGGAATTTCCCTTGTCTCCACTGGCATACCACCTGGTATTGTGATTATGCTGGTCTTGTGCAGGCAACCATGTTGTTGAGATTGCATGGTTGTATTTTTCCAGTTGTGCTTAGGGGATATTATTTAGTAACAGGCATCCTGAACTTCTGGCTCTTACAATCTTTCCACCATGTCCTGTGTGGTGTTCCCTGATCCTTAGGCATAGGATCAGCAAGATCTTTTAACTGTCTTCTCTCTAGCCTGTATATCCTTTTTTGAATTGTTTCGGTGTATGCCTCCTGCCTGAACCTGAAACACCCACAGGACTGATAGGCACAGCAGTAAGCTAAATTAATCCTTTACATCTAAATCGTTTAGAGCTTTGGTGACTAAGTTCTATTTTTATAGCATATGGTAGAGCCAAGAGTGGATGTGGAGCAGACATCTGCTATGTATAGTGATGTAGAGTAGAAATTACACAGACTCCAGAAAGCATCCATCTGAATGCAACCCTAATACTTCCTCTGGTGGATTCAAGAAACTCCATTGTCTCCTTAGCTCGAGGTTTATTATCTGGCCTGAATGAAGGATCTGGTTCCATCCACACCTGCCAGGATTGTGGTGGCAGTGTGAGATTTGCACATTATTATGGTTTTCAAGAAATATTTCTCTCCCACATGTTGTGGAACCTTCTGTAACTGCACATGTGATGGGAGGGGTGAGAATCTTCTAACCAGCTGTTCCAACATGCTCTCCTTTCACCTCTCAGATCAGCCTTTTGCCTCTTAATATATCCCCAAAACAAACCCAATCAGCATTCATCTGGTCTATGTGGTCTGTCCACTGCAAGGCCCTTAGCTGATCTTACTTTAGCCAATTTACCCTGTGGTTATGGAACTGGCTGTGAACCCCAGTAAATCCTGAATGCAATGTCATAGTAGTTTCACCCTCCGTGCCTATGAAGGTAATTCATGCTATGGCACCAGCTGATTCCTGCAAAAGGGTCAGTACAAAGAAGCCATTTCTGTGTATGGTGGTCAGCTGCCCTGCCTCCAAGACTTCAAACCTGAAGATGTCGTCACACTCCAGCCGCATTCTTCTCCAAATATATGTTATGTCCACTGCATCTAAATTGTCTTTTATTCTTAACTTGTTAGCTCTAATTAGTCTCTGCTAAAGGATACCTCTTATATACTTAGAGACAGTAGCTATGACAACAAGCATCAGTATGTCATCTGCTTTACTCTAAAGAAGCACAGGACAATGTTTTGCTTTCATAACTTCACCCACCCAGAACAGTCACTCTGCACTCTGTCTCATGGCACTTGCAAATACCTCCATTGTAGCATTTATTGCATTGTACTATACAATAAAAATAAGATTGTATCACAAAATAAAAATGTAAAGAACTGGCTTATGAGCTCCCTGAAGGCAAAGACTGAGTCTTGTTTATTATTTGATTTTTAGTATGAATCTAAACATTAATCAAATGAGAATAGCATTTTTTAGTACATAATTGTGATATTTTTACTATGGTATAGGTGACATGTTTATGTCTTGATAATACAATCTACTTGTATACATGCCATGACTCAACCTTAAAATAAGAAAAAAGTTAACCTGAACCAGCTGTTGGTTGTCTGTTAGTTGAAAAGAGTGTCTGCACTTCCTAACTTTCTCTGCACTGGGTACCAATAGTTGATGGTCTCTCCCTATTCTCCTTCCAGCAACACTGAAGGAACTAGTCTCACAGACTATGATCCGCTGGGCCCAGGAAAACCAAATCCAGGATGCGGAGCTGGTGAGGATGATGTTCAACCTCCTCCGGAGACAGTATGACAGCATTGGGGAGTTGCTACAGGCACTGCGGAAGACTTACACCATCAGCCAGGCCTCTGTGAACGACACGATCAACCTGCTGGCTGCCCTGGGCCAGATTCGGTCCCTGCTTAGTGTCAGGATGGGTAGAGAAGAGGAGCTACTCATGATCAACGGGCTAGGGTAGGCTCTCTCAGCAAGTGTAGTTCTCAAGAGAATTCTCTCTTCCTCCTTGTAGTGGTACATCTTGTCACATGAACTGCCTCTGTAACATGAGATACCAGACTGTCTATAGTTCAAGGTGAATGAACATTGCCAAAAGAAATGAAGAGAATTCATAGTGGCTGTTAGGAAAATAGCCTAAGCTTGGTCATGTAAACAAATCTGAAGGAAAGGACAATATATTTAACCTGAGAGAGACACAATTTGAGCTTTGGAGCCTTTGGCTGGCCTCTGAGACTTCTGAGATAGTCCCAGCTGGCCCCTTTTTTCCTAGTTCTAAACTATAGAGTGATTTTGTTAGTTCTGTGAAATGCCTTAACTTACAACAATAATCCATGGATCTGCCTCACAAACCATGTTGACAATTCATGGCAACTTAGGTGTCAAAAGGATTTCCTTTCATTACAGAGAGTACTGTAAAAAAAAAAAAAAAAAAAAAAAAAAAAAAAAAAAAAAAAAAAAACATGTGCCAGAAAGGTTGCCTGGCCATGACTAAATTAAGTGTTACATGACTAAAATCAAAAGCAACAGTTCTCTCACCATCCTTGAGCTGGCAAACTACAGAAACATCACTAAGGACCAGGAAAGTGGCTTGGTTGATTCTCAAGAGAGAAAGGATGTTGTGTGTGTGTGTGTGTGTGTGTGTGTGTGTGTGTGTGTGTGTGTGTGAATTCCTTAAATTAATTTGCAAGAAAGGAAAATTCTAATAGAAATTAAGAGGGAATAGAAATAGAGAAATGAGCTGCAGAAATAGCCTCTCCCCCTCCAGTCCAGTTCCGGGCAAGTGTTCCATCTCTGGGCTTTTCTTTGCCCAAGCTTCATTGTGTGGGTTTGGGTTATATAGCTTTAAGGTGTGGTGGTTGTTACGCATTCATTCCATTGCCTTTTGAAGTCTGGTATCCACAAACTTCATGGTTTCTAATACAAAATGCCTTTAAGAATGATATAAAAAACTGAGTATAAAGAGACACAGGTATAAGGAGAGAGAAAAAGTTCCTGGGTACATAGAGAAAGAGAAATCCAGTTATTTGGGTGGTCTTAGAATTTATTATACGCAAAAAAAAAGAATAGAAAATTGTTTAAATATCATTAAAAGTAAACATTTTAGAGGGGAAAAAGCAAACAGAAATATTTTGTGCTCCTTTTTTGGGTCAGCTAAACAACAACGATTTCATATGTATTCCATGACTTCAAACCTTCTTCTTATTTTTTTTCAGCCTATCACTTCAAGGTTACTTCATCCACACCCCGTTTGTGTGTCTCATTCCCGAGTTTTTATAGCAGAAAAGCCGCAGATGCTGAAGTCTCCCTCTGCTTGTTTCCTCAGGGACATAATGAACAACAAGGTGTTTTACCAGCACCCCAACCTCATGAGAGTCCTCGGCATGCACGAGACGGTGATGGAGGTGATGGTGAATGTGCTGGGTACTGAGAAGTCACAGGTAATGCTGTACTTAACCAGAAATTGACTACCAGGATGTGAGGACATCAACTGGCTAACTCTGCTATCTATCGTCTGGGTTTCCCAACCTTGGAATAGGCAAAGATTTTTACAGTGCCAAAAGGATCCAAGAAGGAGGCATTGCTGCTAACACACGGTGCCACGAGCACTTGCACCAGTTTTCTTAAGATCTTACTTACACTGAATGGCTTCTTGTTGTTTTTGCATATGTATGTAGTGTAGTGTACACATATTTATGTGGCATGCCCACATGTCTATGAATATACTCCCTCTCCCCATCCCCCTCTCCCCCTCCCCTGCCCCATCTCCCCCTCTCCCTCCCCCTCTCCCTCCCCGTCTCCCTCTCCCCTTCTCCCCTTCCCCCTCTCCTCCTTCCCCTCTCCCTCCCCCCTCCCTTCCCCTCTCCCCCTCCCTCTCCCCTACCCCTACCCCTCCCCATCTTCCTCTCCACAGAACATCTGTGGAGATGGAGCATTCCTTTCCTAAGCACATCTGGTTGCCTCACTGACTATAGGTTTCAGAACTATCTCCTAGAGCACCTCCCATGAGTCTAAAAGGGTAAAATTAAGGTTTTTCTGGGATTCTGACATTGTTTCTTGAGCTCTGTAAGGTCCAAACTAATCTATAGCTTACAAAAGAGGTGTTAATCACATTGTTAATCAGGGAAGGCAAGCAAATCAAGGGATGAAGGATGGCATCTCTATACTAACCTGTGTGCATCTGGGGACAATGCTTTAGGTACCTATAGAAGAGCAGTGGTTGAGGGCACATACTTAGGGACATGTTCACAGAAACAGGGCATGTTGCCCTTCAGACTTCCTTAACTGTCAAGGTCGGAGGGTACCCATGACCTAGAGGACCCAAACTTTAATGGACTACCGGCCCATGTTCTTCTGTGATCCCCCTACTCTGTTTCTGATATCACCTTTCAGAGTTCTGCTCACTCCAGCTGGAAACAATGGCACTGTGGAGCAGGGCCCTACATTTTCATGGGACATATAAGGAAGCAGGTTATAACTAATGGATGTTTTCCTTTGAAGGAAAGATCTTGGGGAACTATAGCCAATTTTTAATATTTTTGAAAGCCTCGTGCTTAGGCATTCTGTGTTCTGTTCCTCCTACGAATGTCTTAAGGGAAAGAGGTGTAAGGAAAAACTTCATGTTCCAAATAGTTCATAGCTTGTGAGACTTCAACCTAAAATTCCTTTTCAAGATTCAACTGTTCATGAAGGCCTTGTGATAGATTCGCCTCTGTAATACTTCTGCTTCTGCCCACAGATTGCCTTCCCAAAGATGGTTGCTAGCTGCTGTCGCTTCCTTTGCTATTTCTGTCGTATTAGCCGGCAAAATCAGAAGGCTATGTTTGAGCATCTAAGTTATCTGCTGGAGAACAGTAGTGTGGGCCTAGGTACGTGTGGCATGTATTAGAACTTTCACCTCTGGACTCAGGCAGTCCACTCTTCCTCCTGACTACTTAAGAGAAAAGGGGAAGAATCTACAGGTATGCTATGATACATGTAAGTGCAAAATCAGAGCTGGCCTGTTTAAAAACAAATGCATTACAAACATGTCTGTGCTCACCACTCTCTGTGTAGGCGTTGCTAACAGCTGCATTGGTGACTGAGTCAATCCCCCCTCTCAGGTCCAGTGGCCTGTGACTTATTATAAAATGCTATCTGGAATTGAGGATGTAATCTGAGGGCAGCATCTCTCCCAGCCCTCTCAGCTGATCAGTGAGCAGAGCTCTTAAGACCAAGGTCATGCATCTAATCCTTTCTTGGCAAGCTTGCTGCAGGATTCATTCCTGGCCCACCAGCCAACCAGCAAATTCTGCCCTTAGCAGCGTAGCAGACTGGCCAAGAACAGCTATGGATAAACGTGATAATGAATGTGGATAAATAGTAGATCATCATCACTGGGAGAAAAGCAACTCACTTTGTTGCCTGACTCAACCTTGCTGGATATAAACCAAATGAATTGTGGAGTACACAAACACATACATGTGAAATCTGAAATCTTACCTTTGTTGTTGTTGTTGTTGTTTTGCTTATCAAATGCAACCTCAAGCTATCTGAACTCTTCTCCTTTTCTTCTTCTTCCTCCTCTTCTCCCTCCTCCTCTTCCTTCTTGTAAAATGTCATTTGAAGTTTTTTGTAATTATAGTCTAGGAGCTAAACCAACTAAAAATAAGTGTCACAGACAACATTTGTGCACTAATGTAACTATACGAACTCCTGCAGTTAGGGACTATTTTTAAGCTCCAAGTGGTAACTCCAAGATTTTCCAAGTCATTTGAGCCCAGGCAATGAGGGAGCCTCCGAGTCTCTTGAGTGATCACCAATTGGAGACCCCAGGAAGTTTTGTGTTACAAAGGTACTGGAAACTATGTAGTCCCAACACATTCTATAACATGATTTTGTGTTAATCAGTATACTCAACCTTAATGAGTGTGAGAAGGAAAACAAATAGGGCTTTTTTAAAGTCAGCAGCCCTCTGAGAACAGCAACACAGGCCAGGTTTCAATGTATTTGCTGCCCTCTCGTGTCCATGTTTGTGCACTGCAATCTCAAATCAGGCCAGCACAACCTTAATGCCCACTTTCTTTTTTGCTTCATCCTCAGCATCCCCATCAATGAGGGGGTCCACCCCACTGGATGTAGCAGCCTCCTCTGTGATGGACAATAATGAATTAGCACTGGGCTTAGAAGAACCAGATCTTGAGAAGGTAACTAGTTGTTGGGGAAACATGTTATTTTTCTCCTAACTCAATCGCAGCCACACACAAAAAAACAAGCCAACATCTAGGTTTGCATTCAGATCCATTTCATACTGGTGAAAATGTGGTATAATATGAGAGCCTGTCACTACCATAGTCTTATAGATCCTATATGAGCAAAAATGGCACCACCTTGGCCATACATGATCCTATATGAACAAAGATGGCACCATGATTGTACATGATCATGTACAAGCAAAGGTAACCAGCTTCTTAGACATGAGAATGTGGGCATTTGTGTTCTTCAGAAGTGGAGTCCCATTATACTTGTCTACATGGAATATCATTGGATGCCTGTGATTCCTAAAGAAAAATGTCTGTGTGATCTAACTCATGAGTCCACATATGAAAGAGATCTGACAGGAAGTTGTGAAATCAATATGCTGCCCAAAGGCATGTTGCTGCCCTCTACTGGGATTCTGAATACAGTTCCTGATAGTGGAGATGACCAAGCTGCTCTGCCCAGTGTTAATAAAGCTACACTGTTCCATGAGTTAAAATAAACACTCTAGAAAGTTCTATGTTCTCTGAGTTTGTATGCAACATCACTAGAGGTGTTGCATTAAGAATTAGTAAGTGGATCTTCAATTCTATTCCACTGATTTTCATGCCTGTCTCTGTACCAATACCATGCAGTTTTTATCACTATTACTCTGTAGTACAACTTAAGGTCAGGGATGGTGATTCCTCCAGAAGTTCTTTTATTGTTGAGAATAAGCTTTGCTGTCCTGGGTTTTTTGTTATTCCAAATGAATTTGAGAATTTCTCTTTCTAACTCTGTGAAGAACTGAGTTGGGATTTTAATGGGGATTGCATTGAATCTACAGATTGCCTTTGGCAAGGTGGCCATTTTTACTATATTAATCGTGGCAATTCATGAGCATGGGAGATCTTTCCATCTTCTAAGATCTTCTTCAATTTCTTTCTTCAGAGTCTTGAAGTTCTTGTCATACAGATCTTTCACTTGCTTGGTTAGATTCACACCAAAGTATTTTATATTATTTGTGACTATTGTGAAGGGTATCATTTCCCTAATTTCTTCCTCAGCCTGTTTATCTTTCAAGAAGAGGAAGGCTACTGATTTGTTTGAGTTGATTTTATAACCAGCCACTTTGCTGAAGTTGTTTATCAGGTTTAGGAGTTCTCTGGTGGAAGTTTTTGGGTCACTTAAGTATACTATCATATCATCCGCAAATAGTGAAATTTTGACTTCTTCCTTTCCTATTTGTATCTCTTTGACTTCCTTTTGTTGTCTAATTGCTCTGGCTAGGACTTCCAGTACTATACTGAATAGGTAAGGTGAGAGTGGGCAGCCTTGTCTGGTCCCTGATCTTAGTGGGATTGCTTCAAGTTTTTCTCCATTTAGTTTGATGTTGGCTACTGGCTTGCTGTATATTGCTTTTACTATGTTTAAGTATGGGCCTTGAATTCCTCATCTTTCCAAGACTTTTACCATGAAGGGATGTTGAATTTTGTCAAATGATTTCTCAGCATCTAGTGAGATGATCTTGTGTTTTTTTTTCCTTTGAGTTTGTTTATATAGTGGATTACATTGATGGATTTCCGAATATTGAACCATCTCTGTATTCCTGGAATAAAGCCTACTTGATCATGATGGATGATTGTGTTCTTAGATTCGGCTTGTGAGACTTTTATTGAGTATTTTTGCATCAATATTCATAAGGGAGATTGGTCTGAAGTTCTCTTTCTTTGTTGGGTCTTTGTGAGATTTAGGTATGAGCATAATTGTGAGTTTATAGAATGAATTGGGTAGTGTTACTTCTGTTTCTATTTTGTGGAATAGTTTGAAGAGAATTGGTATTAGGTCTTCCTGGAAGGTCTGATAGAATTCTGCAATAAAATCATCTGGTCCTTGGTGGTTTTTGGTGTGGAGACTTTTAATGACTGCTGCTATTTTATTAGGGGTTATGGGACTGTTTGGATGGTTTATCTGCTCCTGAGTTAACTTTGGTACCTGGTATGTGTTTAGAAAATTGTCCATTTCATCCAGATTTTTTTAGTTTTGTTGAGTATACGTTTTTGTAATAGGATCTTATGATTTTTTTTAATTTCCTCAGTTTCTGTTGTTATGTCTCCTTTTTCAGTTCTAATTTTATTAATTTGGATACTGTCTCTTTGCCCTCTGGTTTGTCTGGCTAAGGATTTATCTATCTTGATTTTCTCAAAGAACCAGCTCCTGGTTTTGTTGATACTTTGTATAGTTCTTTTTGTTTCTACTTGGTTGAATTCAGCCCTGAGTTTGATTATTTCCTGCCATCTACTCCTCTTAATGAACCCACATACCTATGGGCACTTGATATTTGACAAAGGGGCTAAAACTGTCCAGTGGAAAAAGGACAGCATTTTCAACAAATGGTGCTGGTTCAACTGGAGGACAACATGTAGAAGAATGCAAATTGATCCATTCTTATCTCCTTGTACAAAGCTCAAATCCAATTGGATAAGGGACCTTCACATAAAACCAGATATACTGAAACTAATAGAAGAGAAGGTGGGGAAGAACATTGAATACTTGGGCATAGGGGAAAAGTTTCTGAACAGAAAACCAATGGCTTATGCTCTAAGAACAAGAATTGACAAATGGGACCTCATAAAATTCAAAAGTTTCTGTAAGGCAAAGGACACTGTCAATAAGATAAAACAGCAACCAACAGATTGGGAAAAGATCTTTACCAATCCCACATCTGATAGAGGGCTAATATCCAATATATACAAAGAACTCAAGAAATTAGACTCTAGACAATCAAATAATATTTAAATAAAATAATCAATAATAAAATAAATCAAATAATATTTAAAAATGGGACACAGAACAAAACAAAGGATTCTCAACTGAGGAAACTCGAATGGCTGGGAAGCACCTTTAGAAATGTTCAATATCTTTAATCATCAGGGAAATGCAAATCAAAACAACCCTGAGATTCTACCTCACACCAGTCAGAATGAAAAGATCAAAAACTCAGGTGATAGTAGATTCTGGCAAGGATGTGGAGAAAGAGGAACACTCCTCCATTGTTGGTGGGATTGCAAGATGGTACAACCACTCTGGAAATCAGTCTGGCGGTTCCTCAGAAAATTGGACATAGCATTACCTGAGGACCCAGTTATACCACTTCTGGGCATATAGACAGAAGATGCTCCAACATATAACAAGGACATATGCTCCACTATGTGCATAGCAGCCTTATTTATAATTATAGTGTGAGATATTTAAATTGGCGGCATTCAATCAGGCTTTTCTTAATCAACCGCCATGTTCCCTACTGCTGCAGCTGTACTGCCGCTGCTCAGCTCCGGCTGTCGGCTCAGGTGGTCAGAGACACCAGCCCTGCCACCCACAAGATTCCAGCATGGGAGATGGCTCTGCCAATCTACCACACTGTCTTTACAATGCTTGGCTGAGCCCAGACCATCCCACCATCCATGTGGGCTTGGTAGAAATGAGACTCTAATGCTTAGATTATCCAAAGGCTTTATATGTTTGGTAATGCTCAATAACAAGATGCCCATACAATCAGAGGTGTAACCCAATACCCAACCTAGATATACCAACTACCTTTGACTGCTAGAGACACGTGCACATCCACTTCCATGTTCCCCTCTCTCTAATCCCTCTCCCCTAGCTCCTCCTCTTTATTCTCCTCTTCCTCTCCTTACTCCTCCTCTTCCTCTCCTTACTCCTCCCACCTTAGCTCCTCCTACATAATAACCAGAAGCTGGAAAGAACCCAAATGTCCTTTAACAAAGGAATGGATACAAAAAATGTGGTACATTTACACAAAAGAGTATTATTCAGCTACTAAAAACAATGAATTCAAGAAATTCTTAGGTATATGGGTGGAACTAGAAAATATCATCCTAAGTGAGGTAACCCAATCACAAAAGAACATACATGGTATTCACTCACTGATAATTTGGATATTAGCCCAGAAGCTCGCAATACCCAAAATGCAACTCACAGACCACATGAAGCTCATGAAGAAGGAAGACCAAGTGTGGGTGTTTGGTCCTTCTTAGAAGGAGTAACAAAATACTCAAGGGAGCAAATATGGAGACAAAGTGTGGGTCAGAAACTGAAGGAGGGACCATCTGAAGACCACTCCACCTGGTAACCATCCCATGTGCAGTCACCAAAGGTAGATACTGATGTGGATGTCAGCAAGTGCATGCTGACAGGAGCCTGATATTTCCTTAGATGTATGCAAGAGTCTGACATATTCAGAGGCAGATGCTCACAGCTAATTATTGAACTAATCAAGGGGTTCCCAATGGAGGAGTTAGAGAGAAGGAGCTGAAGGAGGTGAAAGGGTTTGTGGCCCCATGAGGACAGCAACAATACCAACCAACCAGAGTTCCAAGGGTCTAAACCACCAGCCTGGGAGCACATAGGGAGAGACCCATGGCTCCAGCTGTATATGTAGGAGAGGATGGCCTTGTTGGGCATAAGTGGGAGAGGAGATCTTTGGTCCCATGAAGGCTGGACGCCAAGTGTGGTGGAATTCAAGGGTGGGGAGGTAGGAGTGGAGGGTGGGGGGGCATAGAAACAGGAGGAGGGGGGATGGGATAGGGGGTTCCTGGCCAGGGCAGTGGGGGTTGGATAAGGGAATAACATCTAAAATGTAAATAAAATATCCAATAAAAAAAGAATTAGTAAGTGGAATGTTCACGTTTATAATAAAAAAAAATAACCATAGTGTGCTCTGGTGGGCAAAAGAGACATAGGTGGGGGTTAAGTTTACTGGGCTTGCAGAAATCATGAGAAAGCAGGCAGCAGGAGGAAAGAGAAGTCACTATGGGTTAGGAGTCAAGAGAACATGGCCCTGAGGGCTACCAATTAGAGTTAAGAGCAGCCCAGATGAAACTTAATACGTAATAACTTGGAGTATTGACAGGAAAGTAGATTCTAATAGCATAGAGGCTTGGCAGCTGCCCAGCTTTTGTGCTGTTTAAGGCTTATTGTAAACTTAAAGGTTGTGTGTCTTGTTTATCCAGAAACTCACTAACCAAGGGTAGGGTAGAAACCCCTGGTCGGAATCAAATAATTACTACAGTAGGATGAGCAGAAGCTAGTCAGCTGTATTGTCGGGGAAACATGCCCAGAGTGTTTAGGGCTTGGCCAGGAAAGCCCATGTCCAGGACAGTCAAAAAACCAAGCATGGCAGAAGCACAGAGTACACAGGAGTGTGGTGAGAAAGGTGATGGGAATGGCCAGAAATTGGGCTTTATTATAACAGAAGTTCACTCCTATAATGCTCAGAACAAATTTTATTATTACTGTTGTTGTTGTTGTTGTTGTTGTTGTTGTTGTTGTTGTTGTTCAGAAGTTACGGGAAGGAAATGGAGGTATGGAGACTATGTCATTCCTCAGTGCCACAGGGTAACTAAATTAATTAGTTTAGCTCAAGAGCTCATGCTTGTTCTAATTATATCATGCTATCTCCTTGGAGAACCACGAATAATTGAAACCACAAAGGCCCCCAGCAAGGGAACAACACAGTATGTTGTGTGGTTTAGAAGGCTTCAGTGAGGAAATAAACTGGCTAGAAGCAAGACCTGGGGCAAGAAGTATTGCCAAGAATTACCTTCAGCAAGCATGAGTGGGTGCTGACTTCAGTTAATATTGACACAGCAGATGTGAGAAGTGTTTGAATCCCGAAGACCTAGGGAAGACAAATAGCAACCATTAACCAAACATTGGGTTGGCTCTTGCAGACAAGCCCGACCCACAGCTTCCAGGTCACATGCAGCTGAAGAGGGGTGCAAATGCAGTCCAACACAACACTTCATAAACTTACAGTATGAGGACATTTTGTTTTGAATGTTTGTAAATTAATTGTAATAGTTCTTGATATACTTCGTAAATAATGATATCATGTTATGATGTACGATGGTTAGACACTCCTATGAGAACAGGGGGTGCCACAGAGGTGTTTTGAGGTTTCCAGATGTAAATGTCAACTGGGAATCTGGCTACATAGTACTGATATCTCAGAAAGGTTTTCTGAGCTGTAGACAGAGATCATGGATGGAGAATGACACCCTCTGGGTGGGTGAGATCCTTGCAGAAATGTGTCAGGGTCCTGAGGGCCACCACCACCTAAGAGAGTCACAGAAAACAAATGTCAACTAAACAACAGGAAGAACAGCCAAAGACGGATGAGGAGACTCTAGAAAATATGTCTGAGAAGCTAAAGTGAAAGTATTTTTAAAATTCATTTTCTTCTGTTCCTACCCAATAGTATAAGAAGGCTCAAAAAACTTGGGTTGAGAAGGCAGGGGACAGGGGACTGACATCTTATGATAAACTATCTTGGCAGCCATTTTCCATCTATTTGAAGTACCACACAGATAGGTGGATGATGTTACCACTCATAAAGATCCTTCTGGCACAGCCATGGCAGAGAATTGTCAGCCGAATTGTAGATCCGTGTCTGTTAAGATGAGATGTCAATTACCCACTAATAATTTATTGAAGTTCTGTGTTACGACAGCTTCAGATGTATTTAACTAATTATGGGTAAGAGCCTATCATGAATCAGGCAGAGTGCATGTCTGTGTCTGTGCCACTTATTTCTAACTGGGCACATTTACTTTGTGGTGTAAGGGTATGTTCATCTTCTGGGGCCTCTGTAATAAATGACCACAGACAGGGTGACTTAAACACCAGAAGTTAATTTTCTCAGTTCTCAAGCCTGGAAAGCCAAGACCAAGTGTTATCAGATTTAATTTCTTCTGAGGCCTCCTTCCTTGGTTTACAGATGGCTACCCTCTTAATGTGTCCTAAGAGCCTGTCTTCTGCATGAGCACCCTGCTGCAGCTCTGTACAGCTGCTTCTCCTTGTGATAAGGATGCCACCCTGGAAGCCCCCTTTCTACTTAGCATCTTCACAAGTCTTATCTCCAATGATAACATTCTGATTTATTGGAGCTTAGAGTTTCAGTGTATAAATTTAGGGTGATACAATTCAGCAGAGGATGTCTTTGGGTTATTATTTTTATTTTGTTCTTTGGGGTCTTTGCAACACCCAGGAGATACTTTAAGTGATAATATTTTAGGAAAGGACAAAAATATAAGCAAAAGCATTTTAATCATTTTGTCAAGTCAGTAAGCATTGCTATTAGAACTAATTAAACCCCTAATACATTAGTAAAGCCAAGTCAGGAAAATATCTTTATTTTAATTAAATTTTAGGGTTACCATATAAATATGTTTCATTGTGGGGTGCTTGTGTGTGTGTTTGTATGTTTGTATATGTTTGTGTGTTTGTCTGTGTGTGTGTGCATATGTGACTGTACTTTGTTCTTTTTTGTCCCCCTCTTGCTGGTCTCTTTCTCCTCCCAAATAGCCACCCCATACTGCTTTTAAGACTTTAAGACGTAAACTCCAAGCCATAAATTTGCTATAGTCTCTTAACTCACAGGCTAACCATCTCAAATCAGTTGAAAAGTTAAAGAAGAACTGGGTCTAAGCCTTGTATTCCTAAATGTGTTATACAGGTACAATGCCTATGAGAGTATTGATATTCATCTCACTTTTATGTCAATAAGAAGCTTGTACCAATGAAAACCTTAAATTTGAAATCAAAGTAAATTTTATACCATTTAAGAAATTATAACTTCATCTTGATAATAATTATACAGATTTCTAGGTTCAGAACTAAGTGTTTTAGTTAGGAGAGATGACAGAGGTTCTGGTTAGTCAACAAAATGATGGACTGGGTATTAGGACTATCTTGTACCTCACTAGTACAAATTGGCATAATTATGCTCTAATTGTATTTTGAGAGAAAAGTTTCATTTTAACAGGAAGGGTGATATGTAGGAGGAGCTAAGGTGGGAGGAGTACCGAGAGGAAGAGATAGAGTAAGGAGAGGAGGAGAAGAAGGAGAGGAGAAGCTAGGTGATGAGAGAAAGAAAGAGAGAGGAAGAGAGGGGGACATGGAGGCAGATGTTCACGTGTCTCCACCAGTCAAAGATAGTTGATATATCTAGCTTGGGTAGTGGGTTACACTTCTGATTGAGCATTACCTAACTTATAAAGCCTTTGATTAACATTTTTAAAAAGTGTATAAAAGCAAAAAGGAAAAGGGGGCATGGGATAAGGGTTTTCTGGGGGTGGGGGGATGGGGAAAGGGGATGGCATCTGAAATGTAAATAAAATATCCAAAAAAAAAAAAAAAAAAAGACTTTAAGACATATATTCTATTACCTTCTCCTCTTTTCCCTCTTCTTCTAGATGTTGTTTTTCTTTTCACTCACACACACACAAATACGCACACAAATGTACATAAATTTGCATTTAAATTTACCTCCTACATATGCAATAAAACATACGGTATTTGTCTTTCTGAGTCTGTCATTTTTTAACTTGACATAATAATCTATCCAATAGAAGAATCGTCTATTTACTGAGTTTTCCAAATATAAGTAAGTTTATCAAACAACTGATAGCATAATAAAGCTAAAAGAAATCAGATGTGACCTGAGGTTAACTTTTAGCAGCTCTCACAACTGCAAGAGTAAATAAAATTACCGGGGGAGGGGGGTGGAAATCATTTTATTCCCCTAGACTAAGTCCCATAGACTTGTTATGAAGGGACATCACCTCTCTCTGTATCTCTGTCTCTCTCTGTCTCTGTCTCTGTCTCTCTCTCTCTGTCTCTGTCTCTCCCTCTCTCTGTCTCTGTCTGTCTCTCTGTCTCTCTCTGTAACTCTGTCTCTCTCTTTCTCTCTCTCTCTCTCTCTCTCTCTCTCTCTCTCTCTCATACACAAAGATGCAAACACTATGACACCCATTGATTGCAAGAACTGTTCCCCCACTGATATGTCTACTTATGATCTTGGCTCCTAGTGAAACAGACATCAGCAAGCTTTATTTACATTTACATTTACATTTTATTTACATTTAAATTTAAGGAATGTTTTGTAAACAGGGTTCATGAGTCTGCAACAAGGCAGTCTTATGCATTCTGAACTCTGTACTTTCAAGCTCCATGCATCTTTTGAAAGGTTGTTGTTTGAGCTTCCTATGGAGGGTATAAGGATCGATGAGTGGGATTGAACATGCCAGGAAAGGGGACAGATGTGTGCTGAGTATCGTAAAGGAGGTTGAAGCTTACCTCCCTTTGCCATTGGTTTTGTTTGCAGAGCACAGTGCCACAGATCTTATTTGGATCAATTGAACAACTGCCTGAGTTTGGTTTGAAGGATGAACAGTGAAGGGGGCTGATAAGTCCTTTACCTCTTCATCTCCCCAGACAGAAATCACACCTATTAGAACTGCACAGCACTCCTGCCCAGGGGCTCTGATCTTAGAAGCCAGTGAAATGTTTTGTGCTTATAGCCCTGAAAACTCTGTCTCTTCTGTCTTCTATTGTCATTTCCCCAACATTTTAGGAGCAAAATCAAATCTGAGATTCTAGCAAAACAGTATCCATACTGAGAAGGAAAAAAGTTTGCTGAGTTTTGGATGATTAATTAATTGTTTATTAATTATTATAATTACAAATTATTAATTTTACAAAATAATAGCTTTTTACAACAGTAAATATGTGACTCTTAAATGAAATATTAATTGAGTACCTAGTATATGAAAGGCCCAGGGAATTAAAAAAAAAACAGAGAAAATACCACTCCTGACTTTTATAGCACTCTAATATAGCAGACTAAATTTTTCTTTCCTCCACGCATGCACAAAACAGTGAAGTCAAAAGCAGAGGAGCAATTAAAGTTTAAGCAACAGTTGTTTGCTGGTATTTGTCCCTGATTTCTGGTGAAAAATAGGCAAGAAGACCTTGCATTACCATGGTCAAGTAAACTCAGCCTGCCTCAGTGCCAAGGAGGGTTCTCACATGCCACAGAGGTCTCTTTCATGCCTTTATGTTTTTCAAATGTGTATAGGCTTACAAATTATTCAGGCTTTAAAATAAATAAATAAATAAATAAAATTTTCAAAAAACAAGATCTCACATAGCACAAGGCTACCTGCACGCTCTCTGTGCACTTTGAACTTCCAATCCTGCCTAACCCTCCAACATGCTTAGATTATAGACGACTGCCACCACAGAGTTTACCGACTTGTCAACTTCTTCTTACTGGAGTTGGGGAAACCTAGAAACTGGCAATTTATTCTCACAGTCATAATATTTTTTATTACTTGCAAAAAAAAATGTGGACTGCAGGTTGTGTTTCTAAATCTATTAAATTATTTTCCTCAAAGAAGTGGAGGCTCTGTGCTGTACCTAGACCCTTGGATTAACCACTTTTCTAAAAAGGGGGGCTTAAAATTATGTTTTAAGTCTATAATTATTGGCCGGGGGAATATTTGGGTCTACCTTCTAAAGATAAGAAGTTTCCAGTTCTTAGAAATGCAGCTCTCAGAGTTTTAGAGGAATTTTAGCATATCTCTTGGCTTTAAATTGTTGGGTTTTTCTATTTTTGTTGTGATAAAATGCACATAATTTACTCTTCTAAGAACAACAATTTCAACCATTCAGATCTCCCAGTGTTCCTAAGGACTAAACCACCAACCAAAGGGTACACATGGAGGAACCCATGGCTCCAGCCGCATATGAAGCAAAGGATGACCTTATCTTACATCAATGGGAGGGGAGGCTCTTGGTCCTATAGAAGCTCAATGCCCCATCATTGGGGAATGCTAGGGTGGTGTGGCAGGAGTGGGTGGGTGGGGCCGCTCTCATAGAAGCAGGGAGAGGGAGGATGGAATAGGGTGGTTGTAGAAGGGAAACCAGTAAGGGAGATAAAATTTGAAATGTAAACAAATAAAATAACCGGTTTTTTTTAAAAAACAAAAAGAAAGAAAGGAAAAGAAAAGTTAAACCATACAAAAACATTTCCTCTCCTGTTTTCAAGTGTACAGTTCAGACCCACAGAAGCCTTTTATAATGTTATGCGACTAGCACCACACTCACCTCCATAGCTGCTTCTATTTCATCAAACTAAACCCTGCCTGTGTCATAGTAGCTCCCTGTTCCTCCCTCCCTGGAACCCCTGGCAGCTGCCATCTTTCTTTCCGTCCATATGGTTTTTACTGCCCTTGTGATCTGAGTTAAAGCTACACAGTATTTGCTTTGCAGGGTTCACTTATCTCCCTTAACGAATCTGCAAGAATCACCCATTACATGGACCTAGTCTGTAAGAATCCCCTTCCTCTCTTACCCAGTGATCCATCAAGTGATACTTAGTTTGCTTCTATATCTCACACATTAGGAACAGTGCTGCTATGAATTTGGATTATACAACTGTCTGTCAAGGTAATCTGTAATTTTTGTACATAGAGCTAGTCATGAAATTACTGGATTGTATGGTAATTCTATTTTTTTATTATTATTATTTTTTTTAAGAAACAACTATCCTATTTTCCACTGTGCCTAGTTTGAATTCTTTTTACTGGAGCTTTCTCTATGGGGTGCACATTTTCTCTGCTGAAATTCGTGTTTTTGCTATTTTGTGTTTGTCTTTTTCGATGTGGCTGCCATCCTGCTGAGTGTACTCGGACATTCATTTTTGTGCTGTTCTTGGCAGGTTGTAACCTACCTGGCAGGTTGTGGCCTTCAGAGCTGCCCCATGCTTCTGGCCAAAGGATACCCTGATGTTGGCTGGAACCCCATCGAAGGAGAACGCTACCTGTCCTTCCTGAGGTTTGCGGTCTTCGTGAACAGTGAGTCTCATGTACTCCATGCCTCTCAGACCCTGTATAGGATAATTTT
This sequence comes from Arvicanthis niloticus, assembly GCF_011762505.2. Lineage (NCBI taxonomy): Eukaryota > Metazoa > Chordata > Mammalia > Rodentia > Muridae > Arvicanthis > Arvicanthis niloticus. The sequence continues at coordinate 84,391,597 of NC_047659.1, read as the reverse complement.
GACTATGTACACACAAAAAAGCACTCCTCCACTGCTTTCTGTCACTCAATATAATAGATTCTAAATGTAATTAGAAACTAGCAAGAGAACTCCCAAGGAAAGACATGCCAGACAAGCATCAAGGGGAGAAACTAGTGACAGATCCAGCAAGAAGCCCATGGCATGGGCTTAGACTTGCCTTCTCTCTGTACCTCTTTGCCTCTCATCTCATTTTACAGAGTTAAGGAGCATGCACCTCCAGGACTTTAGATTAGTCTATGAGTGGGTGGGAGGGTGACTGAAGAAGTGGATCGACAGTTCAAACAAATAGCTGTTAAAGGTATCTCAATCTCAAGTGGCAATTGCTATAACTGCCTTAAATATTATTACTCTTGGCACAAGTTGTCTTGTATTTATAATGAATTCCAGTTCTACCAAAACACTTTCATCACACCAGAATGATGACCCAACATGGTATAAGGCAAGTGAACTACTTTCTTTAAAAGTACATTGTCAACCAAGATTTTGTTACAACAATAGTTCACTTCTAATTATATTACATCTATATCTCTCTGTTCTAGCCACTAGACCCAAGCTTCTCCCCTTCTTCGATTTTCTAGACTGCTTTCTTCTCTCAAGGTCAGGTTTTTGGTATATCCTCAAATAATGTGTTTCACTTCTTGTCCAAGTAATCATACTCTAGAATTAACACAGAATTAGTATATCAGGACAGAAAGAAAGATTGAAAAAGAAAGAAAAGAGAGAGAAAAGTAAATGGGGAAAGGAAAGTGTTAAGAATCCAGGGTCTGAGGCTGGAGAGATTTCCCAGTGGTTAAGGGCACTGGCTGCTCTTCCAGAGAACTAGGATTTGAGTTTTAGCACCCACCTGGCAGCTCCAGTATTGAGGGATCCAACTTCCTCTGTGGGCACCAGGCATGCATGAAGTACAGAGACACACATGCAGACCAAATACCCATGCACATAAAATAGTAACTAATTGTGTTAAGAATTACGGACTGGAGAGATTAATCAACCATAAGGAGTGCATACTGGTTTTGTAGGGAACTAGAGTTCAGTCCCCATTAGGCAGTTCATGGCTGCCTAGAACTTTAGCTCCAGGGGGTTTGACACTCTTCTGGCCTCAAAGGGGATTCACACACTTGTGCTAACACAGAGAGAGAGAGAGAGAGAGAGAGAGAGAGAGAGAGAGAGAGAGAGAGAGAGAGAGAGAGATAAAAAGAAAATAAATATTTTTAAATTATTTTTATGTACATCAATTGCATGACAGAAAAACTGGATGCAAGCAGGTTGAATTTTTTTATCTCATCTGCCTCCATAGTCAAGATCAAAAATTTTATAAATCATTTAGTGTACCTGTTGGTTTGAATGTATCCATTTGTTATGATCCCATGTAGATTACATGAATTCTAACACTTATTTTGCTGGTTAGGTATGACCATAATGAACTAAACTCTGGACCAAAATGTATGATCCGTCTCTCTTACCTTCACACTCTTTATATCTTTTTAACATTGTCTCTTTAGTACATTTTCATAGTACGAGTTCTAGTAAACTGTGTATACTTATGGGCTCTAATACTTATATTTCTAGGAGTACTATATTTGTTTGGGGCAAAGTAGTTCAGCCTCTACTTTTTAATTCAGAGTGTTTTAAAGAGGATTACACAGAGATCACTATTTTCAAAAAAAATAAATAAATGAGGGAAAGGCAGGGAGGGAGCACTCAAAAACCTAACAAGAATAAACTTGCCCCTTTGAAATGATCAGAGAAGACACTGTGAAAAAGGCAGTGTTAGAGATGAATCTAAAGTGTCAAGTTTGTAGAAATGGAGGCAGGAGAGGTTAGCCAGTTAGAGGGCAGCATGTGCATGCTCTGGAGGCTAAAGCACACTGTTCTTACTAAACAGGGATCACAGGGATCACTTGTTCCAGAAGGTAGCTGTGTGGATGATAGAAGTAGATGAGGGTTGGAAGGTAGGTAGATGGTTATAATAGGGAGGACATAAATGCCAAACTGAACTGTTTAGCATCAGCCCTTTGTGTAGAGAACTGGGAAACCTTTTTAACAGGAGACAGAGTGATAGGTACTACTGACAGAGTCTGTCCTCAGGTTAAATCACACTATAATGGTGAAGACAGAGATAAATGGGAGGAAACACATTTGAATGAGATTACTAAGAAAGAATTGCTTGTGGTGGTGGTGGTGGTGGTGGTGGTGGTGGTGGTGGTGGTGGTGGTGATGGATGGGTGGATGGATTGATGGATAGATAGATGGATGAATGGGAAGATATGAGTATGTTAAAAAAAAAAAGCTGAAAAACTAAGCTGAAATTCTTAGCTGAGAGATTTGAAGGTATAGATAAAAATGGGATTAAAGAAAAAAAAGAAAATGTCTTAGTGTAAATCACAGTAAACTTATTTTAGATCAAATAATACTGACATTACTATGTGCACTACTCAGAGATGCCCCTAATTTGACTATCAGGATAAGAGGTCAATCAACAGATGGAAGTGGCATTTATCTTCAGACCATTTATAGCTGTACTGGTTTAGATTCTCTCAGGGAAATGTACACAGATAGTTGCATAGGGAATTTTTTGAAGTAATAGTTTTAAATACCTACAAAGACTAAAAGTGTCTCAGTTATATTTATATGGAAGACTTTGAGATAGAAAATATCTGGAGTTCAAAATCAGCTGTATAATTTGCTTGCTATGTAAATTTAAACAAGTGAATAAAACCTTCCAATCTCAGCCTTTTTGATATATAAGGTGGCAAAAACAATAGTGTATATATCAGAGTTATTTTTAAGGTATAGATGAACTAAGCCACAGAAAACTTGATTATCACAGTGTTACAAAATAAAGTAAGGCCTAGAGCTGTGTTATTTACCATTGTTTATCATGATCTCTGCAAGATATGTATCATTTAAAATTAGATAATAGATTTTTTTGAGACTTCAAAGCACCATGTAAAACCTTAATATGTAAAGGTTTTAAAAGAACACTGTGGTTACTTTCCTGGCATCTGCTGAGCAGAGAGATCCTCTGATTATTAGTGAGAGTAAGGTGATATAAAGAGGCGTGTTCATGGTGTGTCACAGTGAATGATGGTGGATTATGATGGATGATATTATAGATGATGAAGCTGTTCAAAGTGAGTAAGTCTTAGTGAATGATGGGTGGAGGAGTTCTTTGTAGATGACAATGAATGATGGAGAAGGAGGATTTGGAGAGTATGAAGTGTTCAGAGTGGTTGACAGTTAATAATGGTAGATGATACAAGAGGTTCATGTTGGGTAGTGGTGGTAAATGATGATGATGAGTGATGGAAGAATTTAAGGTAAGTGGTGGTGAATAATGATGCTTGATGATTTTAGATGATGGGATATTTGTAATATATTAAGTAATAGTCAAGATGTAGGCAATGACAGAGGTGTTCAGAGCAGGTGGCAGTGAGAATAGTGACAATGGATATTGTTTATCAGGATGACCTAGATCTTGGAGGATTATAACTGTGTTGATGACAGGTATATGGAAAGTGTCCTGAGAGTAGAAGATGGTATACATGGTAGCAGATAGTAGGGATGTTTAGATTAGGTTATGTTGAGTGAGAATAGGGGTTCTTTTAACTGGTTTAATAGTGATGCTAGAATATTCTCATTGGCATAGTGGTCATTAAAGGCTGTGGAAATGATTAAGATTAGTAATAACAGACATGGTTAAAGATAGTGACTAATAATAGTGTGGCTGGTAATAGATGGGGAAGATGATAAAAAACTAGTAATTATTGAACATTTACTACATGCTAAACTTTTTAATATACTTTTATATACATTCACTATTAGATTATATGATAATCTAATGTTACAGTATCTTAGTCTATTCAGGCAGTTACCAAAAGTATTATTGACTTGCTAGGTTATAAGCAACATACATTTCTTTCTAAAAGATTATAGAGTAGGAAGTCCAAGGTCAGAGTACCAGCATACTAATCATATAGTGTAAATGGATTTTAATAAACTCTGTTAGTTATTGATATGACCCATCCAGCCCCTCAATAATCAAGGCAGAGTCCTATGGATTTATTTAATCAACTTAGCACAATTACTGGGGGCTTACCCCTAATCTATTTTTCTAGGCTAGACTGTCTACTTCCCAGCTGCACTACCCAAATACTTGCAGTTTGAGTCTTCCCAGTTTATTTCTGCTCTGTTGATCTTCAGTGGGGCATTTTACTCAGGCATGGGCTCCTGGTCCATCATGTCAAGTGGAAACCTTCTGTCTGCTCCATCTTCTTTCTCCTTTTTTTCTTTCACCCTCCTTCTTTCTTCTTCTTGTCATCCCTACCTGTGACCCCCCAGCCTGGTAACTGAAAGCTCACCTACCTTTATTCTCCCTAGTAATTAGCTGTAGCCACTTTTATTTAACCAGAAGCTTTAAATTAGGGAGCAAAGTTTCCATAGCATCACTTGGTGTACGTAAGGATTTGCTTGTCAGGGGCAACCAGATCTTGGGGACCAGTATTTAGCATTTGCATACATAGCACCAGACCAGCTGCCAACATTTCCCCCTTTTGTCTAAATAAAAGGTTCTTTCTCTTACACTAATAAATGACATCCACTAAGAAAAATTATGAAACATTATGAAAACTATTAGGTAAGATTTATAGTCACAAAGTCCAGTCCATCTGTATTTGGCAACTTTGAATAAAGTATTCTATTATCTATCCTATCTTGGTGAGTTCAAAGTTTTGTACCTAAATCATTATATTACATTATTAAGAATCTCATCTAGGCACAATGCCTCAGTAAGAGTTGAAACAATGTATGCATAGTATGTTGTAACAAAACAACCTTAAATTTTGTATCAATATACAAAGATATGTATCAGTGTAACAAAATATAGCCTCAATATGTATCACTATAAAAAGATCTATACCAATGTAAGATTATTTGTTGTCCTGGGGGTAGCCACTAGAAAGTTCCAGACTCCATGGAAGCAAAAGGTTACCAGAACCCAACAGTGATAATTTTAGCCAAAATACCCAACAAAGGAGAGATATAACCTTTAGAGACCACCTCCAGTAGATGGGCACAGCCCCCAGTTGAGGGATGGGACCACCACACATTCAAAATATTTAACCCAGAAATGCTCCTGTCCAAAGGAAAGATGGAGACAAAAAAATGGAACAGAGACTAAAGAAAAGGCCAACCAGAGACCACCCTACTTAGGGATCCATCCCATCTGCAGACACCAAACCCCCACAATACTACTGACACCAAGAAGTACTTGCCAACAGGAAGTACAGCCTGGTATGGCTGTTCCCTGAGAGGTTCTACCATCACCTAACCTGAGATATAGATACTCACAGCTAAGCATCAGACTGAGCCCGGGGACCCCATGGAAGAGCTAGAGGAAGACTGAAGGAACTAAAGGGAATTGCAACCCCATAGGAAGAACAATATCAGCAAACTGGACCACCCAGTGCTCCTAGGGACTAAACCACCATCCAAAGAGTATACATGGAGGGAGCCATAGCTCCAGATACACATGTAGCAGAGGATGGCCTTATCTGACATCAGTGAGAGGGGAGGCCCTTGGTCCTGTAGACCCCAGGGTAGGGATGCTAGTGCCAAGAAGGTGGTGTTTGCTGCAATTTGATAAAGTCAGTGTAGAAATGTATAGAGAAGACAGTGTTAAGTAACATCTCAAGGAAAGAAACAGTTGTATCTCTTTTAATTTCCTAATTTTTGAGATCACATAATTATATCGTGTCCCCCTTACAAGTTTGTAGAGAGGTCATGCTGATGGACTCTGTAGCTCCATAGGATCTGTGCACCTACTAGAGTTAAGAGTACAAAATGGCATCTTAGCTTTAATGATCATACAAAGTATAGATAGGTGCTTGAGAGTCATCCTGTACACTCTGTATATTCATGGAGTCAGAAAGGATTTATTAACTTTTCTCATGACCAATACTAAAAACCAGGGGTGGTTGGGACAAAAATATATAATTGGAAAGATCCAACAAAGTCTCAAAAATAACACCAACAATAAAGGACTATTGTAGAAGGGTAAATGTAAACAATATTATTAGGTACCCAGGAGATACTTACCAACTAGGATGGTAAGAGATGGTCCGTTGTTCTTAGGTCAGTGGCTAGAAGGCATTAGGCTCTGTGATAGTTTAAATCAATGAGATAATCTGCTAACCCTCTGGCTTGTTCTTGTCTTATCATAGTAGTTTACAAACAGATGTTTTGAGTCTTAGTTAGCACCCCTACCTTGTGATATTCTGTTAACTAAACAAGGTATTTCTAGGCTTATAATGAATCCCATGTGCCCTCTCACTCCTAGAGGATATCTCTTTTCCCTGAGACTAGTTGAAACCTAAGAATATGCACAACTTGGGTTCTTGCAAACCGAATCTGACAATGGTCTGATAATACAATGATAGGCAGGATTTTCCCTGAAATCATTTCAAGTCTCTCCCTTAAGTGAAATCTACTCATTTATTCAAGAACGCTTAGCTGGGCAGTGTCAGTACATGCCTTTAATTCCAGGACTGGGGACTTGGGGGACAGGGGGCACAAAAGCAGGCTGATTACTGCAAGTTCAAGGACAGCCTGGTCTATAGAGCTAGTTCTAGAACAGCCAGGGCTAAACAAAGAAACCCTGTCTTGAAAAGATTCTTTTGTAGCTGAGGGTGTAGCTCAAAGTAGAATGCTTGCCTAACATGCACAGGCTCTGGGTTAAATTCTAAGCACTTAAAAAATGAACAGTAACTATTTTTGATTGCTTATTATATGTCAAACATTAGCAAAACTGTGGGCACACAGGATTAGATAATTGAGACATAGTACTCTTTTTATAAAATGTACAGGTTAGTGAGAAAAGCAGATACAAGGAAGGGTTCAGTGTTTGAGATGACCAGATTTCTGGGGCTCTCGTGTTTTAAGATATTCCTGAAGAATTTCATAGAGCTCCCCAAGTCAAGAATTTATGACAAGAGAATGGGAAGAAAGAACACATTGAAGGCAAACAAACGTAATAACAGAACTTTAGTTAGAACACAGGGAGTGAGAAAAGGTAATAGGTTGAAGATGAGATCAGTGAGGTTCCATTAATTATCCCTGGAGTTCTATTGATTACCCCTGGAATCTGACGTCTTTACTGACATAAAATGGAGAGAATCATTTCCAATTCCATTTCCACCCAACTGTTCAGACACGTTGGAAGCAAGTCATGGTATTATCAATGCTGAGTTGAGAGCCTTTGAAGAAAGGAATTTTGGGCATCCACACAGTTGTTAATCTCATTTCTTATTTTGGAATTCCAGCAAAAATGTTGTGGTATGCCCTTGGGCAAAAGCAGTTTACCTTGTTCTTTCTCCCTTGACAAATACCCTGAAGGTCAACATTTGGTTCACCAGAGTAGACTTTCACTCTTCTGTCCCCACTACTCCATGAAACCTTTGCAAATTCTTCTCCTCAGTCCCCTGTCTAGTCAGCCACAGTGGTTGGATTCTGTTCTCTTCCTCTCGAAGAAGTACATTTGCATCTCCAACATATGTCCAAATTAAAATAATCAGGGAATAGCTTCCTGGGTCAGTTCTCAGAGTCAACCTAATTAGCTGAGTTCTGAAGATGTGAGATTTGGATTAAAAGGGGCTAATTGGGCAAATTAACTTAAATGTAATCTCAATATCCAACTCTGCTTCTGCTTCTGGTGCTTCTGTATCCTATGTATGGTGCTAATTGCTACGGGATGAGCTGAGCTGAATACAGCATGCTGATTAGAAAATGTGCTGACCTGCAAGCATTTCCATTGTGAGCTAAAAACATCAGAGTGCAGTCCTTGGGTCAGCCTTATTAATAAGGTTGGGTTTTTTTTTTTCCCTCCAGTTTTGACTCTTACTATTTCAAAGGGCAGGTATGTATATTACTTGCTAAGAATTACAGGCTAGGAATATTTGAAAGGCATGACATGCAATACATCTGTGTCTAAGAGTATTTGTTTATGAATATGTCACTCCTTCTGGTATTTATACTGAACTCTCCCTCCTGTGAGTAAACTGTATCGGGATATATTGAGAATATCAGGTAGAACTGACATGCTATACTTTTTAAAATATATTCATATTTAATATTTGAGAATTCCATACATGCACAGAATGTGTTTTGATCATATCACTCTCCCGTCATACTCCACCCATACCCTCACCACTTTTCCCTACAGGTATTCTTATTTTTAACCCTTGGAGCCTAATTAGTGCTGCCAGTATATGATGGATTATGCTTTTTGGATATTGTATATTGGGTGAGACTTGAATAGAAGTTGTTAATTTTGAGAAAAAGTCTCATGGTGCATTCCAGGCTGTACTTGAACATGCCAGCCTTTTGATTCAGCCTCCTAGTCCTAGGATTATGGACATTTGCTTCTGTGCCTAGCTCATAGATGGTAAATATCTTCACAACTTCTCTAAACTCTCTGTGAAGAAATGAGCTGTATGACAATTAGTGAACAATCATGAGCTATTTAAATTCAGTTTAGTGAAAAGGTCTGAGTCAAGTGAACATAATTCTAAAACATTTTTACAATCCCACAAGTGCTCCCATTCTTACATATGTAACCAGACTGCCACAAGGACTACAGATTCAACCCTGTTCTCTTGATCTCTGGGAATCCAGTGACCATGTCATGAGAACACCCAAGCACCCCTCCAAAGAAGTCAGCATGGTAAGGAACCAAGGCCTGGATCTGCCACCCAACAAACAATTGAGGCATCATGCCAACAACTGTATCGTGAACTTAGAAGCTGATCCCCTAGCTACAGACAAATCACCAGAAGACTGAAGCTGAAACCAACCTGAGACTGTAACTTCAAGCATATCCCAAGCCAGGACCATTTAGCTTAATCACTTCCAAAGTCCACACCTGTGGAAACTGTGTTTTTGTGTTAGACTATGATGATGTCAGGAATGTCTTCATAGGACTTAATAACTCCATAGCTGGCCAGCCATGTGTACCTTTAATCCCAGCACTGGGAGGCAAAGACAGGCAGATCTCAGTGAGTTTGAGGCCAGCCTGGTTTACAAAGCAACTTCAGAACAACCAGAGCTACACAGAGTAACCCTGTCTTGAAAAACCAATAAGAAAAGAGAACACTCCATAGCTATCCAAATGTTCCCTCTCTTAGACAGTTCACCACCCTAGAAATACTTAATAGTTTTGAAGAAAAGCAATTTTTTAGGCTTCATGTAATATGCATTTTAAAATACATGCATTTGAGTCTGGCTCAGGAATCACATTCTCAAACATAAATTAGGATTCACCCAAGAAAGAAGATATATTTTATAAATTGCTTAAGCACGCTATAACACTGCTTTGGAATGTAAATGGTTCTGAGACAGCTCTCCAGTCCTAACTGTGCCTTTTCCTTTGTCACAGCTCATGCTTGGCTCCTTCAAAGAGAACTGCAAAGAGAGCATAGAGTGCTTGCCCTGTCCCTTTTCTCAGAGCTGTTACTAGAAAAATTTATCCAGCAGATTCTTCATCTTGATCAATGACTTCTGATATCATGAAATAGGCCCTATAAATTCAGATTGTTCTGGGATATGTACTTAACTCCATGAGAGTCATCCAGTGAAGAGCTATGTTATCATTTCCCCAGATCAGCTGAGGCTTGATAGCTTAGTTATCTTCTTTCCATTCAAGGAAGAGGGCCAAGTGTTAACTCCTCAGCGCTTAGTAAGATATGGAGCTCTTTTGTCTGCAAGTCACTTATAAATGAACTTGTTAGCAGGAGATTGAGTGGTATACATGCCCTCTGAGGGCCTCGACATGGTAAGGCCATCCCAGAGGTTAAAAATAAATAAATAAATAAATCCTGAGCTGAAGAGCAAGATTCTATTCCATAACGGTCAATTCTGTAATGAGTAGATCTGGCCTCATTTATCAGAGGTCACCTTGCCTTCATCAGTATTTCCTTATCATGTTAATAGGTGGCGAAGCAAGTGAAACACTGCTCTCCCAAGCTCATCAGCTACAAATAACTTCCAGGTTGTCCTTTCCAGAGGGAAGGACATCAGGCCTCTCTCTCCCTCAGGCGAAAGTGTGGAAGAAAATGCCAGCGTTGTGGTCAAGCTGCTCATCAGACGTCCTGAGTGCTTCGGCCCAGCTCTGAGGGGTGAAGGAGGAAACGGACTGCTGGCGGCTATGCAGGGTGCTATTAAGATCTCAGAGAACCCTGCCCTCGACCTTCCTTCCCAGGGTTACAAGACAGAAGTGTAAGTGAATTACCCCAGCGTGTGTGTCAGTTGGTGGATCGCTGGGGTGTGATCCATAACTTTGCCTGGTAGAAAGAGTGGGGGGTTTGTGGTGGTTAAAATACTTAAAATCACTTTGTCAGGCCCATGATCGTTTTGACTTGTCCAGAGAGCCAGGGAATCAGTGCCAGCTTCTTCCATTTCTTTAGACCACTCAGCACAGCTGGCAAACCACTGAGGTGGCAAGCTGTCTGGTTCTCACACCTGCCTACATCCTTGCTCGGGACTGCTCAGAGAAGTGTTTGGAGTGTTTGGATTCCTTGAAGATTGGTTGTGGTATTTAAAGGTTCAGAGTCTAGTGGGTACAGTGCCTGATTGCCATGTTACTTTCCCCATACCGCGTCCAGTAGTCATTTGTCTTTATTTATCTATTTATTTATTTATACACCATAGTCTACAGAATATGCAGAACCCAGCAGAGTTGACTCTCTAGCCAGTTGGCCTTTCCTTTTCTCTTCGTCATCAGTTCTGACAGATGACTTAGTAAACCAGAGAGAACTCAAAATATATTTGTCTCAACTTTCTTATATAATGTGAGATAAAACTAAGACCTGAAGTAATACAGCTTGTTAACCCCAGAGCCAGGATGTTAACACAGATGCCCTGACTCCTTGTCCAGCTGGCTTTCCATGTACATTCAAAGAGGAAGAGGAGATGAACAGTGGATAGTGTCTACACTAATGTTTCAAGGTTCATGATATTCTGGAGCTATTGTGAGAAAATATTCTGTCCCTTAGAGCTTAGTGGATAAAACCACTTCACCAGCTCCTGAAGGGAATAGTTGTGAGGGAAAGTTTGTTCAACCAGAATGAGGTGTTCTTTTGAAGCAGTGCATGGCACTAAGCAAGGCAGTCTCTCACATGCCTTCCCCATGTTGACTCTTTCTCTGCAGCACACAGGATGAAGAAGAGGAGGAAGAGATTGTGCATATGGGCAATGCAATTATGTCATTTTATTCCGCTCTTATAGATCTATTGGGCCGCTGTGCTCCTGAAATGCATGTAAGTGACAGAGCTTCCTGACAGCAGCCTTGAGGAGCCTGAGTTGAGGACTCCAGAGAAGCCCTGAATGTAGTTTCTTCATCTGGGTCTGATGTTTACTAATAAGCTTCTCTCTAGATTACTTTTAGCTAACGCCAAAGTTTCCTCAATGGGCCATTTTCTAAGAGAATAAATGAGAGACGGGGGAGAAGGGAGGGGAGGGGATGGGGGAGGGGGAGAGAGACAGAGAGAGAGGGAGAGACAGGGAGAGGGAGGAAGAGAGATATCTTTGGTACTATCTGGATGTAACTTCTATATATTTTGTTTTAAAAGCCTTCCAAAAAGAGGCTTGCATGTGCCTCAGCTTGGCTAAAATGTGGCTAACCTGATTTTTGGCCATACCACCATGAATGGCCTCGTGAGCACCTCAGGGACACTGTGTGTGGGAAATACTGTCTTGATAACCATGGCTTTGGTCTCTAGGAAAACAATTGGGAGTTTTGCAGGCGCACACAACAAAGGTGGTTCTGTCTGATGTGGTGTCTTCTTAGATCTCCAGTTTTGACCTAAAAAGTGTTCATTCCCTTCCCTTTTTACCTCTGCTGATGGGATATTTGGTGTTTTTTCATATACAGCCACACACTGGCACTGAGAAGTAGTTGATGTGCTTGTGGAAGTAAAATGTAAATGTTGGTGTTGGAGGCTGATCAGAATTACGAGGATTCCGGTTCCTGCTGTGATGGATCAGCCTCTTTACACTTCAGAAACTTTAAGGAAAAAAAGGAACTAAAGGAAGGCAGGGAATCAGCAGGGTGTCCTACAACTTAGGAGAAGTGTCAGTTGTTCCTGCTCTGGTTCTCTTGATCACTTCTGAATCACTTCAGGAAGCAAGTTGCAATAGCTGACATGTTCTCAAAAAAGACAGCAGGTAAAAGCTAACTCACCTGAGCCTGCCTAAGGAAGAAATAAATACCTCCTTTCTGCCTACCACCTCTCTGCCCTAACATCACACACACACACACACACACACACACACACACACACACACACACACACGCACACGCACACGCACACATGCACGCACACCCACATGCATGCTCACATGCACACATGCATGCTTGCACATTCCCTCACACCCCTACATACCTTCTTAGAATCCCTCCCTGGCCCCTTCTCTGTAGACAGGAAGGTGTAAGCTGCACCCTCACTGACAGCCTGCCAGAAAGGGAAGTGGCAGGCCGAGTAGGAGCATAGGGGTCCCCTTTCTCCAGGGCCACTGAGCCCCATGTCTCAGAATCCATCAGCCCACCTGGGCTGATCTGTTCCTCAGTTCCTGGATGTTACTTTTCAGCAGAAGGTCCACTGCCCCCTCTTGGGAGACCTCTTATGTATGAAGACGGACATACCTGTATACATGCAGCTCAGCTAGTTAGTACGTGTATGAATGAACCTATCCTCTTTGGGGTGACACCAGCAAAACACTCAAATTACCTCTTAGAATCTCTGTGCTTTTCTTGCCTACCCCCAACATTCTTCAAGCTCAGAAGAAATTGAAATTTCTAAGTTGTTTTCTTGTTGTGGACACATTGTCAGGACTCCGACGGGCCTGTGAAGGCTCCTGCTGAATTAACTGCTGAGGCTTTTAGCCTCAGTAAAGGAAGTGTGTGACTGCAGTCAATCAATGGACTTACTCTCTCAGTCACCTTACTTGTAGTAAATCAAGAGGTTGTTTCTCCTTCCCTTTGGCCACAAGTGTCAGTAGCAGTTAGGAGAACTCAGAAATACACCATTGCTGATACGACCATTCTCCTGCCTTAGGTTAGGGGCAGTATGGCTGGTGTGGAGGCCTTATCTATCTAATCTCTTTCCTGTGTGACAGCTCATCCAAACAGGGAAAGGGGAAGCCATTCGGATCCGGTCCATCCTGCGTTCCCTGGTGCCCACGGAAGACCTGGTTGGGATCATCAGCATTCCCCTGAAACTGCCCTCCCTCAACAAAGGTAGGGAAGCAGCTTTGGGCTGAGCCTGCCCTCTAGTAGTTACCCACTCTGCAACCGGACTCTGCGCCTGCAAAGAGGCCACTTCCAGACCACAGTGCAGGCTGCCTGGAGGAAATGCCTTGTTCTTTTTATAGTAATGGATTTCCTGTAGACTTCACCTAGCTCCTGTGTCATCTGCTTCCCTGTGTCAAAATGACCAAATCTTTGGTCCTTGGGTACAGACACATATCACCATTCTGAGACCAGGGACTACTCTTACTTTCTAAAGGGTGATGAAATGAGCAGATGATAGCCCTTAGCATGGCCTGTGTGCTCTAGGAGCGTGAGGCAACCAGGGGAGTAGGCATGCAGGCTCTCTTCTGCCATGAACCTGAAAACCCTCACTGCCCAAGATAAGAAGTAACCCCAGTGCTACTTGTGGCTCCTGATACAGTCATCCCCAAAGCATCTTAATTCTGAGTCAGTCTGCCTTCTCTTCAGGCACATGATGGATTTGAAAAGAGAGCATGAGGCTAGCTATTGGAATGCTTCCCAAACTTCCATTCCATGGAACACCTTCAAACTTACAGAATAGGGGCTCTCAGATAATAAATATAGAAATTGTTGTAGAATATGTGCCTTAGTTAGAGTTTGTATTGCTGTGAAGAGACACCATGATAATGGCAACTCTTATAAGGACAACATTTAATCAGGGCTAGCTTACAGTTTCAGAGGTTTAGTCCGTTGTCATCATGGTGGGAAACGTGGAGGCATGCAGGTAGACATGGTGCTGGAGAAGGAGCTGAAAGTTTTGCATCTTGATCCCCAGACAGCAGAAAGAGACTGTACCATTAAGCACGGCCTAAGCATATATGAGACCTCAAAGCCTACCTCCACAGTGACACACTTCCTCCAATAATACTACACCTACTTCAATAAGGCCATACCTCCTAGTAATGCCACTCCCTAGGGGCCAAGCATTCAAACACTTTTGGATTCCCTCATGGTTAAATTAGTAACATTGGACATAAGGACAAATATTTTCTGCCTACTTGATAATCATATTTTAATGACCTGCTTGAGAATGAGAAAAACAGAGTTACCCAATTGAAAAAGTCTATAAGGGGCCATTCCTATGCAAACCACCACAATACATGTTTTTTTTTTTTTAATGTTCTAGAATATGTGTCACTTTTATAACTTCCCAAAGCACAGTGAAATAATAGTGTGTCTGAGAAAAACAGATGTTAAACAACATGTTTCCCAGAGATGTGGTGCTTTCTTTGAGCACAAAACACTTGCTCAATCCCACAGAAATAAGGTTCACCAAAACACCATGGCTGACTAAGAGATCAAGTTAGCCTCAGACATTCAGCTCCCAGTCTTCCTTGTGCTTAGGGATGAGAGGCCGCACAGGCGCTGTCTTCCGTCTTAGCAGCCCACCCGGACTTCTTGGCAAACAGAAGCCCTGGGCTGGACAGCACTTCAGCCCTGTGCTTCTTGGGATGCCTTAGGAGGTCTGTTCCAGTTCAGCATTTCATATACTGTATCTCCTCTTGGTCATTTGGGAGTTCTCTTCCTGAGTTTTTTGATGCAAGACAGAAAGCTGGTTTTTATCCTCACTAAAAACTTCTTTTTCCTCTCCAGGCCTATTGAGTTTATTTTCTCTGTAGATTCCTCCCCTCATCCCTGAGCCAACTTTACTTCTTTCTCTCTTTCTTTCTTTCTTTCTTTCTTTCTTTCTTTCTTTCTTTCTTTCTTCCTTTCTTCCTTCCTTCCTTCCTTCCTTCCTTCCTTCCTTCCTTTCCTTCTTTTCTCTTTTCATTCAAATGAGACTGAAATGATGGGGCGATCTAAGCGCCACCTAAAGCAGACATGAAGGAGTGCTTGCTGTTTCGTGCTGTGATAAGATGACTATAAATGTGACACGTTATTAAATTTTATCTTCTTACTTAACATTTGGCCACTCACAGTCCACATCACCCACCAAAGAGCAACAGCTCAGGCTTGGTTTCCTATAAATTCCCCCATTTTAGGATCGATATTCTCACCGTAGGAGACTCCATGCCACACACCAATGTGGCATCACAGAGCGTACAGCTGGAAAGAGAAGGCCTAAAGCCTACCATTGTGTTGTATTTTCAACAGATAAATTATAGCCGATACAAATAACTGATTATAATTTAGAGTAAAATTAGAAATTAGTGAGCCATGACTGTGAGTTATCTTTTAAAACAGTCTACTTCACCATAAATTTAAACTTTTAATAGCAAACTTGTTTGATAACTGGCTCACAGAGATTTGACAGTTGCTTCTCCCATCCTTACTTAAGCTGCTTCCTACTTAGTTCTTATTTCTAACTCCCTTTTGCCCTAACATAGTGAGCTGTGGACCGATAAGTTCTATACTTGTTTCAAACTGTAGAAACAGGAAATGACGTGTTCTGTTTTTTCAGATGGGACAGTCAGCGAGCCAGACATGGCGGCCAACTTCTGCCCTGACCACAAAGCACCCATGGTGCTGTTCTTGGACCGTGTTTATGGCATTAAAGATCAAACTTTCCTGCTCCACTTGCTGGAAGTCGGGTTTTTACCCGACTTACGAGCTTCTGCATCTCTAGATACAGTAAGTACCTAAAATAACGAGGATGGAAGGAAATTCCTTCATGGTTACATTAATAACATTGGACAGAGTAACATATTTTCTGCCTATTGATGGTCATATTTTAATATCCTGCTTGAGAAAGAAAAAAACAGCGATACTCAAAACTGGAAAATTGTAATACATTGGCCCAAAAGTTTATATGCAGGTAAATCTGGCCTTAATTTTTTTGTCTAATCCCTTCCATTGAAGTTTCTCATAGTCCAGTATCCACAGCATCTCAGACCTTGGGGCATTATTTTCTTAAGGAACTGAGAACAGGGAACTAGCATGATTTTCAGCATAGAATATTTCATAGCATCTCTGTTTCCCAGCAGATACAAATAGCAATTTTCTATTATCTAAATCCTGCTTAGACCAGTTATGAGTAACACCAAGGTCCCCCAAAGGAAATATATAGATATATAGATATAGATATATAGACATGTGAATATGGTTCTGTTGCTTATGGAAAAGGCTGGATGGAGGCATTTCAGGCCAGAAATACTCTTCATTCTCACTTATTTTTGCCCTGACCACCAGGAAGGATAGTCTGTAGCAGAGGTGTGACAGAGGTCAGTAGAAGAGGCCAAGGGCAAACACAGTTGGAAATCAATGCTGGGATAAAGAAACCCAGCATCCACAGGTATCCAGACAAGAAGTGTCTGACCATAAGATAAGAAATGCCAGCTGTCATATCTGTGTCTTGGGGGAAGTGGGAAGTGAGGACACAATGACCAGCTTAATTCCAAAAAAAAACTCATTATAGGCTTGTTTGCAGTTAGACTTCTCAAGGCCGCCACCTGGTGTCAGTAGTGAGAATTGCAAGCTCTGGGATGCGGTGTCTGCTGGCAGAACCCAGATTCTTTGCTTCCTGGAGACAGGGCATGGAAATGAGGAACAGTTTATCAATGAAGGAGTCAGAGCCATAGGATATTTTTATATCTTCACCATACTCCACATACCACTACTTTTGCTTGGAGATTTCCTATAAATCTCTAGGTTTTAAAAATAACGTAATTTGTGGACTTCAAGTTTTCTGATTAAAGTACTTTTTTTTTTTGTAATTCAAACAGTAAATTCTATTCCAGCATCTGCTGTTAGATCATATGCTTGCCAGAGCACCATCTGCCAAAATAAAAAGAGGTTTTATGTTCAGTTCCTCACCTGAGAACCTTCAAGCCCCGAAGGTTGAAGTCAAAGCCCTGCCTTCCTCATTTGAACTACACTGTCTCCGAAAGCGATAAACGCAAATGTAAAAGATGAGCTATTTTTTCCCAGCATGGTTACCAGTGCCCACAGAAGACAAAGTTCTGATGATTAATACCAACACTCAGCAATGTGAAGGGTTCAAAGAGGACAGTTTTTGAAATCATAAATTGCAGGGACTGTCCATTCAGCTCTAATAGCTGTGTGATAATTGCAGGAAATAATGACATTTTTCTCTGTGGGTCTCCAGGCTTCTTTTGAGTTCTTGGTTTTCTACAGTGACGTGAGTCACGCTCTGGCTATATTTAGTGCCACTGAATGGATCTTCCTTTGACTCGGCTTGCCGGTCTAAGTTTACAAAGAGAAACATTGTTAGCGAAGAGTCTACCAGAGCTTTTAAAAAGGCCGAGATTTCTTTCTGTTCCTTTCTGAACTCCTCATGCAGCATCAGGTTCCCTTTATTGAGGTCAACCCTCGGATCATTTATCACGTTGTGAGCTGCTCATGGTACTGACAAAATAACTAGTGGGCGTCAGAGATCTACCTTCTCTTTGTAAAGCTGGTGAATTTGAGGGACGTGGCAATATGTACCCATTTATTAACCTTAAATCACAGGAGGATATGTGAGACCCCTGTAAGGTAACAAGTATGAACTAAATCCAGAATGATTATGCAACAGCCGGGAACCTGGGAATTCAAATATCAAAGATGCTGGCTTAAAGGGCCCATCAATTGATTTTAGTGAGAGCTTAAAATTCTTCTTTGAGACCATTCAATATCCAGCCATCTTTATATGTTTGCTTTGTTCTTGGGGTGGGGGCTAATTTTTTGTTTCCATTTAAATAAGAAAGAACAATGAGTAGATATATGAGGGAGGGTTCAGGTAAGAAACTCAATTTAGCCCAATTTAGGTAACCCAGGCTGGACTAAGACTTCGAGTCTGACCTCAGCTTATTTATTTGTGTGATATTTAAACATATCACAATTGGGGGGTGGATCATATAGCAATTACTCAGTCTCATCAATGCCATGAAGCTTAAGACATGTTTGCATTGAAGCTCCTTACAAAGTACATATGGCTTCGTCCGTAAGATGGGTTCTTGTTGATTTAGAAGCAACGCTCAAAATAAGGGTCTGGGGATAGTGACTGAGGTAAATGTACCTGCTGGAGTCAGGATTTGGCCTGGCCCTAGATGACATAGAAGTCACTTAGGGTGTTGTCAAGTACAAATGACAGCTCTCACAAGCATAAGTTTTCTGGCCTAGAAGCAATGCTCAAGATTTAAAGGGAAGGGTCTGGGAGAAGTAAAACAAGTTCTGGGAGACGTGGGCTGAGTCTGGCTCATCAGACCAGAAAGAACCGCCAGGTTGTAAACTGCATCCGTTCCCAGCATTCAGAGGGAGGACAGGTTAAATGTCTCCTTCCCTTCGAAGGATGCCTGTATGGTTAACTTCCCTGGCTTCCCCAGTACATATGTGCAGGCATAATGGCTTATGCCCTCTCCAGGTAGGCTGTGACCATAGACGTGTGTAAGTTTCCCTGGCCTTGCATGGAGCTCTGTGCACAGGCTCAGCTGGCTGTTTTCTGAGAGGTTAACTGATGGCCCTGTTCCCTTTCTTAGGTGTCCCTCAGCACCACAGAAGCTGCTCTGGCACTGAATAGGTATTTATGTTCGGCCGTGCTCCCACTCCTTACCAGATGCGCCCCTCTCTTTTCTGGGACAGAGCACTGTACTTCTCTGATCGATTCTACACTGCAGACGATATACAGGCTTTCCAAAGGACGGTCCCTCACCAAGGCACAGAGGGACACCATAGAAGAATGTTTGCTAGCCATTTGCAAGTAAGTGTGCCTTCCTGTGGTTTTCACTTGTGCATAAGTATTCGTGCCAAATGCATTTATGTTGTCACAGTTAAGCAGTACATAATTGTGTGACAGAATAACTCATTGGGAAACTGGTTATAAAGTCTAAGGCCACTACTTGGCCTTTGTCATATGCCCAGCTGACCATTTCTCT
Organism: Arvicanthis niloticus; assembly: GCF_011762505.2. Taxonomy (NCBI): domain Eukaryota; kingdom Metazoa; phylum Chordata; class Mammalia; order Rodentia; family Muridae; genus Arvicanthis; species Arvicanthis niloticus. The sequence goes on along the minus strand of NC_047659.1, from coordinate 84,372,442 downwards.
TAGAATGTGCTTGTTGCCTGTATTGGTCACATAATCTTCCACGTAATCGTGTCTCACTACGAGGAAGGGGAGGGTACTGCTCAGGATTTACCCATTTCAGGTGAAAAACTAGGAAAATTGATGTCTTCTGTGCCTGAAGTGTTTCTATAATGAACTATCTAGTTCTGAAATGAAACCCAGAAAGATTGCTCTACTATTTAAATGAGATAACTTTTACAAAGAAACAAAACTCTACATGTAAATCAAAACAGTCCACCTCCAGATTTCCCAAGACTTAAGCAAAAGGATCTGGTCACAGTGGGGGGAAAAGACAAGAGCTTTTGCCAGTGTACGCAGGAATATGTATCAAGTCTGAAAGGACAAAGGATGTGATGCTTTTGAGTAACAGGTATCACACCATGGGCTAAGGATCCCAACCTGCTGCTTTAAGCCAGCAGTTGCCCTGCTGGGCTGTGAATTAGAATCACTTTCTGAGATCCTAGATAAATATCCCAGTTCCCTTATCCCAGCCCCAGGATTCAAAATCCTGGGGGATAGAATCCAGGATTCTAGCATTGAAGTTCCTTGAGTAATTGATCCTATTAATGATATGCAGCTGTGCTTGAGAATTACTAGGATAATGATCAACAGGCCTACAGGAAGAGCTGCTGCTGCCTTTGGTCTAGCTTTCACTGAATCTGACCTCAGATTACAGCCACATCAAGAAAGTATCTGAGTACCCAGTATCTCAGGATTAACTCCAAATAGAAAAGCCAGGTTCATGTGACTGGTCAGAACTAGGTCTGTCTTCAAAGAAACCAGAGTTTGGGGCAAGGAGAAGTTTACATTGACCTGAAATGAAGCTCCACATTCTGTCTCTGTAGTTCAGGGGGCAGTGCTCTACTCCTCTCCCAACCTAAGCTCCAGGTATAACAGGCAGACCATTCATAACTAGGTATTTTGTTATATATTTGTAATAAGTCAGTGTCTTGGTTAGGGTCTTCTAACTACAATGAAACACCGTGACCAGAAAATAAGTTGGTTAGGAAAGGGTTTATTTGGCTTGCACTTCCATCCAATATGTTCAGTGAAGAAAGTCAGAACAGGAACAGGACAGAGACCCGGAGGCAGGTGTTGATGCAGAGGTCATAGAGGGGTGCTGCTTACTGGCCTGCCCTTATTGCTTGCTCAGCCTGCTTTTCTATAGGACTCGTGACCACAGCTCAGAGGTGGCCCCGCCCACAATGGGCAAAGCCTTCCCACATCAACTGCTAATTAAGGAAATCCCCCCAGCCCCCAGCCCATCTTATGAGGTATTTTCTCAATTGAGGTTCCTTCCTGGCAGGTGATTCTAGATTGTGTCAAGTTGGCATAAACTAGCCAGGACACTCAGTCAACAACAGAGTTAATAAACTAGCCAGGACACTCAGTCAACAACAGAGTTAATAAACTAGCCAGGACACTCAGTCAACAACAGAGTTAATAAACTAGCCAGGACACTCAGTCAACAACAGAGTTAGAGATTTGTTGCTCCCCCACCCCCCACTTTATTCAAGGTAGTCTTGGATAACAATTACTAATTATCTGAACAGTAATAAGAAACACTGGGTCAATTTTAAGTCATAATTACTAGATTCAGGTAGGGCTGTTTCTATGGGGATGGGTTTTGATTAGCCTTCCGTAGCCCAGGGCCTTTTATCACAAAGCAAGTTTTCAGGAATTAAGAACACTGTCTTCTTTTAAAATTAGAGACTGCCTCATTATAGCCACTCAGCTTAGAATGCCAACTTGTAAACTGCCAGATGCTACCAGCTGTGTCTTCTGTTTTGAAGTGAGAAGACTTAGTTTTTAAGACCATAGGTTCCTCTTTCTTTCTTCTTGCTCATTCATAATTTTCCCAAATAAAAAAAAAAAAAACCTCACCCATTAAAAACAACAACAACAACAAAAAGGAATGTTGTGAAATAGTAAGTTTTGTTCCTCATCACCTGTGTTCATCCTCCTTGCGGAAGGTGTGTTGATAAATTCTCCTGTATGTCTCCTTTACCTATGAAAGCCTCCATAGCTCCTTAGGTGTCTATGAAAGGAATTTAGGGATTCGTGAACTGAAATTTTATATTTAAAAAAAATCAGGCTGGAGAGATGGTTCAGAGGCTAAGAGCACTGGCTGCTCTTCCAGAGGTCCTGAGCTCAATTCCCAACAACCACATGGTGACTCACAGCCATCTGTAATGGGTTCTGATTGATGCCCTCTTCTGGTGTATCTGAAGACAGTGGCAGTGTACTCACATACAGTAAATAAATAAATAAATAAATAAATAAATCTTTAATGTTCTGGAGAGAATCCATAGGAACCTCTTGACTTTAGTTTGGCACCTGAAAAATAAAAGTTGGCCCCTCTTATCTCTCCTTTCTCTGTCTTAGAATTTACTTGCACCAAATACCACAGTCATGAACTCAGTAATTTGATAAGTCTTTAATTAATCTTTAATTAATTTCTGTGTTTGCCATTTACAGAGTTGTTCTTAGAGGGGGGGAAAAAGCCCAAAGAAATAGTTCTAATAGTGTGAAATTCCTGGACCAGATTATAATTAGGGAGACTTATGGTTGCCAGTAGGTGGAGTCATATTCCACCTTTGCAGCTGATCAATTTTATCTTCTTCCTTTGCAGCTGCATAGGGAGACTCTGTTTCTAAAGAAAAATCCTTAGTTCTTAGAAGTCACTGGAGATGGCTACAAAGCCTGCCACATCTTCTTCCCATTACGTGTTTTGCACATAACCACGGAATACATGTTCCATGCGTACAGCCCCCAGGTCCTCTTCATGAGCAGCCACTGGAATTTATCCTTAACTGTCCCAGTTTGGTAGCACATGCCCCTTCTTTATATTTTAACCATATTCCATTTTCAAACAGAGGGCTTTACCATCCACTGTGATTTATCCAACATCTGTGTGAAGATACTCTTTGGTTTGAGGCTTAGCCCTAATTTATGCTGCTTTTTAAATTTTATGTTTTATTATTGTGTGTGAATGGAATGGGTATGTGCATGTGTGCATATAAATGTGTATATGTGTGTGCATGTGTGAGTGTGCCTGTGTGTGTGTGAGAGAGAGAGAGAGAGAAAGAGAGAGACAGAGACAGACAGAGAGACAGAAAGACAGAGGACATTCCTGGGTTATAGGACACATGTAGATTTCAGAGAACAGCTTTCTTGAGTTGATTTGCTCCTGCTCTGGAATGGGGAGGGAGCAAATACAGGTTTGTACACTAAGCACTCTAACCCACTGTCACGCATTTACTTTACCCCACCTTTCCGTTTTCTTACTGCAGTCATTTGAGGCCGTCCATGTTACAGCAACTCCTCCGCCGCCTGGTTTTTGATGTACCACAGCTCAGCGAGTACTGCAAAATGCCGCTCAAGGTAAGCATCATGGTCACCAGAGAAGTGCAGGTCATGGCACAGGCGGTGGGGGTGGGGGTGGGGGCTGCACAGAGTGCACACAATTAGAGAACCAAAGCGTATATTAAGTTTTGACAGCTTGACAAGTTGCAACCCACAAAAGCAATCCAAAGTTTGCATGTTCAATCTCAAAAGCATGGGTTTGTTGTAGTTGTTAACTGCTATGGTTTTCTCCAGTTTCGTTCCACTACTTGATTTTTAAGATTGCTGAAGAGACTTGGATTTTATGGTTTGTTAACCTTAACTGTATTTTAAGAATATTTTTAGCCTCCAAAAAATTTGGAATTTCTGTGGATTTTTTTTTCTTTCTTTCTTGTTTAATTATTACTTCTTTCAGTATTTTGTATAAACCAGTGTTTTGCCTGCATGTATGTCTGGGACACATGCATGCAGTACCAATAGAGGCCAGAAGAGGGTGTTGAATTCTGTGGTACTGGAGTTATCCATGGTTCTGTGTCTCCTCTTATGGTCAGGAGTCAAAGCAGGGTCCTCTGTGAGCAGCCGTGCTCCAGCTCTCCCTGTGGTCTTTCATTCAAAGGATCTAAAATGTCCCTTTCCATCATGCTTCTGTGCTTCTTCCCTCTTGTTACAGATGCTTTTAATTTCTTTTTCTTATTTATTAATGAAAAGAACGTTTTATTTATTTTCTTATTCCTATAACTTCTCTATTATAGCCCCATATTATATAGTCCTAGGTAGTATCGACGTTTGTGGCCATTACAGACCAGCCACACTGACAATTTCCTTTTCTTTTCTTTTTTTCTTTCTTTCTTTTTTTTTTTTTTAAGAAATAATTCAAGCAGGGTTTTAAGGAAATATTTTGGGGGGTTACCAGAATTCTCCTTCTAACTTTAACAGTTCTAGGTCTTATCCCAAAGGGTACTGTTGCTGAAACATGTGATGTCCTAAACTTGGCATTGTTTTTCTACAGACCTCTGCTGTCAGCTGACGCTTCCTAAGAGGCACTGCTGCTACCACACAGTACATTCACACTAACATCTCACCTGAATGGCATTTCTTAGATGTGACACCTACTGGAAAGGTGTGTTACTAGTGTAGTGTGCCCTCTCCTGGTGAGCTATGGAGCTGATGTCACATCATTGAGCTGGTCGAGGGCCAGAGAGAGACCAGAAAGCCTCAGACAACCTTCAACATTAATCCTCAAACCCACAGTTTTCTGCCACTATCCCCTCCCCATATCAGCACACCCCAGGATATTTCAGAGTCGTATATAATCATATGAAATTATTCCTGACTGACTGACTAAAACAGCACACTGTGACTCCTTTCAAAGGGTAACATTTTCTCATTTAAAGTAGGATTGACTTCTCTCTATTTTTTAGTTACTACCTGTGAGCACATCAGGAGGCAGGAGAATTAATCAGGCAGATGCAGCTCAGCCTGGCTCATTAAGTGTGAGAGAAGACCCTTTCCCCACAGGCATCTGAAGAGCCTCTTTGTTGACAACCCAACTCCTTCAAATACTGGTTTATCCCTCCCCAGGATTTCCCACTCTGTTTTCTTCTCCCTGCATGTCTCTGGTGCCTGTGGATGTCCTGTCCTTGTGACTGGTGCCCTCCTGTCGTGACACTCCTAGCTTCTGACAAATCACTATGAGCAGTGCTGGAAGTATTACTGCCTGCCTTCGGGATGGGGGAGCTATGGGCTAGCTGTGGAGGAGGAACTGCACCTCACGGAGAAGCTCTTCTGGGGGATTTTTGACTCCCTCTCCCACAAGGTAATGACTGGGAAAACAGTGACCCCAGTGATTTAAGCATAGAGGAACTAACATCTGTTTGCTTTCACTCTTTTCTATGGACTGCTAAGGACCTGACAAGCATAGTATGTTAATTCTTTAAGCCCCCTACCACCAGCTCCCCAGGACACCCCATGCTTCAGAAGAGGAACTACCTAATCCTCAGAGTAGTAGCTAAATAGCGCTAGACTTACTGAGCTAGCACTTTCTGCTTCCAGTTCAATTACTTTTTTTGTTGTTGTTTTTTGGGTTTTTTTTGTTTGTTTGTTTGTTTTTCGAGACAGGGTTTCTCTGTGTAGCCCTGGCTGTCCTGGAACTCACTCTGTAGACCAGGCTAGCCTTGAACTCAGAAATCCGCCTGCCTCTGCCTCCCAAGTGCTGGGATTAAAGGCGTGCACCACCACCATCTGGCTCAGTTCAATTACTTGGCACTCTTGTTCTCCTCTGCAGAGTGTTATAGTCTGGTCCTATTTCCAGTACTTTCTGATTGAGAATGTGACCAGTTGCCTTACACTCTTTCTTTCACCTTGCTGACCTGTGTCCCCTAAACTCTAAGTCAGAATAAAGCCCTCGTTCCTTCCTTCCTTCCTTCCTTCCTTTCTTCCTCCCTCCCTTCCTTCCTTCCTTCCTTCCTTCCTTCCTTCCTTCCTTCAATTACCTTTATCTGGGATTTATGTCACAGCAGTGGATAAAATATTAATGCAAATCTCTATCCACCACTCTGGAGCTTATAAGATTTTCAAACTTCCCTCCCTGGTCATAGGTTGGGTCATTTCCCATAACTATTCTTAGCAGGGAAGTTTATAACCCATTCTAGCCTAGTGAAAATCATCTTGACCTTGGATGTTCTTTGAATTCATTTGCAATCACATTGATTTAGACCTTTAAAATTCTTCAACTTAAAGTGAATGGCAACTTGAGGGCTTTATAGATTGTCATTCCATCCTCCGAGAATTCTTTAGTTTTCTGTAGAGAGTACAGAGGTCAACCTGCAAGTGCATGCGTTGTATCTGTATTTCTATTGGTGAGAGAATGATTCTGTGTGACAGCCATGGTTCTGCTCTGTCTATTGGAGTGCTCTTTTTTCCTCACAGAAATATGACCTGGACCTTTTCCGAATGGCCCTGCCTTGTCTCAGTGCTATTGCTGGGGCCTTGCCACCAGACTATTTAGATACGAGAATTACAGCCACATTGGAGAAACAGGTCTCAGTGGATGCTGATGGAAACTTTGACCCCAAACCTATCAACACCATGAAGTAAGTTCAAGGCCACTTCTAAACTGTTTCTATATTTCCGTGTAGTAGCCAATAAGTTTCTTTCAGACTATAGTAGTAACTTTCATTTTTTCCCTTTCCCTTCTGCCAACCTTGCTCACCATCTTTTGATGCTATAAGTCACACCAGAAACAAAGTTTAGTCCATCCATATCTGATTATATACTATGTTACTTATATCTCAGGCTTTTGGGAGGGGTTGGTTTAATACGTGAAAGAGACACACTCACAAAAATAAATGTTGTCCGAGGCATTATAAAGTCCACCCTAATAAGTTAGTTGTGTTTTTTTTTTTTTTTTTACAAAAATCTTTGCTTTTTGCAAATCAGGCCTATACAGATATAACACCAAAACAACTCCGTAGTAACAGCAGAACCTTAACAAGACCTCAGTGGTAGCAGAATGTTTGTGGTCCTTTGAGAGAGTGGATCTGCTTCTTGCATACTAAATGACACTAGATCTTTGAAGTCACCCTATAGTAGTGCCTTAAGTTTTCTTCCTATGAGTATCCAGAATCCTTTACTGATGCTCAACAGACCAACAGATGCGCTCATCCAACTGCAGATTTACGTCAATTTATCCTTGGGGCAAAATAATTGCTGTGTTAGATTTTAAGGCATCCCTCCCCAGTTCCAAGTATGTGTCCAGGAGCAGACTGACTTCATCCTTGGGAACATTTTAATGAAGAGCACAAAACTCTTCAAAATGAGCTTGGAAATAAGCACAATCCCATATGATCCCCCAGGCCTGTGTTTGGTGACAGTGGTTCTCAAATAGGAGCCTAAACCCTTCCTAGGAGTGTCAGCTCTGCTCAAGTGTAAAGTTCGTCATTGGGAAATTAAGTGCACATTCCATTGGAGGAGGCCTTGATTGAGGGGATGGTGAGGAACAGAACTGAGCCTTCTACGGGGAAGAAATAAAGAATGTGGTAAAAATGGAAGCTTGGGCCGGGCAGTGGTATCCCACACCTTTAATCCTAGCACTTGGGAGGCAGAGGCAGGCGGATTTCTGAGTTCGAGGCCAGCCTGGTCTACAGACTGAGTTCCAGGATAGCCAGGGATACACAGAGAAACTCTGTCTCAAAAAACAAAACAAACAAACAAAAAAAAAAAAGAAAAGAAAAAAGAAAAAAAAAAAAAGAAGCTTGGGCAAGAAAAGAAAATAGACGTTGGCTTTAGAGAAGTTCACCGTATAAAAACGTAATCACCCAAAAAGATGATAGCATAAAGGAGGTGATGAGTGGGTGTGTCACACGTATTGTCAGCATCACTCTAGCAGTTGTGCGCCAATGACGAGCAGCTCCATGGCATTTTGACAGCTCTTGTTGCTTCAAACAAACCTTAGGCATCAGTAAATTGAGTAATGTGAGAATAACACTAGTCTTATCTCTCAAACAAAGAATCCCTGATTACCAAGACACAGGGTCATGACCAGAACCTAATAAAAAGCTCATGATCCAAGCCTCCCCAAGGACAATGACAACCATCAGCTGTCTCCATTGGATGAATCACCTTGAGGCACCCTTTGTGCCGTGCCAACCCTGACCAGCAGGAATTAAGACACAGAGCAACCGGTTCCTTCTCACAGCAGTTTACTCAGGATGCTTAGCAGTTGGTAGTCAAGATGGCGAGCCCCCATCCCTTCCCGGGTGCAGCTTATAAACCCTGCCAGGAGCCCATGAACTCATGCCATGTGCAGCATACAGCTGAGGTTACTAAACAGCAAAACAAGCTATGTGGAATAAACAATATATTTATCAGAGTGTGCTTCAGCTGTTATAGGCTTTTGAAAACCAAGTCTTTCATCAGGGTATATGGTTCCAGATGGCTGCAAAGTTGATCTAGCCGCTTTCTACTAAAGTCGGCTCCCAACAACCCTTGTCTCATCGAACTCAAGATTCAAGTGAATTTGAACCATCTAGTCACATACCTGACCTTGCTGGCAACACACCTAACATCATATGCAATACCAGAAGACCATCTGATACACAGGAAAATGAAGACTGGATAAGAGGTGCTGGGCAAACAGAAATGGCGGTCATCTACCATATTTCCAAAATACTAGTTGGAATAAGTCACTAATTCAAAATGATAGACAACCAGTATTTTGTAACATCTGACCTTCTCGCTACACAATCTGTTGTTCTCAGACTGGATCTATAGGAAGACAAGATACTCATTGACTGAGACCAGAGCTGGCTCTGAAACCACAGTGAAGCCAGGAGAGCCCAGAGTAGCTGGAGGAAGGCCACCTATGTGCAAATGACTCTGCAGAGAAACCCTGTAGTCAGACCTGGGTGGATGCCTGAAGCACAACACTGGCCCTGCCACCTTGCTCAGTAGTGTCACTGTGTCTAAAGTAACTTAAGCTATGAGATAGGCTGTTAGAAAATCCCGTGAGTGACATAGATTGCTACTTCAACCTGCCTTCTACCAAGTCTAGCTAAAATGCTTACAGAGCCTATAATGGTTTTTTCTCAATTCACAGTTTTTCCCTGCCTGAAAAATTGGAGTACATTGTCACCAAGTATGCTGAGCATTCTCATGATAAATGGGCTTGTGACAAGGTAGGGATTATCAGACGATTGGCAATTGTCGGGGGAGGGGGAAGAACATTATTGGGTGTGATCCTGGAAATCTGCCTGATTTGTCTAAGTGACAGAGTCTCCATGCCAAGAGCATTCATTATTTCTGGGCAGCGATTTCCCAGGGCTGGTAAGAGGTCAGAGAAAGAGGCAGCGGCAGCTGCTGGTGCTGCGTTTGTTGTATTCAAGAAAATGAACAATTCTGTAAGTGTCAATAGCTTTCTTATCATGGCATTGCCTAGAGTTTATGCCCAAACACACTCTTGTGTGTGTTTAACACAGATGCTTCACTGGGTGGAAAGCTTGCTATTTAATTTTTTTTTTTTTAACTCACTGCTAGAAAAGAACAAGTAAGATTGAAGGCCTCACTCTTGTTTGCTTAGGAAGCTGAACTGTATTCCAGGAAGGCCACTGAGGGTCCTCCTTTAGTAGGGGCTGTTAGAGCTTCTAGGCACTTGATACATCTGCTGTTAACACTCCTCCCACATGAAGTTAGGCTGCTTAGTAAGTTTAATCGCTGTGCCAAAACCATGCTGGATTAGAGTGGGCAGCCATTGAAGGATGGGGCCATTGCTCAGCCTGCAGCAGTGGACACATTTTTAAAGCAGGGCCATAGAAAGTCATCTCCCTATGGTCTACTCACAGATAAATGGAAACCATGAGCCAGCATCTCAGTTCTGTGTGGATCTGTGCTCATCTCTAATCCTCTCAAGTGTTCCTACTTACAGTGATGACAACCACTGAACTGTAGACTAAGCTGTACCTCGTGATTTTAGACCAAGATTGGCAAGCCTCTTCTGTGTAAAGGTCATGGAAATCATCAAATAATCTATAATGAAATGGGTAATGAGCATTTACAGCACTGAGTCAGATGGCCTCCATGGCAATGACTCATTTCCACTGTCACAGCACAGAAGTAGCCACAGACAAAGCACTGACAGTAGAAGAGGGCTTGTGTGTCAATAAAAAACTTTATTTAGAAACAAAAAAAAACCAAAACAAAACAAAAATAGGCTGTCACCTGGACTTTCTTACTCTAGAGTGTATGGGTTTTCTAATTTCTTCTCAATGTGGCTACTTGTTCAAACCATGGATTAAGGAGAAGCAGTGTTTCTATGAATCCACAGCCATAGTTAGTCCATCTCCAAGTTGTATGGATTTTAGCCCTTTGACTCTTTATGAATTTCTTCAGCACCCACTGACTTCAGTCCCAGCTGCTATCATCTCTGTCCCCAGCCACCTGGCTGACCACCTGGTAATCAACAGGTGACCACCTGGCTGACCACCTGGCTGGCCTCCTCATGTGCATTTATTGTCTCCAGCCTTTTCTTCACACCACAAACAAGTAATAGTTCCAATGTGCATATTTGGTCACATGATATTAGTGGTTTTCCTGTCCAGCCTTTGTCCTATCTTAAAATTCTTTAACAAGTTCTAATTCTTCTTAAAACAAAGGTCAAAATTCCCATGTGACCTAGTAGTTACTGCCCTGTCTGACTCTCGGCGAGATCTCCCTTTTGTGTTCATCCATCAGTCACTCCCTGTACTTTTAGACCCTCTGCCACACAATTTGTGTACAAACACTTGCCATCCCTACCTCACCCTGCACGTGTCAATTTAAGTATTCATTCGTAGGCTGATACTCTCCAAGATTTCTTATATAGTGGTCTTCTTAGTACCTTTTTCTCTTCCTTCACAGTATTTTTAAGATATTTATATATGAATATATTAATTTATAATAGTTCCACATTTGTACATTCAGTCCACTTATTGATAACATATCTACTAGTGTTTGATTGGTTTGATTAGTGTCACTCCCTGACGCCAGTGTGAGGGTTCATGAGGGTGAGCATTGCTCAACATTGCCCAGTGGTGCTGGTTATCTAATTAGAGAAGAATAGTTCCCCCTGACCTCAAGAACCTCTTCCTGGGGCTCAGTAGTTAAAAGTGTTTATTGCTCTTACAGAGGTCCTAAATACACTTCCAGTACCCACATCAGGCAGCTCACAACTGCCTATAACTCAAGCTTTGGGTGTTACATCACCCTCTTCTGGCCTCTGAGGACACTGAACTCACATGCACTCACACATATACACATAATTAAAAATTTTTAAAGTACCATTCTTCCTATGGAAGAAATAAAATTATCCAGCCACAGTGGTACAGGTTATACAGTTCCATGATTGACATAAGCACAGGGTTAGAACACATAGGAGTACCAAATACCACAGTTGGTGTCCAGAGAGGCCATCTAGAGTGGTAACATCACAGCCTATTATAAAAGATGGGTTCATTGCAGGGGACTGATGGGTTTATTGCCGAGTCAGTACATGCAGACCAAGTGCGGCAAGAGAGAATTTATCAGCATTGGGGAAACCACAGAGCTAGAACATGCAGTAGAGCATGGAAGAGGGCAGGAGACAAATGTAGAAAGGTTTACAGATTTAGACGTCATCTGAGAGTTTCCACTTTTCCCATGGTGAAAGGTGGCAGTAAGAAATCATAAGAGAGTAGAATTCTCTAGCAGAATGATTTTGGTGAACATCACCTACTAGTAAAAAATTAATCCATGAATAGGTGACAGATTAGGAGCAGGGACAGTGCTTAGGAAGCTATTGGAGTCCACTAGGTGAGCTCAATACTAAGAAGGAAGCCAGCCCGAGAGGTGGGCAAAGGAGTGGGCCTAGGAGGCAGAGAGATATAAGGTATGCAGTGAGGTGAACAAGGACCCCTGGTAGAACATTAAAGACTGAGCAGGAGCTCAAGAGGGGCCAAGGAACCCAACAGAATGGGCCATTTAAAGAAGTAACTGCTGGGTCCTGCTTAGACACACTACTAAGCACATCAAGCAGGGATCATAGTGTTTGGAAATTAGGGGTCAGCTCTTCTCTAGAAATACTTTTTTAACATCAGTCATCAGGGATAACTGAAACCACAGACCTAGATAAAGTCTCCAGGAATAATGTGTCTGTTGGAAAGGGATGGAAACTTGGGAAACATGCATGATCCGTTCCTGGAACTAAGGCAGGGTAGTGAAAAGCTGCATGTAACATTTGACAAACAAGCAGAGGCAGAGATTGAGAATGGAATGAGTAGCGAGTGTTTGGGTTTTGAGGCTGGGGAAGTCAGGGGCTCCTACTTAGCGCTATATCCATGGTGCCTAGGACCCCTTCTAAAGAAGGTGTCCTCCAGTGGTGCTTTACAGTCTTAAGTCTCCTAAAAAGCATGCACTGCTGTGATTGTGCCAAGCAGACCCCTCTACAGGGCAGGTGGTAGAACTTGTCCCCCCTGAGTCCTACCTACTAATCTTACTGTGAGTTTGACACAGTGTTCTCAGTGTTTGCTGAAACAGCCTTCTAAGTGACCCTAAAACTTACAAGCAAATAAGTGAAGAGGACAGTAGCTGGAACAAGATGGAACACAGGAGCAGAGGTCAGAATTCAGGAGGCACGGACTTGACAGCCTGAAAGGATCAGTTAGACACTTGCTAAGGGACTTCTTAATCTCTGTCACGATCCATTATGCTACTTGAGAAAACAGGCAGAGATCTGGGTCATCTAGCTGGTTCTTTGTTTGAACTGAGAACTTTCTACAGAGTCACAGTGGATGGAAATATGGGATTTCTCTGGATGAAAATGTGAAGACCCACCCACTAATAAGGCCCTTCAAGACATTAACAGAGAAGGTAAGAGACAGGATTTATAACCGTGTGGCTGTGTTATGGCCTTCCTTTGGGATTATATCAGGCAATCGGTCCCTTTTACAACCCTTAGCATGTTCTATGAACTGGCAAACTGGCCCTGTGCTTGCCACTTCCCAAGCCCCAACTTTCTATTCTTTGGCTCTGAGAAACCACAGGTGAAAGAAGCCCATAGTACTTACAGGTGGCCCAAAATGTGTTCCTCCTGCAACTGACCTAGGAAGAAGTTTCGTTAGACTATTAAGCTGTTGATTCAGGCTGGAGAAATTGCTAGAAAAAGATTTAGACCAAAGAGAGTTCTGCTATGTGGAGTATAGAAAGTTCCAGTAGAAGTAGAAATGGACTGCTTGTTCTTCCTTCCTTCTTTCCTTTCTTTATTTCTCTCTTTCTTTCCAATTAAGTATATGTTCATCCCATCTCTGAATTTCAGTCTTACAATCAGTAAGCATTCTTTGTAACCTTAAGCTTAGTGTCATATGTAAGGAATGACATACACACACACACACACACACACACACACACACACACATATATATATATCTTAAAGTGTTGACCATTCATGAAATTGGGCATCCATCAAAAGAACTGTAAGAAATTCTGTTTCTCAGGATCAAGGCAGAACCTAGTGTAAATGCAGTTTAACAATGTCCCATCTTAAACATAAGACACAATAAGTATTTTCTTTGTCGTTCACTTCTTTATAAACTGTAGATAATGTCATTGATAATATTAGTTCATTTCCCCTAATAAAAAAGACTGCAGGCTTGGGATTTTATAGTCAAATGTATCAAAAAGGTTGTGCATTTTATTCAAGATGCTACTCATGACATTTTGACTTTGTGAGGAAAGGATGGAACAAATTATCTCCTCTGTGTGCTGTGGGGAGAAGGGTAGAGCGTGTTTTGCATGGCTCTTCTGTACACACTTCCTCTAGGAGAAGGAAATTTATCGCTGGCCTGCCAGAGAGTCCCTGAAAACCATGCTGGCCGTGGGCTGGACAGTGGAAAGGACCAAAGAAGGAGAAGCTTTAGTTCAACAAAGAGAGAATGAGAAACTTCGATGCGTGTCCCAGAGCAACCAGGTATGACTGCCACACTCAGTAACCAACACTTGGCCAACAGAAGCCATGATGAATCTAACAAAGCTCTTGATGGGGTACGATGATGGGACCACCTAAGGTGAATGGTGGGGTTTGAGACAGTCAAGTGTTTGTGGAGGCTGATGGGAAGAAGGAAAACAATGGCAAACCGAGTAATCCTGGCTCTTTTGTCCTAGGGCAACAGCTACAGCCCTGCCCCTCTGGATCTCTCAAATGTTGTGCTGTCCAGGGAGCTTCAGGTCAGTGCTGACCTAGATGCAGAATGTCGGTGCTTTCTAGACCTTTCCAGTACAGGGCATGTTACCCTCTGAAGAGTTAAAGGAGAAAAGCAGGGATTGTGCCTAGAACATATCACAACTATGATATTAAACCTAAAGAGGGCTGTGGTATGCCTAGGCTGTGGGGAAAACACCAGAGAATTAACCAGTCATCTAAGAAGGGGAAGCTGTGCTTCCAAGAGTACCATGAAGGGTAATGACTCCATAAAACAAAGAATAGACAGCAAGGTCTTCACATCCAGACTCCCAGAATAAAATAAGAGAAATTTGGTGCAATGCAGCACCTAGATGGAAATGTTTGCCTGGCCCTTGTTAATCTCAGAAGCCATAAGGACATCCTACATGTGCCACAGTGGATGTGCTCAGGTTCCCCACAATGATCCAAGAAAGCAATCATTGTAGGACCCAGAGCTACAAAATCAAAAAGATGTACCTAAAAGCTTTGAGGTACTTCTCTCCACTCCTTCCTTCCTGCACATATTGGTGTCTATGGCCTCTGCTCTAGTATGGGGATGAAGCCAATGGACCAGACCTTTGGGCCTTAAGGGGAGTTTTTGTTTTGTTTTGTTTTGTTTTGTTTTTCTGAAAAAAACATCCTTTGTTCTAGGTCAAAGCTGTATAAGCCTCATGGAAAGATTCATTCTATTTGATAAATCTCAATGACAGTAGTTTTCAGCAAGATATGACTTTTCTTTAAAAAATCTGTTGAGGTAAAGATTTTCATAGATTCTTGGCTTTGGCTTGACTTCTACCCAGCTCCCTTTCTTGGATAAGAAGCATGATACTAAGCTAAATGAGATACTGGTAATGTGCAGCTTTGGCAGAAATGTGTGTTTCTCGTGGATGCACTCAACTGCCGGGATAATAAGTTGCAGAGAAAGGGCAGAATCTGAAATCATTTTCTGTGTTCAGGATGACAAAAAGCTAATGAGGGGTGTCACGCAGACTAATTAATAAAGGTAGGCCTCCATCCAGTAGCAGCATCTGGTGGAGCTGTTCCAGAACCAGGAAAATATGAAGCCATTTTTCTTGCTTACTTTCTCTCTTATGTCTCCGGGGTGGGGCACAGGGAATGGTGGAGGTGGTGGCTGAGAACTATCACAATATCTGGGCCAAGAAGAAGAAGCTGGAACTGGAAAGCAAAGGTGGGCTTGTTTAGTGGCATGCCATGGGGAAAGTGAGTGGGGTGGTGGTGGCTATGTTTTCCCAGAAGTACAAGAAAGACATTGTTTGTGTTTATCTCTCATCTTACTTCAGGTGGTGGCAGTCACCCTCTTTTAGTACCATATGATACCTTGACTGCCAAGGAAAAGTTCAGAGATCGAGAGAAAGCACAGGATCTGTTCAAATTCCTCCAGGTGAATGGCATTCTAGTTTCTAGGTAAGTCATCTTCCATGTGGTATTAGTGGGGCAGAGGTGATGTGAGTTTGGTCTCCCCACTGGGTACTTAATTGCCCAGCTACAAAAACCATTAGATTAAAGACAGTGCTTGAAACTTTTGAATGGACTTATAATGAATGCATGTATATGCACTCACAAACATTATGTTATAGGTCAAAGCTTTTTCTTAATATATTCTTCAGCAATTAGAATGATAAACCATAGATATAATGCACCCAGGAAGCTTTAGAATTTAGCTGCCTTTAAAGAGAAATAAGAATTTGAGGCACAAGCAAAACAAGGTTTGATATGCTAGATTATGTTTTAGATTTCTCCCCTACCCCTTACTTATCCTTAATTCAAAACTATATCTATGAATTTGCAGTTGACAATCTTTGTAAAATAGCCACTTGGTTTCCACAGAACCAACAGCTCTTCTACACTTTGATCTGATTGTTTTGTAGTTTGCTAAACTGTACAATAATAACAACAGCAAGCACAACCAACTGAAGCAGCCTCTGAGGCACAGGAACAGATTCTTCTGAAGCTACGGCTTCCCTAGGGGAAGGGAACACATGGAGATGTCCTAAGACATTCTACACACATTGATGAATGTTTTCTATCAAGCTGGCTTGGACTACCTAAGTCTTTAATCAGATGTCTGTGGTGAGCTCCAGAGCATTGTGCT
Source organism: Arvicanthis niloticus (assembly GCF_011762505.2). Taxonomy (NCBI): domain Eukaryota; kingdom Metazoa; phylum Chordata; class Mammalia; order Rodentia; family Muridae; genus Arvicanthis; species Arvicanthis niloticus. The sequence goes on along the minus strand of NC_047659.1, from coordinate 84,356,240 downwards.
TGCCAACTTCTTTGTAGGAAAAAAAAAAAAAAAAAAAAAAAAAAAAAAAAAAAAGCCAAAAAAACAAACAAAAAAAAGTAGAGCTCCTGCTCTGATATACCCATTCCTCTTCAAAGAAATAGTTGCCAAGCAAGATATCCCCCTCTTTAATTTCCTATAGTTTTTTTTCTAGCTAATGCCAAGTAAATAAAAACTATACAAATATTTCTATTGTAGTTCATAGGAAGAAAATTACAAGGCTTATTTGCTACATTGTCTGGTAGGAAAGGTTATGCTGCAGGAGACAGCCTCCAGGGAAGCTTTTGAGAAAGACTCCCTGCCTTGCTTTAATCCTCTTTCTAACACTAAGAAGAATGTGGAGTGTAATTTGCTGATAAAATTCCTTGCCCGAAGAAAAGAAAATTTCTCCTTTACTATAACCAAAAGAGGGGAACTGGGAGCAGTAGCCAAAAGGGCGAGAGACCAAAAGGAAAAGAAAAAAAAAGACAAAGGCAGTTTACATGGGGAAGAGCCTCTGGGGGAAAGACAGCCCAGCCTCTGGGCTGGAGAGTTTCAGGTAGAGGGTGTGGCAAACATACCCTGTAACAGTTAGGCACTGAGGGATGCTGGGAGAACCTGGAGGCCAGGTCTGCTTTGATATGTTATTAGCACCTCAGCCCTTTGTCCCAGGTTTGAAACTTAACAGTAACATATTGCTTCTATCATTCCACATAATTTACATTTTGTTCATGTCTATTTATAGCTAGCATCAGGCCCAACATATGAGTAGTACTTGTCATCTTCTCTGACTTCCAACTCAGTATCTTTTAGTAATAATTATGAAGATCTCTCGGAAGACTCTGCTGAGAAATTACTTTAGCAAAAGTGTTGTGTGTACACATAGTGCATGAGCCAATCAGTCAGATGACGAGCCACTAAGAACAACTAACCGTCCACACTGAACATTAGATTCAGCAGCATGGGGAGGATGGGTGATACACCAAAGTCACGTGGTTTTCTCTGCTACTTCTGGCGGTTGGTCTCTGTTCAATCTAGAGGTATGAAGGATATGGAGCTGGATGCCTCCTCCATGGAAAAGAGATTTGCCTACAAGTTTTTGAAGAAGATCCTGAAGTATGTCGACTCTGCTCAAGAGTTTATTGCTCACTTGGGTAAGTATAGCTGCAAAAGGCCGGAAAGAATTGGTATTCCTTAGAAAGAATGATCTACTTATGAGTGATCTTCTTTTTTTCTTTTTTTAAAGATTATTTATTTATTTATTTATTTTATATGAGCACATTGTAGCTGTCTTCAGACACAGCAGAAGAGGGCATTCGATCCTGTTACAGATGGTTGTGAGCCACCATGTGGTTGCTGGGAATTGAACTCAGGACCTCTGGAAGAGCAGCCAGTGCTCTCAACCTCTGAGCCATCTCTCCAGGCACTCTTATGACACTGTTGTTTATGATCCACAGAGACGTATAATTTGGGTGGAGAATACTGGATGAGATTTATCCCCCTCCACACCACCTAGTTTAGTTCCTTGGCTTCCCTGCTGGATTTGATCAGGTCTTGTGTTGTTTTATAAAGGACCTCATCCTATTAACTTTTGCCACACTTTGTGACTATGAGCATCACTGAAGATGCTTCAGAAAAGGGTGTAGCGAGACAGCTGTGAGAGAGTTGACATGACATATACCCAACCAGAGACAGCTGTGAGAGCGTTGACATGACACATACCCAACCAGAGACAGCTGTGAGAGCGTTGACATGACACATACCCAACCAGAGACAGCTGTGAGAGAGTTGACATGACACATACCCAACCAGAGACAGCTGTGAGAGCGTTGACATGACATATACCCAACCAGAGACAGCTGTGAGAGCGTTGACATGACACATACCCAACCAGAGACAGCTGTGAGAGCGTTGACATGACACATACCCAACCAGAGACAGCTGTGAGAGAGTTGACATGACACATACCCAACCAGAGACAGCTGTGAGAGAGTTGACATGACACATACCCAACCAGAGACAGCTGTGAGAGAGTTGACATGACACATACCCAACCAGAGACAGCTGTGAGAGAGTTGACATGACACATACCCAACCAGAGACAGCTGTGAGAGAGTTGACATGACACATACCCAACCAGAGACAGCTGTGAGAGAGTTGACATGACACATAACCAACCAGAGACAGCTGTGAGAGAGTTGACATGACACATACCCAACCAGAGACAGCTGTGAGAGAGTTGACATGACACATAACCAACCAGAGACAGCTGTGAGAGCGTTGACATGACACATACCCAACCAGAGACAGCTGTGAGAGAGTTGACATGACACATACCCAACCAGAGACAGCTGTGAGAGAGTTGACATGACACATACCCAACCAGAGACAGCTGTGAGAGAGTTGACATGACACATAACCAACCAGAGACAGCTGTGAGAGAGTTGACATGACACATACCCAACCAGAGACAGCTGTGAGAGAGTTGACATGACACATACCCAACCAGCACCATCTCAACGTGCTTTGTAAGATGTTATCTCATGAAAGCAATGTGGCTTGCACCTTGTCTTTTCACAAAGCTTCTCTGCTTCTAAAAATACTGTAGTTGTTCATTTGTTTGTTCGTTTTCTCTGACCAAAGTTTCTTACTGCTGTCTTTGTAGAAGCCATTGTCAGCAGTGGGAAAACAGAAAAGTCTCCCCATGACCAGGAGATCAAATTCTTTGCCAAAGTAAGTATTTCTCCTTCACTCAGGATCTACTACTGGATTTAAAGGGGTCCATCAAAGAGGTTGAAAACTCCAAAAGCTTTCAGTGAGACAGAGGTGAATCTCCTTGCTGTAGAACAGACCCAGAGTGAGTAGGAGTTCCAAGGAAGTATGCAGCCTGCTCAGCTCCACACTGTAGCTTAGGGATCCTCCCGCCTTGTTCTGCACAGTGTGCTTCTTGCTCATGTGCTCCAAACAAGCTCAACTGTGGGAAACCGACATGTAAAGCAAAGAGAGGGGCAAGCAAGCTGTTGCTTTTCTGACATTCTAACCTAGTGCCACCAGTGAGACATTTTAACTTACTCCAGCTACAAAGGAAACAAGGAAACAGTGGCCCTATGTCTCACTAAAATCAGCTGTCCTGTTGCTGAAAAGAAAAGAATGCATTTGGGTACCAATGAATCTTGTCCACAAAACCCTGCTCAGAGGGACCAACTGCCTTTCAATATCTTTGCCATCAGAAGCAAAGACAGAGGCTTACATTGAGGGCTTAGCCATGCCTTGAGTGTGAGTGTTGATGCAATGACCAAGAAGTAACTCTGAGTTTCCCAGATATTGCCTTGAAATCATGTCCTTATGGAAATTTATTTGTGCCTTTATTTTGTCAATGGTCTTTTCTTTTGCATAACTCCAACACCTCTTGTTAGTAGCACAGAAAATAGCAGTAGTGGTAATAGTAGCAGCAGTGGTAGTCGTAGTAATAATGCAAAGTGAGACCAAGAGCAGAATTTCCTGGAAATCCACAGTCAGTGTTGAGATGCCTTTGCTCACCGAGAATGAATTCTTTAAGGAACTGGCAGATAGACTTCGATCAGCTACTTTAAAAGTGATGTTTGATGGTTTCCAGGTTCTCCTCCCCTTGGTTGACCAGTACTTCACCAACCACCGCCTTTACTTCCTGTCATCTCCTCTGAAGCCACTTAGCAGCAGTGGGTATGCTTCCCATAAGGAGAAGGAAATGGTGGCCAGGTAAGCCTGTGAAACCAAGAGAGGGCCACTGTGGTAGTCAACTTGCAGTTACTGTAACAAAATGCCTGAGAGACGTAAAGCTAAACGGTTCATTTAGCTCATAGTTCTGAAGTTCAAATCCAGTAGATACCTTTCTTTGATCCTATGGTGGGGAATCCAGATGGCAGTGGTGAGGAACTCACTGTGATGCAAACTGCTCAGCTCATGGCCAGAAGGCAGAAATGATAGGCTTCTAAGACCTCCTTAAGGGCAATGTCCCATTGACCCAAAACCTCCCACTCAGCTCCATCCTCCAAGCACCCTTAACCTCTTAGCAGCAGTACCCTAGAGACAGCTTCTTACATACAGGCCCTAGAAGGATACTTACTCAAACTGCTATTCTCAGTGCTAATGTGGTATATTTAGGACATCAGCTACCTGGGGACTAAGTGACAAGTTCTTTGTGGAAATGATGCATAACACGATGATTAGTAATTCAGAGCCTTGATTAGTATCTTGATTTGAAAATTTTTATGTTTGTATATATCTTGGTGACTTCAGAAACAAATGGAATTGCATTGTTTGGAGTGTTCATGAGGCTTGTGAAAAACATATATACACAGGTTAATTACCATGAAATAATGTTGTGAAAGAGGGCCAAGGTCCTTCTGAAACTTGAAAATTAACATCAAACACTAAAGCACACGCTGCTTTCAGTCACCTCCTTATCAAGCTTTCACGATTAAATTTTTAAAACTCAGATCTTATAAGTCCTAGTGTGAACAATCTGAGATTTGAAAGCTGGAACTACAGGATTTGATAAGCATTGATTCGGAAGTATCATCCCCAGAGCTGAAGGGGTAGCTCACCTGGTAAGGGTACTTGCTGCCTGTGATGCTCAGCCCAGGGAGTGGCACCATTAGAAGATATGGCACAGTTTGAGTAGGTGTGGCCCTATTAGAGTGGGTATGTCATTGTGGGTGTGGGCTTTGAGATCCTCATCCTAGCTTCCTGGAAGCCAGTCTTCCACTAGCAGCCTTCAGATGAAGATGTAGAACTCTCAGCTCTGCCTGCACCATGCCTGCCTAGATGTTGCCATGTTCCCACTTTGTTGATAATGGACTGAACCTGTGAACCTGTAAGCCAGCCCCAATTACTTGTTGTTCTTTATAAGACTTGCCTTGGCCAGGTGTCTGTCCACAGCAGTAAAACCCTAACTAAGACACTGCTCAAGCATGAGTAATGGAGTTTGGACCTTTGCACTTAAATAAAAAGCTGAATGTGACTGCATGTGTGCCTGTAGCTCAGGCGCTATAGGGAGCTAAGATAGGAGGATCCCTGGAGCTTGGTGGCCACCAACCTAGCTCCACAGTTAGTGAGATGTGTCTACAGGAATAAGGTAGAGAGTAATTGAACACCAGACATCATCCTCTGGCTGCTAGATGCACAGGCATGCGCGTGCACACACACACACACACACACACACACACAGAGAGACACACACACCCCAGCCTAACACTTCTCTAGGCATAAAGTAGAAGTTCCTTCACAGATATTAACACGGGGGAACCTTCATAATGAGGCTGAGAGGTGCTGTCTAGCATGCTTCAGATTCTCCCCGTTTGGTCAATAAAAGGCCACATATGGATTAAACTTCTAAATAGAAAAGATCTACAGAGGGTAGTGAAAGTCTAAATCCTCTCCATTGACAGTGAACATGCACATCATACTGAGTAAGGGCTCAGCTGTTAACTGTCTCACTCTTTGGGAGTATATCCAGCTTGAAAATTTGCCTAACATTTATTAACCACTGCATGAAACAGGCACTGAAATTACTTTTTCATATAGGAGAGTTATTTCCCACTTGAGTAAGTGTGCCACTTACACATGCCACTTCTGTGCTGTGGTCACCTAGTCCCACTTAAGACAGAAGAAAGCCCATCCTGCCAGAACAGGATACTTTGGAACCAGGTACTGATCCCAAGTACTGATGCCTTTAGGTTGAACTAGTGTGTACCGTAAGCAGCTAGGGAAATGAGGGGCCATGCAAGACATTCAGATAATCCAACAGAGGGCAGGTGTGACTGTTTTCTTCATCTGTTGATCTTAGACTATTAATTCATGGAAATGTAACATTTGTTCAACCAGGCACCATTTGTCATGGCTGGAATACAACCGAGAGCTGCTCAGCCTTGCAAATAGCTTCCAAATCCATCTGTGAGCTGATGTCTCCCACAGAAGCAGTTGTGTTTGCACTGAGCACGTTCAACATAGCGGATTCTCTTCTTCTTTCCTGCCTTCTTTTCTTCTACTCTTTTTTCTTTGGTTTTTTGTTTGTTTGTTTGTTTTTGGTAGGTTGCTTGTTTATTTGTTTAAAGGACTAGAGTCTCTGGTTCATTGGTTTCGTGTGCCTTGCTATGTAGCCCTGGTTGGTCTAGAATTCATTGTGTAAGCCAGATAGGCTCACAAAAATCTGCCTGCTTCTGTCTCCAAAATTCTAGGATTAAAGGTCCAGCTCTACAGCCCATCCCAGGCTAGTCTGAAACTAGTAATTTTCTTGTCTTTTGTCTCTGACATGTACCAAATGCCTTTTTATTAAATCCTTCAATCTTGGTCTATCTTATTTTTATATATATAGAATAATATTCATTTATTTTTAATTTTATCAGTATAAGCATTTTACCTGCATGCATGTGAATCTTGTGTACTTTTTAAAAAACGTATTCACTTTGCATCCTGCTCACTGCCTCCCTCCAGATCATCCCTCCCACAATCCTTCCCCCATCTCTCTTCCTCTTCTCCTCTGAGTGGGTGGATTCCCTCTTAGGTATCTCCCCATCCTGGCACTTCTAGTCTCTGCAAGGCTAGGTACATCCTCTCCCACTGAGGCCAGACAAGGCAGCCCAGCCAGAAGAACATATACCACATACAGGCAACAGCTTTGGGATAGCCCCTGTTCTAGTTGTTAGGGACCCACATGAAAACCAAGCTGCATAGCTGTTACATGTGTACAGGGAGGCCTAGTTCCAGCCCATATACATTCTTTGGTTGGTAATTCAGTCTCTGAGAGCCCCAAGGGTCCAGGTTGGTTGGTTCTGTTGGTCTTCCTGTGGAGTTCTTATCCCCTTAGGGGGTGCAATCATTCCTCCAATTTTTCAATAAGAGTCCCCAAGCTCCATCCACTGTTTGGCTGTGGGTGTATACCTCTGTCTGAGTCCACTTCCCCTATTCCAGGTCTATGTATATTCCTGAAGATGTTCACCTAGCTTCTTCCCCTCACATCAGTTGCAGATTTTCATTCTCATGGCCATCTGGCCATTCCTCCTGCCCCTCCCAACTCTGACCGCAAAACCCCCACTCTCCTCTCAATCCCTTCTCTCCCACCCAGTTTCTTCCCTTCATCTGCCTTCCATGACCATTCCATTTCCCCTTCCAAGTGATGTTCAAGCATCCTTGCTTGTTCCCTCCTTCCTGTCCAGCCTCCTTGGGTCTGTGGAGTATAGCATGGGCATCCTGTATTTTATGGGCAATACTCACTTATACATGAATACATATTGTGCATGTTCTTTTGGGACTAGGTTACTTCACTCAGGATAATATTCTCAAGATCCATCCATTTGCCTGCAAAATTCATAATGCCTTTTTTAATATAACTGAATAATATTCCATTGAGTAAATGTACCGCATATTCTTTAACCATTCTTCAGTTGAGGGACATCTAAGTTGTTTCCAGTTTCCGGCTATTACAAATAAAACTGCTATGAAGATAGTTGAGCAAGTGTCTTTGTGGGATCTTGGAGCATCATTCGGGTATATGGTCAGGAGTGGAATAGGTGGGTATTGAGGTAAAACTCGAGTTTTCTAAGAAACTGCCAAATTGATTTTCAAAGTGGTTGTACAAGTTTGCACTCCCATCAGAAATGGCAGAAATGGAGGCGTGTTCCCTTTTTCTCCACATCCTTGCCAACATGGGCTATCACTTGAGTTTTTGATACTAGCCATTCTGACCTGTATAAGATAGAGTCTTGTAGTTGTTTTGATTTGTTTTGATTTCCCTGATGACTAAGGACTTTGATCATTTCTTTAAGTATTTCTTGGCCATTTGAGATTCCTCTTTGTTTAGCTCTGTGCCCCACTTTTTAGTTGGGTTATTTGGGTTGTTGGTGTTTAACTTATTGAGTTCTTTATAAATTTGGATATTAGCTCTCTGTCACATGTAGGTTTGGTGAAGACGCAGGCTGATATTTTGTCCTATTGACAGTGTCCTTTGCCTTACAGAAGCTTTGAAGTTTCATGAGGTCCTATTTATCAATTGTTGATCTTAGAGCCTGAGCCATTGATGTTCTGTTCAGGAAATTGTCTCCTGTACCAATGTGTTCAGGGATATTCCCCACTTTCTCTTCTATGAGATTTAGTGTATCAGGTTTTATGTTGAGGTCCTTGATCCAGTTGGACTTGAGTTTTCTCCAACTAAAGCTTGAAGGATGCAAAATAGTTTGCAGTTCCATGCTGCTTTTCACAATCTTTATCTTTTTCCCCATGTTCCATGAATGACCTTTTTAACACATAGTGTCTATCACCAAAGCAAGATTGCACGGGACCACTGGCAAATACTATTCTTGTTACAGAGGAATGGTTTTTGAGTAGGATGGAGCTGCCTGCAGGGAACCTTTCATGATTCTCCACCAAGGCAGTGTGACCCACATTATTTTCCTCAGTGTGGTTCCAAGGACTCTTCCAGAGGATGTGGCACATCCTCCTAAAGCACCAACCTATGTATTGCTTCACATGTGAGGGGTGGGAGAGTGTGAAAAAAATCACTTCTGGAGTCTCCATGGCTCTCTGAATCACAACCTTTTCTGCCTTAGCCTATTCTGCAAGCTGGCCGCTCTCGTGAGACACAGAATTTCCCTCTTTGGTAAGTAAAAGGAAGTGTTGCTCAAGGCAGCACTTCTTCCTGTAATTACCTTCAGCCTTCATTTGTGGCTCCCTTAGAAAGCCTGCACCTTGAGACTGAGGTGTCACCTAAATTTTCCATAGAAAATTGGTCTGAAGCATGATTAATGACCTCTCTGCCTCTTTAACAGCTCAGATTTTCCACACCAATGAATGTTTTAAGCTCTGCCTGTGACATCCATCGTGAAGCAGAGGCTCTGTCAGACCAGAGATAAACGCCTGAACACAGACCTGGCACTTTGTGTGTTGCTGGTTAATTATACTGGGCTAAGGCTTATGCATACTAAGAAGGCTGTATTTAACAGCCAGGCTGGTTTGGGGAAGTCACGGCTGATGCTTTTCATTCTAGGGAGTGATTCAACTACAATGGTGAGCTGTCTTCATATCTTAGCTCAGACACTTGATACAAGGTAAGCCTGATGGTTTTTTTTTTCCTAACAGTGTCTTATGACTCCCTGTCTGACCCCCAGACACAAAGATGGCCCTAGAAGTTAGCATTCTACTTCTCATTTCCACAGTCCAGACCTACTGTCATGGAACATTTTAAATATGAAACAGTTAATCAGCTCTTACCCTCTCTTACTAAATTCTTTTTTTCAAGAGATACAATGTATAAATAACATATCAACATTCAGTTTGTACCTAATAGTATACGTAGGCATGCACACACACACACAAACACACACACACTCAAGATAGACAGGAAGAAAATGCAGGGATATCTGGCTTCTAAAAGATTATATAGGGAAAGAGCCCAGCAGGTAACCCAAGTTCAATCACTGTGACTCCTGTGGTAAAAGGAGAGAGCTGACAACTCACAGAACTCATCCTGTAGCTTCCACAACTATGCACATACACACACACACTAATAAATATAATAAATATAAATATAATTCTTTTTATTGGATATTTTATTTATTTATAATACAGATGTTATTCCCTTTCCCCATTTCCCCTTCCTAGAACTCCCTATCCCATTCCCCTCCTCCTTTATGCTTTTATATCATTTTAATTACATGCAGTAACTTCTAGGTTGAGGGTCTAGCAATATAGTAGATCCAAATAGTCAAGAAACAAGCAAGACAATAAATACAATAGTCAAAGAAAAAACAAGTCATTAAACCCAATTACGTGAACACTCTCGTGATCACTGTTTCTGAGGGCTTATCAGGATGACCAAAGTATCTGAGCCTACTTCCCTGTCCTAGCACAAGATAATTTTCATGTCTGAAGCCTACTTCCTTGTTCTAGCCTAAAATTTAGAATCCTGTCTGAAATTACTTCTTTGTTCTAGCCTAAGGTTTAGATTCCTACCTGAAATTACTTCTTTGTTCTAGCCTAATGTCCGATTTCTGTCTGAAGCCTATTTCCTTGTCCTTGGCCTATGTCAGATTCTTACTAAGCAGTCCCAAAGGCTCTCTGCCTCTCTGTCTTTTTTATTTCATTAATAAGACTGAGTCTGTCTTAGGTTGTTCTGACAAGAATACCTTCCTTACCCATCATGGAATATGCATTATCAAAAGCAGTGTACTTCTGTCTTAGATTGGTAAGGCTCTGTACAGAATCTTACCTGTCCTTGGCTTGCCAGTCTGTTAATTTAATAAGTCTGTCTGGGGGAATATAATTCTTAAAATATATCAAATAGTTGGTGATGTAGTATTGTGTAATCTTAACATGTAGAAGACAGAAAGAGAAGGATCAAAAGTTCAATTCCAACCTTGGATTTATAGTAAAACTTTATTTAATAAAAATAAAAGACACAAGATAATTTGAAAATCTGCAGGAAGGATGGCTGAACAGGAAAGGAGATTTTACAAAAAAAAAAAGACAACAACAATACACAGTTCTGGTAATATTAACTGGTAATTAAAAATAATACATGATATTTTTAAAGAGAGAAATAGTAAAATAAACTGATAGGAGTTCTGTTTAACATGATAATTAGGAATGTTCCTTATCAGAAGCTTCATCCAGCAACTATGGGAGCAGATTCAGAGACCCATAGCTAAACAGTAGGTAGAACTCTGAGAATCTCTAAGGAAGATGGGGAGGAAGGATGTAGGAGCCAGGGGGGCTGAGGACACCATAAGATGATTGCAGAATCATCTAAGCAGTGCTCCTGGGGGCTTCTAGAGACTGAAATGACAATCAGGGAGCCTGTACGGGTCTGCATAGTTCCTCTGTGTTTATGTTATGGTTGTGTACTTTAGTGTTCTTGTGGGACTTCTAATAGTGGGAGTGAGAGGTGTCTCTGACTTCTTGCCTGCTCTTGGGACCCTTTCCCTTCTACTGGGTTGCCTTGTCCAGCCTTGATATGAGAGTTTGTGCCCATTGTAACTTGTTATGCTGTGTTCAGTTGATACCCCTGCTCTTTTCTGAAGGGAAACAGAGAGGTAGATCTGGAGCTTGGCACTGGGAGGAGTGGAGGGAGGGAAAACTGTGATGGAGATGTAATATATGAAAGAAAAATAAACTAAAAAAGAAGAAAAGTCCTGACACAGAATATGGTGGCACATGCATTTAATCTCAACACTCAGGAAGCAGAAGCAGGCACATCTCTGTGAGTTTAAGGCCAGCCAAAAAAGCTATATAGTGAGACCTTGTCTCAAAAACAAAACAAAATAAACATTGATAAATGGTGCTTATGAGAGTCAGGAAGAGGACGTACCTCTCAAGATCTAATGTAAAAGAGAACTACCTTTCTTAGAGAGTTACCCAAAGATGGCAGCCTGTGACAAGCTGAAGCCCATGAAAAATAATAAGGGCTAGAGACATGGCTCAGTGGGTAAAAGCACTTGCCTGACAAGCATAAATAGGGGAGTTCAGATCCCCAGATCCCACAAAATAATGTCTAGTGGTTATAGCAACTCATCAACACTCAGGCAGGGACAAGATCCCCAGAACAAGCTGGCTAACTAGACTAATCACCTTACTGAGCTGTGGGTTCAAATGAGAGACCCTGCTTCAATACATAGAATGGAAAGTGATCAAGGAAGATGCCCAACACTAGCCTCTGACCAGTACACCACACACACACACACACACACACACACACACACACACACACACTAACAATAACAAGAGTACAGATCATTACAGATCATCTCTGGTCTTTAGAGCAAGCCTGGCTGATGGTCTTTACTGTCCTGATATGTTTGATAATTACCAAGAAAACTTTGACAAGAAAGAGCATCTGCCCTAGAAGGAATTCTGTCGTTATCTTCTGAAGACAATATTGCAATGTGGAAAATTACAGACTGCATATAGGTTTTGTTCCAATTCTATGTTTTATGAAATAGTTTTTAGGGGAGAATTCAGCTGTTCTTAGCTTCCTCTGTTCCCAGGGTACATTTCAATGTCCTCTGCTTCAGTGACCTAATAAAGCTGGCTTCATAAAGGACTGGCTTTCTCCCTTTCCTCTCCTCTCATCCAATGTAGAATTGCTCTGCAAACTTAGAGAAGTACAGGCTTTAGGCGACTGCTTTCCTCTCTTCTCTTTTCATCTCCTTCCTCCTAAATAGCACTTACAAAGGCTCTTGGACCCAAGTGAGCTGTGGAAAAGGCTCACTCCTATCCTTTCATTGGATAATAACAGATGAGGCGGCTGCAGCATGCTGTAGATCACAAGCGACTATTACTACTTCCCTTCTGAATAGTTCTCTGTGGGTCCTGAAAAGTTCGGAAATGATTTCCACAAGCCAAGCCCATCATTCATTCGCTAACTCCAGGGAACTGTGTGGTTCAAGTTTATTTTCCATCACCAGTATTCACTGTCTGCCCAGTTTGCCTCCAAGTCACCACCATGTAAAGGGGGTTGGTCCAACAATCCAGTTGTGCCCATTTCTGACTGCTGTTCACTTGCAGGACAGTAATGAAATCAGGCTCAGAGCTGGTGAAAGCCGGGCTGCGAGCATTCTTTGAAAATGCTGCCGAAGACTTAGAGAAGACCTCAGAAAACCTGAAGCTGGGGAAGTTTACCCATTCCCGAACGCAGATCAAAGGTGTTTCTCAGAATATTAACTACACCACAGTGGCTCTGCTTCCCATCCTGACATCCATCTTTGAGCACATCGCTCAGCATCAGTTTGGGGTGGATCTACTCTGTGAGTCCTACTGCTGTTTGTCACCAATGTCTATGCACTGGCCACAGACAGAGACCCACTCACTCACACTGACCTTGAGGGCAGAGTAGAAAGACAGATGTCCCACACTTTTCTTAGATTAAAAGAATGCAGTGATAGACCCTTGGAAAGGAAGAAATCCTTTAGTGTGAGTTCAGAACATTCCATCTTTCTCCAATTTCATTCTGAACCAGTTTCACACCTGGTCCATTGAATTTGAAAAGGTTATCTTAGTAATATACCTCAGAAGTACTCTGCTGCTGGGGCTTCCAGATGCCATGCTCCACATTTAAAAGCCTTGATTATTCACCATACCAGGAGCAAAGGAATGAGGTTAATATCTCATGGGGTTCCCCCGCCCAATGGTTTTATTTTGCCTTGTACTTAGCAGAATGTCCAGCCCCACCCCCACCATGTTCATGTTCTGTCACCGAGCTTCAGGACTGCTTAAACATTGCCACATGATTTAATTTAGCCAGTTGTTGACAGCTTGGGCTATGTCTCCCATCAGTTAGTCCCCACTAGGTAGAAGTTTTATCACATAGAAACAAGGCAATGTCTTGGTTGGAAAATAAAACATTAAATTGTTTCTGGTTTTGTTGAAGTAGTCCTAGTGGTCCATGGTATGAGGTCTAGATGTGGTTGGGGGCATGTTGCCTGCTGATGAAATTCTTTGTGTTCCTTCAGAACTCTATTCTCTTAGAAAACAGGGAAGACCATGATACAATGAAAATACAGCATAATATTTTTAGATGAGCATATTTGAGGTCTCTCTCTCCCTCTCTCACTCCCTCTCTCCTTCTCTCTCTTCTTCTCCCTCTCTATTTCCCTATCTCCAACTCCCTCTTCATCCCTCCCTGTTTTTCCCCTCCCTCTCCTTCCTTCTGTTCTTCCCTCCCCCACTCTCAGAGTAAAGCATGGCAGTTGTATAGACCCTCTTAGAAAATCATCAAAAGTAACATATATGCTTCAAGTTTTATTTGTTCTTCAATCCAAAGGAAGACAATATTACCCTTGGTAAAATATGAATATAGTTTCTTCCTTTGTTGGGTAAATGACCTGTTATGGAAGCTTCATTGACCAGAAGCTTCCTTTCTCCCAGAAGCGTTGTAATCTTCATTAGGAGCCTTGCAGATGACATAGGTGACTCAGGTAGAACACATTTTCCTGTCAGTGTTTCCTGGCTATTAGTAAAAGAGTATCCAGTTTGAAGAGGATTTCACTTGCTTACAGAGACAGGGAGGAGGGAAAACCAGAAAGGGGTTGTCTGCTTGTGACTGATGCTTACCTTAATTTTTTTTTTCTTCATGGACTTTTCCATGTGATGGAGATAGAACTGAGACTGATATGTGGCTATGGCATCTCTTTGTTTCAGTGAGTGACGTGCAGATTTCATGCTACCACATTCTGTGCAGCCTCTATTCCCTTGGGACTGGGAAAAACATCTATGTTGAAAGGTAATTAGTTTTTCCTTACTTTTGTTTTTAAGTTAAAACACTTTGGCTCAAAAAAAATGTTGTGGAGGCGAGAGGGCCAACACATTCTGCCTAAACAGGAGCTAAAGAAGAACAAAAATAGACATGCTAACATGGACTTAGGATACCCCAGGAGTCTTCAACCCTACCCAAAGAACTACAGACAACTAAGGAACACTGAGAGCAGGAGAAATAGGCTTCCCCTGGGAAGAGCACACAAACTTCATGTCCAATACCAAATGATCAGCACATTAGACAGACTGAGAACTGAGATGTTATATTTATGTTTTGGAATACATAGGTGTGTGTGTGTGTGTGTGTGTGTGTGTGTGTGTGTGTGTGTGTGGTGTGTGTGTGTGTGTGTGTGTGTGTGTGTGTGTGTGTTTAAAGAGGCCATGAATTTGAAAGAGAGCAAAAAGGAATATATGGAAGTGATTAAAAAGGGAAAAGAAAAGGAAGAAAATGTAGAATGCACATATACAATTCTTAAAGATTAATAAGATAGTATGTTAAAATTTTAAAAGAAACCCACTTAACATTTGTTTTTCAGTCTAGCAAAACCAAATATTCACTGATCAGGAGTAGTAGCTTCATAGCTGAGTTATGAAAAAACTGTGGCAATATAAAGAAATGTAATAAGATTAATCAGATTGGAGACTTTCAGTGGGAGAAGCTACTGGGTGTATATATGACTACAAGAGCTATAGAATCCTGCAAGATCATGAGCTAGTAGACAAAAACTGTTGAAGGCATGTGCACTTCATTATCAGGGCTTCTGAAAAGCTTCTAGAGTTCTTGTGGTTAAAGCTTTCTGAGACACTTGGGGGACCTAAGGCAGTAGCTTTAGTATTTACACCCTTGGACCTTTGCCGTAGTCAGCTGTCAGATTGGCTACGGTTTTAAACAAAGCACAGTTCGGTACCAGAAGAGCTATTTGATAGTCTTGAATCTGAACAACCTTCTCTATAGGTTTGGGGTTCCAACTTTTCCTCTATAACCAGTCTGTGATGGTGGAAGCCTAACCACCCCTCGCTTGTCAGCCACGGGTGCCATGTGTTGAATTGTTCTACTTAATTCCGGGGGTAAAATAAGGATAACAGCTTCAGACCTAGTCTTATTCTTAAAGGACTGATTCTTTTACTCCTTTCAAATAAGCAAGCCTGAAAGAATTCCATCTGTTTTTAAGTAATTTAATCTGAACACACTTGGGAGTCTACTAACATGCCCATATATGAAGCTTGTATCAAACACCCTAATTCATACACATATATTAAAATTGTGTCAGTAAAGCAAAATGAGAACTTATTCCCTATAAGAACTTGAGAACTGAACTGGTGGATGAAAATCCGTCTTAGGGATGAACTGAAACCCAGTCTATTCCATCACTGTCCCAGCTTCCAAATGGCTGGCTTCAAGAAACTCATTGAAGAACTAATGGTTAAATTTGCTTTATGATGATGTTTCTGCATTTGCCCGGCTTTCCTTACTGTTTTACAGAAAAATGTGCAGAAATGGCTTTGATATCAACAGTTAATGATTTGTTTGGTTTTGGTTTGATTTGGGTTTTTGAGACAGCATTTCTCTGTGTAGCTCTAGCTGTCCTGAAACTCACTCTGTACTCCAGGCTGGCCTAGAACTCAAGAGATCCTCCTGGCTCTGCCTCACGAGTGCACCGCCACTGCCCAGCTTATTGGATCCCTGGAACTGGAATTGCAGATGCTTGTGAGCCACCATGCGAGTGTTATAATTGAACCTAGGTCCTCTAGAAGAACAGCCAGTGCTCTTCTTATTATTAAATTTATTAATTTATTCACTTTACAACCCAATATTAGCCCTTCTTTTCCCAGTTCCCCTTCATGTAAGTCCTCCCCCTTAGAATGGGAAGCCCTCTTCCAGGTGTCAACCCCCCTATACACACCCATTCTACCCCAACCCCCCACATCTAGTTGCTGCAGAATTAGACACATCCTCTCCCACTGAGGCCAAGGCTGTCCATTTAGGGGCACAGAATCCACATCCTGGCATGCATGCATGCAGGCATGCAGGCAGGCAGGCAGGCAGCCAGGCAGGCAGGCAAGCAGACAGACAGACAGGCAACAGGCTCAGGGACAGCACCAAGCTGCTCATCTGCTATATATGTATAGGGGAGCCTAGGTCTAGTCCATGCTCTCTCATTGGTTGGTGATTCAGTGTCTCCCCCCCCCACCCCCCCACCCCCAGGTTCCGGGTTAGTTGACTCTGTTGGTCTTCCTGTGGAGTTTCTGTCCTCTTTGGGCTCAGTCTTTCTCCCAACTCTTTTGTAAGACTCCCTGAGCTCCATCTTATGATTTGGGTGTGAGTCTCTGCATCTCTTTCCATTGGCTGTTGGGTGGGTCCTCTCAGAGGACAGTTAATGCTAGGTTTCTACATGCAAACATAACAGAGTATGATTAATAGTGTCAGGGATTGTTTCTTGCCCATGAGATGGGTCTTAGTTTGGGACAGTCATTGGTTGGCCATTCTCTCAGTCTCTGCTCTGTCTTTGTCCCTGCACATCTTGTAGGTGGGACACATTTTGGGTTGAAGCCTTTGTGGGTGGGTTGCTGTCCTTATCCTTCCACTGGTAGTCCTGCTTGCAGCCAGTGCTCTTAACCACTGAGCCATCTCTCCAGCCCCAAGATAAAATTTTTAAACATGTATTTTTAACCAAATAGATAGAATTGATAAAAAAGATTTTTCCAATTAACATTTCACTTAGTGAAGATATCAGAGAGAGAGAGAGAGAGAGAGAGAGAGAGAGAGAGAATGAGAGAGAGCACATGCACATCAAGAAACCTTATATAACTTTCTGTACAGTTTCTACATTTTTCTCTTGAAAAAAAGACAAAAAGTTAATTTTGAAATGTCAGACCAAAAAGACTTGCTCATCCATGGCTTTTTGTACTTAATTCACATTCATCGCAGTGATTGCTCTGATCAGAGCTGGGGATATTGAAATTTGTGGGGTTTTTATTCTACAACCACATAAGACTAGCTAGCCAGGATTAGATTAAAGAGACTCAACAACTGAAAACCTAGTGACTTAGGATCCTAGGACTGTGTTGCTGGCACAAACAATGATTTTTATTTGTCTGTGGTTTTTTTTTAACATTTTAATTGTGAAACTCATGATAACTCACAAAACAAAACTCAACATTCAGAGAGAAGTATGTAAAGTTAAATGTCTGCCATCTTCTTTACCCTATGCAATGTCCCATCCAGGTCCACCTCGCCAAGAAGTCAGTAGCCACATTTGGGTATACAAATTGATAAAAATAAGACTAAGACTGGTATACAGTCTTGATAATTTCTCTGTGTGCACATTTTTAGGCATTCGAGATCATAGTATACATAGAGTTTTGCAGCTTTGTCATATTGGAAAAAGACAAAAACTCGATTTCTTTAACCTATAATTCATATTCCAAAGTATATCATTTAGTATACTCTATTTATTAAGTTTCTACCTTAGAAAAAAAGCAAATTGTATACATTGTAATTCCAACCTATTTCTCGTCCCGTTTTCTATTTTGCCATAAACTTCGCCGTAGCACTTACGTTTTCTCCTGCTACTCCTGCCCTGCTCACATCACTTTGTGCCTAAATCATTTAGCACTTCATCCACATTTCTGAACCAAGGATGCATGGACCTTTTGAGAACATTCTGAGTCTAAACTATCGCACAGTTGTTGGTGTGTGTTTTTTCCCTATCTTTTGTTCAGGGAAAGTAATTCTGTGTAAGTTTGTTCCTTAACCTTTCACACCTGGTTTCTCGCTAGAAACTTTTAGCTGTTTATTCTTTTGTGTTAGCATTTTTTATGATTTTTAAAAAAAAAAAAACTTCCTCTGTATTAATTTTTTCAATTTTGTTTTCTGTGAGTGTATAGAGAATACACATTCTGTTTTTTTTTTCTTTTTTAGATAAATTTGTTTATCATCTTTTTCTTTCTTTTTTGGCTGCTAGAAATATTGTTAACTCTCAATAACAACAGTGTGTGCTTGTGTTCAGATCTATATATGTATGTGTGTATTAAAATATATGAGAGTAAAATAGGAGGAAGCAGCAGGCAGCTTCAAAGCTGAGAACCTGGGAGAGGGCCAATCAGGGGCTCTGATGTGCACCCCTAAGAAGAGTACATGTCTAGCCCATCTAGAAGTGGGTGAGAAGTGGGTAAAACGCTCACACTGCAGCCAGGAGTTTCTCTGAGAGATTTAATATATGCTCATCCTCTGGCTGCAGCTCCAAAACAAGTTCCTTCTCATTCTTTTATGCCGATGTACCTCCAGGAGTTTCTCCAGGCTGGGAGTGCAGATGACAGGGATGACAGGCACACACCATTCTCAGCCCCAGCTCTTACTCTGCAAGATGGAAGCTCCCGACACATCTATTATCTACCAGGTCTCCCATGGCCTTCACATACTTTGAATCCTCACTGTTTCAAGTAGCTTCTAAATCCTGGATTTACCTCCAAAGACTTGGGTCTTCTAATTCTGGAAATTATGGATTTTGGCTCTTATTGTTGCTGTTGTCATTGTTATTATTGTTGATTTTTAATTAATTAGTTAGTTAATTTCATGTTTATGAGTGTTTTGTCTGAATGTCTGTGCTTGCCTTGTATCCCAGAAGATCAGAAAAAGATGTCAGATGCCCTAGAACTTGGGTTACAGATGGTTATCAGCTGCCATGTGTTGAGAATCAAACCCAGGTCCTCTCAAAAATCACTCAGTGCTCTTAACTGATAAGTCATCTCTAAGGCCCCTTCTATAGAGTATGTTTTAATTCCTGCACCCCCACTTGATTGGTTATTACTTTGTGGTCTGGGGTTATAATACACATTATAACTTCAGCATAGATCCAGATATCTTTTTAATTTCTTTTCTAAATTTTGAGCTTTAGAGAGAAACATGTATTAGAACCAGCATTTCTTCAGCACCTTTTGTATAAAATGAGACATGACAGCTCCATGGTATTGTTAAGGGGATGGTTCATATTGTAGATATGACAGAGAGAACCACCAGAGGAAGAATCCAGAGCAGATAGAGAAACTATCTGAACACAGCCAGCAGACTGGATCAGACCAGGAGAGAAGCAGTAACAGAGCCAAGAGAGTGAGAGAAACATAGAAAGAGGGAGAGCAAAAAAGAAGACAAGGAGAATAGACAGAAGAAAGAATAGAGCAAGCGTAGCAGTGTCACATGGAGAACAAGCAGCTTGACAGCAGGGAAGGGGGGATGTGAGAAGAGCTTAAAAGAGCCTGGATGCCAGCATGGAGTTGACATGTACAACAGGGTCTTGTGATACTGAGGGAGCCTGAAGGTCACAATGGTCATTTGTCCTTCCCAGCAGTGGTAAGGAAAATGCTTTTTTTTTTTGGTAGAGTGGAACCAGCCTCACAAGTTCCCAAGGAATGCTGGCTTTTAGCTAACCACCAGAATTTGGGAAATGGAATTTTCTTTGGGCCTGATAACCTTTAACTAAATTTTTCTTGACAAAAGACAATCTGTTGAACTGCAGGAGAATCACTCAATATTCATCCCAGCTCTACCTGGCATGTGACTGGCAGTTAGAAAAGATTCACTCACCTCAGTGATGGGAGTGGTTGTGGAAAAAAAAAAAAAAAAGTCAGCAAACCGGAGTGAAGAGTGTCTTTTTTGGAATACTTTCTAGTTAGAGTAATATTGAGAATTACATAAATCTGTGAGGTTCTCAGATACCAAATATCAAAAAGTAAACTATTATTTATGTGATCATGCAAATTCTTGAGTTCTCTAATATGAAGATTATTTTTAGTTTAAAAAAATGGATTTAAAGAAGTTTCAGGAAAGATTTTCCAGACAACCAAGTTTGGGGCTTCATTTTGCTAATCTCTAATCTCAGTTTTATTTTGAATGAAAACTATTTTTTCCTTCACATTTTAGATGTGTGTTTCTTCCACCTTCCCGGCTTGCACTGATCAATCATTTCTGATTGTACATTATACATGTCTAAGCTTATTAATATTGCCATCAGGGACTGTGCCCCAACCCCGACTGTGTCTTATACTCTGCTCATGCTGCTTCCTGTCCATATTACCATCATGCGTATACGGGACAGTACTTTAAACTCATGAAGAATATATGTGTATTTGTCTTAGGGTTTCTGTTGCTGTGAAGAGACACCATGACCATAGCAATTCTTCTAAAGGAAAGCATTTCATTAGGGCTGGTTTACCGTTCAGAGGATTAGTCCATTGTCATCATGGTGGGAAGTATGGCAGCACATGGGCAGACATGGTACTGGAGAGGTAGCTGAGAGTTCTACATCTAGATCAGGTAGCAGCAGGAAGAGAGGGTGACACTGGGCCAGGCTTGGGCTTCTGAAACCCCACAGTCTACCCCCAGTGACATACTTCCTCCAACAAGCAAGACTACACCTCCCAGCAGTGCCAATCTCTGTGAGCCTCTGGGAGCCATTTTAATTCAAACTACCATGGTACTATTAAGATACTCTAATTTATTTGTCTTTGTGTCCCTGACAAAAGACGTTTGAGAGATGCACTGTCACTGACATCCTGTAAATAAGAGATTGACAAAGAAAGCCCCACAGTTTTGAAATTAGGAACTAATAAATACTGGAATGCATATTGAAACCTCTCCAGTCAGTCACCCTTGACTTACTTATTATGAGAAAAATACTCTATCGGGCAGTAAAGATTAAAGAAAAAAAAATGGTTTCCATATCCAATGATAAACTGCAAGTCCTTTCTTTTATTTTTGGTTGCTATGGAGCTAACCATGCAGCGCCTACTCTGTCTGGAAGCTTTGCCCACACCTACATTGCCCCCTGGGGCACTAATGACTGGCGATACCTAAGTCTGGTTCCATCACTCTATGGGCTTAGAGGCCCCAGGTCATTGTCTGTCTCTGACATTTCCCAGCCAGAAGGATTAATTGTCGGACTTCTGGGTTTTACTGTGTAAGCAGCTGGGCCAGGAGAGCTGTTGTTTATCTCTCTTGGCCGAGCAGCTAATTAGCATCCACATGTGTTCATGACTAGAGAGTGCCCTGTTGAGAAGCTGATGTGACTTAGATTTTTCAGTAATTAATATCAGAGAGGACAGGGTCATGTCCCTGTCACTGCTATCCTGCACAACTGGGACTTCACAGCTCTTTTCTCCCCCTCAAGGCTCGCCTTTAGAGCTGCCTCAATTTCAGTAAAACAGAGCAAGTAGAGATGCTGTCAGTTCAGTACCACTTCCCAGTGACACCTGAAATTTACCTTCAGACCTAGGATCCTACCTAAGCATTTCTTACCATTCATGAACGTCTCCTAGATTCTCTTCTATCTGTGGTCTCCCCCCTCCCATTATAGCCCTTTCCCTGTCACACTTTCTCATTCTCTTCTTCAAAAGTGACACAGAAGAGACATCCTATAACTTCTTACTGACCATTCTGCTGGTACACACTGTGAAATGGCCCTTTGTGGGGCATTCCTCCCTGTCCTCTTTGAGGATTCTGGCCATTTCAGATGTGAAGTTAAGGGGATACTCTTTTCTTCAGGCCTATCTGCCATCTTGAATTTGCCACAAAAGGCAAAGAAAAAAGAAGAAGGATGGTTGAGGGAAAAGGCCTGGTTCAGAGGCTTCTCAGAAGTGGGCCTTGTTCTCAGTGGTTTACATTCCTCTCCCGCCCCCTCCCCCCCACTTCCCCTCTTCTTCTCTCTTTCTTCCTCTCCCTCCTCTTCTCTTCCTCCCCTTCTTTCCCTTTCCCTCCCACTCCCCCTATTCCTCTTCCTCTCCCTATCCGTATCTGTCTTCACTGACACATCTCCAGAGGATCTCAGGCAGTATTGGTACACAAATACAGGGCCTTAGCTTGGCCCAAGGGTGCTCTGCTTGCGAAGCCTACCTGGATCAGAGGAAGAAGTCAGAAGGATTCTAACAGCCAGACATGTCCCTGGAGGACAAGGCTATGCCATCATCTAGGAAGTGGTGAACTGACTAAGAACCCTTCCTTCTGGGATGATTTGAAAGTTATTCCCTTGAATACGTCATACTTGAATTCTTCAAAAGAAACCCATTTCTTAAAAGCTGATCCTGAGAAAATAAAGGATAAAAATTGCATCTATTAGTTTTTCTTTAGAGTAAAATTTCACTTTTTGAGTCAGTTTGGCAGTTGAGTGAAGCCTGGGTGGGTTTTCCAGTGAATCCAAAGCTTTATGCCAATTCATCCACCCTCTCCCTTTCTCTCCTCTCTAATTAGCACATTATTCTTACATCTCAAGCTAAGGCATTCTGGACTCCCTCAGGCTGCCCTAAAGATCCCAATCTATTCCAACAGCCTCCTTTAGTAATTTTATTCAAAAAAGGTTAAGATCACATTTTAAAAATCCAACTCAAATGTATCTCTTTCTCTAACACAGCTACAGAACAGAGCTAATCCTCATGATTGCTTTGTAAGCTCTGGCATTCCTTTGGGGTTCTGTATGGAATATATGTTCTATCTTTGATCTATAATAGCAAGAAAGGACAATCACCACATATTGTAGTAAAAATTAATGGGGGGTTTCTACCCCACTTTAGATAATTTAGCTCCCAAATAAAAGACATAAAACCTTTATATTTATAATAAGCCTTAAAGCACTACAGCTGGGAGGTATCAACCCTCTATACTATTTTGTCTATTTCCCTGACAGTTACCCTGAGATATAGCTTGCCATGTTCTGCCTGGGGCAGTCCTACCCCAATTGACCAGCCCTCATGGCCATGTTTTCACAGTGCACCTACCCCATGGTGTTTTTCTCCTCTCCTCTCCTCTCCTGTCCTCTCTTCTCCTCTCCTCTCCTCTCCCCTCCTGTCCTCTCCCCTCCCCTCCCCTCCCCTCCCCTCCCCTCCCCTCCCCTCCCCTCCTCTCCTTTCCTCTCCATCTCTGCCTTAGAACCCAAGTCCAGGAACCAGAGCCCTGCCTACCTCTCTTCTGCCCAGCTACAGGCTGAAGGCATCTTTATTCAACCAATATTTTTAAGTTAAGGACCAAAATTACATAGCATCATTTGGTATACATGAGGCTCTCCTCATCCCTAGGAGTAACCAGACCTGAAGTGCTAGTATTTAGCTTTAAATACATAGCAACAGACCACACCTCAGCAGCCACCAACTTAACCAAAGGTTAAATTTAAGACCAATTTGGTTTGCTTTTCAGTGAAAAGATGCTACCACTTCTATAAATCCCTGTTACCTGCTTTTAGAGAGTCTGTGCTTTTGAAATTTCAGCCTCTTGGTGCTGTTGAAATTCTTGTCACAATGAGGGTTAACTAACCCACACAGTCTTGGGTACAGGTCTTGGTTGGGATCTGGGGGGGAACTTATAACTGACAGCCTGTTCCACAGTTTTTCAGGTACACCTTCTCCATCAGGCTGTTTTTTCCATGATGGCCCTATACCAGCCCCATAGTATATCATTATATCATCTTAGCCACAACTAGGTTCAAAGCAGTGAGCTCAATCTAAACCATTAATATTTGGATAAAGTTGAAGCGACAAAGTGCATGCTATCTTACTGTGCCTTGGGATGTCCAGTGATGTAAAACATAGGAAAGTAGTGTGAGACATCCTGAGGAAGGGACCTAGCTGGTGTGTGGGGTCCTCATATAGATGGCACCACTTCTAAATGGACTTCTTTGTTTCCAGGCAACGTCCTGCTCTTGGAGAATGTCTGGCTTCCCTGGCAGCTGCTATCCCTGTGGCATTTCTGGAGCCCAGTCTTAACCGATATAATCCTCTCTCAGTCTTCAACACCAAAACACCCAGGGAGCGATCTAGTAAGTATCAACCCAGGGAGTTGCCAGGAAGGTGGCAGGGATAGGACCACAGCTCTATAGTATGTTACATGGTGTGTTATTAACTACTTTTCTTGTACCGGATAAAACATCACAAGCAAAAAAAGTTATTTTGGCTCGTGGTTTAAGAAGTTCAGTCTCTCAAGGCAGAGAAGGCATGGAGGTAAAAGTTACCAGGCAGCTAGTCACATTGTGTCCACAATGAGAAAGAGGGAGAGACAAATGTTGGTTCTCTACTCACTTTCTCCTTTTTATTCAATGAGACCCCAGCCCATGGCGTGGTTCTGCCCACACTCAACTTAAGGAGAATCTTCCCTCCTCAGCAAAACTTCTCTGGTAATCCCCTCACAGGCCTACCTACAGGTGATTCTAAATCCTACTAAGTTGACAAGGTTAATCATCCCAATGTGAAAGTAGGTCAGTGGGTCTAAGCTAGAGACCAGATATTGTCTCTATCTTGTTGGAGAAATGGACTCAAAAACAACTTTTTTTGATGATTAGACTTTTGATAGTTCTTTCATACTGAGGAGATAGTCTAGGTGGATTCTCATGTCCTGACATCTCAAGACCTTGGGGTCTTTTGTCTCCCCCATGTCTCCATTTCTTGTCTGTGCCTAGGAACATAACTATTTTTATCTAGTCTTTAGTCAGAGTGCCATCACAAAGGAACATAATAATAACCTAAGTATAGTCTTCAAAAGAAAGTTGTGCTTCAAAAGGATACTGAGCGCATATTATCTACCATCAAGGAAAAATAAGACAATGAATAGCACTAGAAGGAATTATAGTTATTTAAGGAAAAGACTTTTTTTTTAAATAAAAGAATTGAATTGTACTAAGTTCTATAACAGAGATTGGTAAGGTATATACATAGGACAAATCTGGCCCACAGCCCATTTTTACAAATAAAGATTTCTCAGAAAACAACCAATAACTGTTAAAGCTAAAATCCAAATCAAGTTGTAATCCTCCTTCTGGAGGATGAAAAGAAGTGCTGTCCTATTTGGGTTCAGTGTGATATTAGTTAAAATTGTTACAGGAAGCCCACTAAAGATGACCATTCAGACACAGTTTATAACCAGTTGAAGGTCTTCATTCTATCTAGTTGGACTACACTGAGGTAATCGGAACCCAAATCTAGGGCCAAGTGTTTAGGTTTAGGGGATGTAGAGGTAAAAAAACACATCATGGTATCTTGCTGGCAGCCGCAGAGGAAGGTTTTGTGCAAGTAAGTAGTTTAACAGAAGCTAAGATAAATAGTTAGCTGAAGAGAAAGGTTTACATAAGCAAGCAGTTTAACAGAAGGTAAGCTAGGTGGGGCATCTTGACCTTAGGTTCCTAGAATAGATGTGGGATTCTATTTCCATGGGATTCTCTATCAAGAAGTTTCGAGTTAAACCTGAAATGGCTTCAGCAAGAATACAAGATGGAGAAAGCTCTGTACTGTCTTGTATGACACAAGATGTCACAAGATGATAGGCTCAAATAGAAACTCTTCAATACCTATTTTTAATAAAGCTTGAATTCCAATAGATTTAATGTGATTTAATGAAATCTGACTCCCAAACTACCAAATTATAGGCCTTGCCATATTAAGAAAAAAGAAAAATATAGTAAATCATTTTAAACTATAGTCCATCTCATCTAGAGCCAGGATTTTCTTAAATTATGGATATATACTACAAATGAACAGCTATACTCCATAAACGTTCCATTTATTTCAGGTGTTCTTCCTCAAACTGGCATGAGGTCCTAAGCATACCTTGTCACCACTGCCCTTCTAATCTAGAATGCAGAATGCTAAACGACAACAGTTTTAGTCTTTACTGCTTCTTATTTCACAAACTAAGAATACCCTGCCCCGCAAAAGGGTCTCCAGGATAACTGATGTAAGACTGCGAATAAAATGCTACTGAACTAGAATAACAGTGGAGATTGGAAGCTAGCATTTGATATGTACCACAGGTATTCACCAATAGAAAACCAGATGCCCCATTCACCAAAGGCAAAGGGAGATGAGAGAAGTGGCTCTCGCGGGCAGGCAGAAGCCCATTTCACAGGTTGCTGCACATCAGCGTGCCAAGTTTGAACTGAGTCCACACTGTCATTTTTGGAGCATCATTGCTGTTTAGGGACCTTTGGACCTAATACCTTTTCACCACTGATTTAAATAAGCAGTGAATGAATGCTGAGCATTTCTGTGGCTCTTTTTAGAAATCATATGTGCATCAAAATGTATTTTGGGATGCACAGAATTACCTAGAGAGTGACTGATAGCTTAATGGACCATAAGAAAGTAGACTTCATTCCTTACAAAATGGATGGCCTAAGCAGAAAAGGAGAGGAAGGGGTGTTTAAGGTGACAAGGATGGCATGTTTTTTAAATGTATGGATTGATTTATAGCATCAATCTTTCATCAATTGGACATCTCTACTAATTGATGTTTAGTGTTGTGCCAATAGAGTTAATTATATTAGAATACCCTAAGAACATGTATCACTTTCTTTTCCAAAGCTAAGATATGCCTAAGAAAAAGTTTAATACTGTCTTGTGACATTCAAAATGGCATAAATCCTTAGTCACATGGAAGTAACCTATTAATCAGAGTATGTGGTTGACAAAAACATCCTGTCACCAGCCACCTTGCTTACTTCCCATACCCTGTTGGAATAATGAGCCATTGAGAAAAGAGGTCCAATTCCAGTGTAAGCTTTCAGCCTATCTTGCAAAAGAACAGTGAAGAGCTGCTAGGACAAATGAGTAAAGAACTTTAGAATCTTACTCGGTGGTTATCAGAGTCACTTGGTTGGTGTGTTAAAGATTTCCAAGCCCTACCACTGCTACTGGTATATCTAACTCAGTAGACCTGGAGTAAGGCCTGAGGACCTACGTCTCTGATGTGTTTCCAAGGGATACAGCTGCTGCAGATGAGAGGCCCCCACCATGAGATCCAGTATATAGAAGCTAAAAGGGCAGTATGTTCTAATGACTTTCCCAATACTCTTGTGTCTGTTGCTAATAAGGTTCCTTTGAGGCTGATTTCAGGTAGCTAACATACCAGAATTCGCTCTTTGAGTTTACCGTGTGACATTTGGAGCCCCAAAACACACTCTGAATCATAAATGTTGGTCCCATTTAAGGACCAATTATTGTATGTATAAATAACTTCTAAAGGTCATTATCATGACTGCAGTGCACCAACCTTAAGCAACTTCTTGTTCTTCTTATATGGGAGAAAGAAGTGTCTATGGTGATAATTATCTATGTGACTTTTAGGCACACACATCAGAGCTTTCCTATATATAATCATAATAGCAAATAAGTGTGTCAGTTGCCTCTGATGGTCGAAGTTATTCTGAATGTAAAGCTCCTGATGCAAAGTTTTTCTCAGCATTTAACTATTTACTCTGATGGTATATATGTAAAATTACCTTGTGTGTAAGGGTTTCCTGAGACTCCCAGATTGTTACCCATGTTTTCTGCTGCACAGAGCAAGACAGATGCATCCTTTGCCAACAACCAGTATCAGCAATAGAAAAGAAAAAAAAAATCTAACCCTCTCTGAAATAATCCTAAATTCTAGTTTCATTTTATCCTAGCTGCCCCTATCCAGTGCAATGACCTTGGTCATACAAAACAGAGAAAAGGGAGTTAACTCAATAGTCCCAGTAAATATGCTTTCTTAAAAAGAAAAGTGAGTGACTGACAGAAAATCACTTAAGTCACCTGAAGTTATCGATCATTTCTATCGTAAAGGCAGAAAATCAATTCAGGAACAATTTTTTTTTCCCTCAGTGTATTTTGAACTAGATGCTAAGTATTAGAGCCTCCAGCCCAGCTGCAGAAATGTTAGATGGAATGTTTTCCTTTCCCTTTTATGAATGTACAGAAATGATATGAATAATTGAAATAGAATTTAGCATCTGAACATTGAGTTATTTTGCTCTGGATGCTACTGGTTTTTTGCAATGGACACACTGAGGTCCCAATAGTCAGGGCAAGAGGGAATAGCAAAGGATCTGCCTGTCACAGAGTAGTCATATGCCCTTTTCCTCAGCAGTGTCTCCATTGTGCTGTTTTAGCTATATTTTTTTAACTTCAGTGTGACATTTAGGAAAATGGCCCTGGAAACTACAGTCTGTACATACACAACTCAGGTCCTGAGGCTGCTCTCATCCAAGCTCATTCTTTTAGGGCTCTACAGTGGAAATTTATATCTAAAGACCAAGAGAATGGTACACTACATCACTGTGCCTTTGAATCAGTGTGCCTTTCTTCTTCCTGTACTCTCTCGGTCAGTTCTGGGGATGCCAGATAAGGTGGAGGACATGTGTCCTGACATCCCCCAGCTGGAAGGCCTGATGAAGGAAATCAACGGTTTGGCCGAGTCAGGTGCCCGGTACACTGAGATGCCCCATGTCATTGAAGTGATCTTGCCCATGCTCTGCAACTACCTGTCCTACTGGTGGGAGCGGGGACCTGAGAACCTGCCCCCAAGCACGGGACCCTGCTGCACCAAGGTCACGTCCGAACACCTTAGCCTCATCCTGGGCAACATCCTGAAAATCATCAACAACAACCTGGGCATTGATGAGGCCTCCTGGATGAAGCGGATCGCAGGTACCAATACCCTTCCTCTCAGTCTCTGGCTCTACGGTTAAGGCAGCCAGAGTCTCTTCTTAACTCTTTTCTTAATTCTGTGATGATTTTGAGCAAGTTCTGTTCTGTGTTTTAATCTTCTACCTCCCAAAGTAAACTTGAGTCGGGGGATGTAGAACAATTTGGAGAGTATTTGCCTAGCATGTATGAATCCCTGAGTTCATTCCCCAGCACTGCATAAACCAGGCATGTTGGCACACTCCTGTCACATGGGCCCTTGGGAGGTAGAGGCAAGAATTTAAGGCCAGCCTTGGACATGTCTCAAACAAAAACAGCACAGTAAATGGAATGAGCATGCTTTCCTCAAACCCCTACCTGCACCCTGCTGCCTGGCTAATCCAGGCCCCTCAGATCTCCAAGAAGCCATATAGATCAACTGCACTTCTCTGTGATGATCATTGCATAACTTGTTTGGGGTGCTTAAGGAACCCATTGACTCTTTTGTTACTAATTATCTAGTTTATTGGTAAGTAACCCTTTGTATTCGGCACTAGATAAAACTTACTCCCGTCTCAGCTGTACTAAATTCCTCAATGTCATTCAGCATTTGCGCAGCACTTTGTTTTGTTGCTTTTTTGTTTTGTTTTGTTTTAATTTTCTTTCTTCATTGTATCCTCTTTAACTCCAGGAGTGCAGTAGGCTCTAAATAAATGCTATTAGCCAATTTTCTGTTCTTGAAGTGACCAAACGAGAAAAAGGTTTGGAAAATGAGTGTATGTCTCACAGTCAAGGAACCATGAATATTTAGTGTCCTGCCTGTCAAACTAGAGTCTAGGAGATCTACACTGTGGAAAATCATTGTTTTTGATGGAACTTCAGCTCAGGTCACGGAGTCCACTTGTCACAGCTTCCAGCATCCAGCCTCCTGGGCCAGGAAATGGCACCGCTGGGCTACAGGGAACACAGCACTGCATGCTGACCTTTCCTGGCAAATGAACGGACACATTTCTAGAAGAACAAGTGGGAAGTATTCCTACATCCTCTCGATCTCAGAAATGAGCTGAGATTAAAAATGCAACTATTTTGACCACTGGATACTGCAGACCCTGTGGACAGATACTAAATAGGGTAGATAGTCTCTTATTGCCAATTACCCTTAAAAGGTTGTTAACCATAACCATAAAGCAATTTAATGGATTTTTATAGTGTGAGTTACTGGAAGGCCAAAGATCAGAAAATCTGCTCCCTTCCTCCCAGGGTGTGAGAGTTCCGTCACTGAGGAACACTGATGGAAACAGAACTGTAGCTGTCCTCCCTGCAGCAAATCCAGATCTCATTCAGTAAGGCCACTTAACTCCTGGTGACTAATGCAAGTCAATTTTAAGGAGCTAATTTCACCTCAATTCAGTGCAGCAGTGGGCCTGTGCCTTGTAGATCGCTGAGAAGTCAGGACTCCATGGTTAATGTATGTCGTCAAAAAGCTACCTTTGCCTTCTCCAGTTGAAGCTCTCTCCTACTCCTTTGTTAGAAAAGTGAAACATGAGGGAAAATGGGACATAAAAGAAAACTCTTGGAATGTAGTTGCTCTTAATTGAATTTCCCTAAGCTAAAGAAATGTGGAAATAGATATTCAAATGTCCATGGTCAATGGTTCAGAATGTGTTCATTTTATTTTTTTTCTTGCAATTACTTTGATTCCTATACTATTCAGCTCAGCTGACCTAATTCATAATAGAATAATTGGAATCTAATCAATGGGATATAAAAATTAGGATAGGACATATGGGTTTCCATTCATTCTTTTAACAAAAAGCCAACATGGCAGTCCTGATAATTTCTTGTTCAGTTTCTCTACTTCTAGTACTGCCCCAGTTTTTCTAAGCTCATGCTCCCTCTCTCAAAGCCAAAAGAAGATGACAGTGCTGAGAGCTTAGAACCTGACTGGACTATTATGATTTTGGCAAATTTTTTAAATGAAATAATTAGAAAGCATATAAGCATACATATATATTTTATTTTTGACACATAATAAATGTACAGATTTTTAGGGTACAGTGTGACTTCCAGTACACACATTCTATGTGTAATGACAGATCAGGGTAACTGACATATCTGTTACCATCAATAGAAAGCACACACACAGTGCTTGTTCCCAGGTAAGCACAGTACTAATTTCCATGAATGAAAGGCTTTCTGCAGGGACATAAAATCTAACTGATAAGCCAAGACCAACATGGACAGGCTGTCAGATGATGGAAGACAGTCTGTTAGAAGAGAGGAGTATGGCATAGGCCATGTATACATGAAGAATTCATGTTGGGTGGGGCTCCTGTGGGCTGGAGTTGCTTTGTAAGATGGGGACCTTCTCCTGCAGCCATGCTAGATCCCCATTCTTCACTGTGGACTTGGGAGAGAAACATTCAAGGAAGGATTACAGATGGGAGTATACATAGATGTATACATCCTGGATTGATGGCTTCCTCAACCTCACCTTTCTTAATTTCATTAATGGTCACAGCACATGGAATGAGACTAAGGTCCTCTGTTTGCAAATGCAGTGTATGCCCAGCCAATCATCAGCAAAGCCCGGCCCGACCTGCTTCGAAGCCACTTCATCCCCACCCTGGAGAAGCTAAAAAAGAAGGCGGTGAAGACTGTGCAGGAGGAGGAGCAGCTGAAGACGGATGGCAAGGGAGACACCCAGGAGGCTGAACTCCTCATCCTGGATGAGTTTGCCATCCTCTGCAGGGACCTCTATGCCTTCTACCCTATGCTGATCCGCTATGTGGACAACAACAGGTATGAAGGAGATGTGTGGGAGCTGCCGGCTGCTCTCTGAGGCTGTTTATACAATCAAATAACACGGAAAGATGCAGTTGCTCAGTGTTGCTAGGGAGATGAAAGAAGCTATAGCTACCACTACCAGTCTTGCCACCGGTAGTCAGAACATATATGTACAGTGATTTCCTTGGCCAGTGATTCTGTATGGACTGAGGCATGCGTCCTCACGGGCAACTACAAGGCAAGGGGAGCTGGTTGAATAAGGTCCACATTGCCTCATTTTTGCTGCTCACTAATATACTCATCCAATGGCTGTCCTTGAATGCCAGGCACTATTCAAGGCCTCGAGGGAGGGGGCATGCTCTTTAGCATAGGAGCATTCAGTTGGAAGTAGAAAAGCACACACAATTGGAAAAAAAAAAAAAAAGGCAGTACAACGATATTGAGAAATAAAGGAAATTAGGAAGGGCAAGTTGCAGTTTCTTAAAATGCAGTTCCTTAGCTGCTGTTACCGGGAAAGCAGCATTTGAACAAAGACCTGCAGGAAATAAGAGGCTGGGAACCATAAAGGTCCAGAGCAAGATCGTTGTGGGAAGGACTATGGGCGGAAGTCCTCAGGAAGCGATGTGTTCAGGATGTTTAATAGTTGAAATGCTCAAATGTCATAATTAAGCAAATCAATTTCTATAATACCAGAAAGTTTCTGTATGAGCCATCCTTTATCAAAACTCAATATGTTCATTTGGCACATAAAAGTTAATTGTGGTGTAGTGAGTACCGCAACAGTAATTTGAGATGTCTGAGGGCCTGTAGTCCTCTGTGTCTGTAAGGAAAGCAGAATGTTTGTAGAATAAGCACAGATATTCTTAGGGAACCTTAAAATGTGGTATTGAAGACCCTTGCTGTATTAGTTACCTTTCTCTTATCTGCCTGTTACCAGACAACTGATAGAAAATAACTTAAAGAAGGGTTTATGTTGGCTCATGGTCTGAGGAAACACAGTCTACCATGCCGGGGAATGTGAGGCAGTAAGGGCTTACTTACATCTGGGTAGATAAGGAAGCTGAGAAAGGAGAATATCATGGTTTTATTGTCTGCCGCCCCCCTTCCTTATTTATTCAGCCTGCGACCCCAGTCCAGGAAATGGTGCTACCTATCTACCTTCAGGGTGGGTCTTCCCATTCATATAATCCTCTCTAGAAATACCTTTGTAGGCATACCCAAATTTGGGCCCCACCAATGCTGTAGGCATTTCATTTTTAAATGTTTTTTAACCTTCATTTTGCTTTTATATGAATAGGTGTTTGCCTACATGTGTGTTTATACACCATGTGTGTGTGTTATCCCCTGGGACAAGAATTACTGACAGTTACAAGCTGCTATGTAGGTGCTGGGAATTGAACTCTGGTCCTCTGACGAACAGCCAGTGTCCTTAACCCCTGAGCCATTTCTCCAGCTCCCTCCCTAGGTATTTCTTAACTTAATCAAGTTAATAATCAAAATTAGCCATCACAAATCCACCCCTTGTCAATTTAATACACAAATATATCACTTTATACTATTTCACATTTGCTCCCCCTCATCAAATGTATATGATTTTCCCACACTGGTTCTCCACTTCAATACCAACAGAGTACCCAACAATGTACACTAATTCTGGCACTACCCAGAGTTACTATAGACTTTTTTGTAGGACTGACTCAGTTTCAAACACCAGTCTTATATATGGGGTACCCATGGGTTGGGGATGTAGTTTCATAATAGAGTGTTTTGTAAGATTTTTAAAAAGAAATAGTTAACAAATATTGCAATCATTAATTCACAACTGAAGTTACATGTGCTGGGCATATACAAGATTGGCCACTTAACAATCTGTCATGAAAAATCTGTCATAAATCACAAGAACTTACCTTAACCTCTGAATAATTAGATACTGATAGATTTGGGGCCGGGGAAAGAATCACTGTCTTTACTTGTGTAGCCAAGTCTACTTGGCTCCAAAGGATAGCTCTAAGCTCCTGGTTACTAAGATGGCCTGTTTACTCACAATAGGTCACTAAACAAATAGACAATAACATAAAAGAGAGATAAATGGGGAAGAGGTGGAGTAGCAAGGTGGTAGGTGTTATTTTATGGTATTTAAAACTATTAGTTCTTATTATGACCCAGCCAGCCTCCCAATAATTGAATCAGAATCCAATCAATTTATTTAATTAGCTTTAGCAAAATTACTGGGCTATTCCCCTTAAACTATTTTCTACCCCTAACCTAGACTGGCTATTTCCTAGCTGTGCTCCCCAAGTTACTTGATGTTTGAGTCTTGCCCAGGCTGCTTTGTTCCATCAATCTGTCCTCAGATGCACTTCTCTCAGCCACATGCTCCTGGTCCATCTCATCTAATGGAGACCTCTTGTTCTCCTTTCCTCCCCTCCCCTGACTCTGTCTCTCCCTAACTGCAGCCCTGCAGTTTGGTAACCAAAGCCCTGGCCGGCTATCCCTATTCTTCCCAGTAATTGGGTGTCAGCCACTTTTATTTAACTAGTCAGAGAAGATTGGTGAGCAAAGTTTAAATAACATCATTTAGTGTCCTGAGAATGTGCTCTTCAGGACTGCAACCAGGTCTTGAGGGCCAGTATTTAGCATTTGAATACATAGCAGCACCAGACCAACCCAACAAGTAGACAGGTAGAAGACAAGTATGGACAGGATGCATTGTATACTTATAGAAAACTGCCTAAACAAATTTCATTTAAAAAAAAAAATGTTAAAAAAGAAATGACCAGGCTAGCCACAGTTTTTCTGTGCAGAATATAAACTGGGATTTCTATGAGCCCCCTGCTCAAAATGATTGGTAATGTAGAAGACCTGGGTCAGAATACTCACCCATAATAAGAGAAAATAATATAATACATATTAATATGGGGAAATGAATTCATTACAGTTTTCTTATTAAAACTGAGAAAAAAAAAGAAATTCTTAATCTGTCTCTGGGGCCTATTATAGCACTGTAGTTTACAGGGAGAAAAAAAAAAAAAAAGAAAACAAACCAGAAAAAAAATGTGCATATTTGATTTAGCTGAGGGCTCAAGTTAACAGAAGTGGAAGATAAGGCCTTTTCTTGAAAAAGTTCAGAACTCACGGGACTAGCTATTTCCACTGAGAATATTCTTCCTTGTAAGTAAGTCTTTCAATCCTCAGGGTCCCCATAGAACTCAAGAAAGCATTTAGGATTACTGATTTATTAGAATACAACTCAGGAACATCCAAATAAATATTCGTGGGTTTGGGGATGTGCAGGGCTCCCACACTCTCCCCAGGTGTGGCAGCCTCGTGAACATCAGTGTGGTCGCCTGTCTAGAAGCCCTGAGTCTTACTGTTCAGGAGGTTTTGTTGGTGATTGTATTTTGTCGTGATTTCTTTTGCTTTGCTTTGTTGTACTAGATATTAAGCCTAGGACAGTTTGCCTGCCATGTGAGTATGCAATCACTGATCAGCAGCCTTGGTTTTTAACAGTTGTAGAGGTGGACTTACTGACTGATTGTATCAGTATCCATTGGTTTTTGAGCTTGAACTGAATCCTATCTTTTTCCAAGAGCTTAGGAAAGTTCCAACCCTGTAATCTGATTCCAACTACCACTGGAGAGTTCTAATCTGTCTGGGGCCCAGGTACTATCCTGAAATTATCTAGCCCCTCATCAATGTAGGGGTTTGTTATGAGATGGCAAGCCTCATGTCATTTATAATCAACCCCTATGACCAAAGGGGTTTGTTAGAAACAGCAAAAACTACTCCAACTGCTCAGGACCCCCTTTTCCAGGAATAGAAGCAAAGACTAAGTATTTCGCCACACCACACTCTCCTACAGTTGAAAGACATAATCTGGGAGTGCCAGAGGGATGCACAAGTTGCTGAGAGAAGATAAGTCTCTCCGCATTCTGCCATGGCAAGAGATTCATATTCATTTTAGCATTCATCTTTATAATATAAGCTGTACTTAAAGTAATTTGTATGCGGTTACTTATATTTAGGATTTGAAAGAAAACATCTTCTGCATACATATTGTCTATGCACATAAGCATAAACATGCACATTAAGGCTAGAATATTATATTTCCTCTTCCAGCTACAGGAAATTATGCTCATTTTGATAAAGGAGCTCTGCCCTTGGAGTATCAACTTTAGTCATTTCCGATAACGTAATTACGTTAGCAATCTAGAGAAGAAATTTGTCAGAGCTTGAGGTGAAAATAAAAACAAAAATGGAGCAAGATTGCTCCTGGAATAGCTTTTGAATTGCGTGTCACCACGGATGATGAAGACTCCAGATAGAGCGTGGTCTGTTTACAAGGTGCTTGGCAGTTGCTAAAAATGGCAATGTCAGAGAGTCTTTGAGATCATCATTAATTCATTCATCTCTACTATTCAACCTGTTCCTCCCTGAACGTCACAGCCATGTGAGCCTGCATAGAAACACATCTTTTCAACATGAGTGTCTGTCCCTTCAAAGACCTTTCATAAGAATGAAAGCAGAAAGTATCTGTACTATACTAAGAGTAAAGTATAGAAAAAAAAAAAATGTCTAGGCTGCTGGCCATGGGGCCTCATCCCTGTAAGTGCAGCACTTATGAGGCCGGGGAAAAGGTGCACTAAGACTTTAGCCTAGGCTAAAGAGTGAGACCCTGAAATAAAAATCCAGAACAATATACTTTCTAACTTGATTATGTTGGAGGATATGGCTATGCATTATGATAAAAATAATTCTTACAGTAAATGAGACCTTTGCTGGACCTCAAAGCCAGAGTTAATAATATACCTTAAGGTCACTTAAGACTGTTTTTCTACTGTATACTCAGACTTTGTTTAACCTGCGTTTAAGTGAACAATATAACAACCAACCTTGCTTGCCTTGGATTTCCCATGTAATCAGCTTTTACAGGCTAAACTGATACATAGCTGTAATTGTAAATATTCTTTCATGCCCCTGATCCAAGAGTAATGCATGCATATTTGAACATGTGTTATGATAATCATTTGCTAAAAATAGCAAACACAAGCTGAAAACAGTCTTATAAAATGGATGGCCACCATAAATGTTGAACAAAGCATTCAGATATGGCTTGATAATGTTTATTTGATATCTTGGTCAGTTAGAGTCAGTGACTCAATCCCTTGTAAAATTTTGTTAATGATTTCTGTGAAGTGTCCCCCATATCTTCCCCCATGTGATACTTTCTGTGATGTTCAATTAAAGAGATCACAAAACTACTGTTTGGGATAAACATACAGGGTCAAACAGATGGACAGATTTGAAAGGCAACCTTCAGACATGTATAGATTCAGACTCATAAAACAGGCAGAAAGGATGAGGGAAGACATAGGGAGACTGAATTAGAGAATTCAGATCTGGGCTTGCTCTTAGTCAAGTGATACCAAGAGGAAGTGCTCTGAGTTCTGCCCTTAATTTGATACCAATGCATTATTGGTGACTTTGAGTTTATTATTAATGCATTGAAGGAAATGCAGGAAGAGAGTTGGGATGTTGAGGTCATAAAGTGAGGTTTATTTTTGCCTCCCCTTCTAATCTTTTTTTGACTCTTGTTACCTTTGCCTTCTCCCACAGTCTTTCCTAATCAAAGACTGACCCTTTCTTTTTCTTGTGTCCATAGAAAGTGGTTTATCTGGTCAGGCCCAGAAGTAGAAGACTGTAAGACTTTCAAGAAGAGAAATGAAAAGACTTGCCCCATCTTGGAATTTTTCTGCCCATTTCTCAATGTAGATAGAGATTTTGAGATAAGAAAGTCTTCTTTTTCCTTAGGGTCAGCCTTGAATAAACATTCTACCAAAATCTGTCCACGGGCTTTTAGTAGAGAAGATAGCAGAGAACAGTAAAGTCTTTAGAGTCCAGTAGTACTTTCTCAAAAAAAAAAAAAAAAAAATCAACTGACTTGTACTGATGGAGTGAAGGAGCTAACAGGATATTGTAGTCACCTCACCTTTCCTCCACCTGGATGGATAATATCTATAAGCTCTAACTTTGCTCTCTAAAAACCAGAGAAAACTAATCTTTCATATAGCAACACTTTAAAATATTGAAGAAATTCTACGTCCCACCTTCCTTTCATTGTTTTAAACCTTTGTACTTCCTTCATCCTTATGGGATGGTGTTTGAATCTCCTTTTGAAAAGACATTTTACATTAGTCAGGGTTGAGCCTGAAGCTGGCAGGATAAACAAGAACCCTGGGCAGATCAGAATACACAGAACTTGTGAGCAGACCAGGGTACATCAGCTGCCCATCTCCTCTTGCCTAGAGACAGAGTCAAGACTGATTCAACATCAGTACAAAACATACAAAAGTAGCACATGATGTATGTGTTACTTCTCTTTTAGAGAAGAGGTCTCAGCTCAAATAACCTGACCCTGAACCCAAGAGCACAGCTTTAGTATCTTTCAAACCATGATCTTGAAAATAGAAGTTTGAGACTTCTTACTCTTGCCATTGCCCAAAATTCCATCCTGTTGAGGGCATGTGGAATTTGAAACAAAGTTGTGCTTATGTATCCTAGTCTAGCATCAAAGTCAACAATCCTTCTGGCTCAGCCTCCTCAGTGCTGGAATTACAAGTGTACAGCTGTTTCAGACAGAGGGTCATAAGAACTAGTTTATGTTTAGACAACAAGGCAATGGGATGAATACTCAGCTTGGGCCAAAGTGGCTAACACTGGACATCTGTGGGGCTATGAGTCAGCAAAAAATGGCAGACACCAGATGTTCAGAGAACACAAAAATATTTAGTGATGTAATGTGTTATGTAACTATTTCTGGAAAAATGCTACTTTTGTACGTTTGGTTTTTGTTGTTGTTGTTGTTGTTTTAAGTACGGCCAAACCAGATACTTCACCTTCCCTAGCCTGCCTGCATATGTCTATCTGTGAGTCTACTTCTGTGTGACTTGTGTTGCAGTCTATGTGTATGCCAGTATGTGCCTAGGTGCCTGCCAGCATCTGGTCACCTAGCCATTGGTAAAGCAGCCTTCACCCAGAGTGAAAAAAATATGTCTTCTCTGCCTGCAACTCCTCACGAGTCTCCTCTTTTCCTGGCTTCACAGCTAGCATCTCAAGGCACCATACTCAGCTTGTTAAGATTCAATGCACAAGGCTTCTTGTTTTCTCTGTTAATATACTGTTATTTCACTGGCTTGTGTTGCTTTCCCAATTACCTTACATGGAAAAGTCCCAATTCATGACCTCTAAACTCAGTCTCCTCCATTAGAAGCCTTGTGTTTCATGGCTGCCTTTTAATAGCAATCGGTGCAGATGATAAAGGACCCAGGGGTTAGGTGACAATCTCAGTGGGGATCAAGTGCCTAAGTATTGACTTAGATGCTGAATCCTGAAATCCTTCTGAACAGAATGAGTCTGAGCAATAGGAGTGAAGGCAAAATCTTTACTCCTGCAAGTATCATCTTGGCCTGGCTTGAAGGAGAGGAGCAGAAAGCTTGTGTGCCTAGGAGAAGGTATTTAAGAGGATGTTCTTCATACTCACCAATCTGGCTTGGAGGAAAGAACTTTACTAGAGACAGTGAATACAAAGTTGCATTTCAGAAAAGGCATGAGCAAAGCTAAGTTCCTCCATCTCAAACTACATACCAACATGAAGGCAAAGAGAACAGAATGAATTTCTACCAGGAAATGGTACCTACGTTCTTATTTTTGCTACTCTTGCTAACTGACCATTCCTGTGGCTGTAACTTTCCTTGGCAGATTAGGATATGACCCTTGTCTCTTCTCACATAAGCCACAGTACAAATGCACAAAGCTCATTTAAACTAAAACACCAAGGAATGAACAGCTGGTGGCTCTGATAAAGTGAGAAATGTAACCCTGAGAAAAAGCTCTCTGAAGAAATCAATGTGAAGGAAAATCAAAGAGCTTATCAGTCTCAAAACTCAAACTTGAATTACATTTGTGTTGCAGGTAATGGAGAAATGACTATACTGCTTAAAGAGATGAGACGTCTATTATACCAAAAAGAAACCCAAAGATAGCCAGTGTATGGCCAGTACGATTACTTATTGTGGGCCCTTACACTTTTGTCTTTATCTCTTTCCCATTGCCTTCCATCTCCAAAGTTATTTTACATTTTACTATGCAAATCAGAGTTCTAGACTTTAGGTTTTCTTTCTAAACTAAAGAAGAAGAAGAAGAAGAAGAAGAAGAAGAAGAAGAAGAAGAAGAAGAAGAAGAAGAAGAAGAAGAAGAAGAAGAAGAAGAAGAAGAAGAAGAAAGCAAATTTCACAGGGCAAAAGCAAAAAGTTCCTTTCTGCTTTGTGATCTCTTCTTAGAGAACTCTTCCAGGAAGTCCATTCTTCACCTTCCACTTTGATCTCGTTGATCATTTCTTGCCTACCATGGAGCTCTCCATGAGTGGGTAGAAGTATCTATCAGACTGCCCAGGAATGCCAATCACATTTCCCAAACTAGCTGTGGGGGCCACATTTGTATATGTGAGTGCAGGAACATGTATGAAGTTCAGAATTACTCATCCTTGCCTCCCACCTTGCTTAAGAAAGGCTCTCTTTGGCATTTGCCTCTGAGTACACTGGGCTAGCAAGTACATGAGCTTCAAGGGATTCTCTTGTTTCTGCCTCCCATCTCGCTGTAGAAGTATTGAGATTACAAATTCATGCTACCTAGTCTGACTTTACATGGGCTCTAGGCATTCAAACTTGGACCAGCGCACTTGTACAGTGAGAAGTTCCCTGGCTGAGCTGTCTCCTCAGCTCCATAATTTGTTTTTGATGATGCTCTGCATTGGACAAGAGACATCAATTTTTCAGATCATTTGTGACAGCCAATTGTTTCTCCACACTCTCTTTTTTTTTTTTTTTAAGAAAAGGTCTCACTACATAGACTAAGTTGGTCTTGAAGTCATAGATTTGCCTTCTTTGCCTCCCAAGTGCTGAAATTAAAGACATACCAGCATCAGCAACCAGTTGTTTCTTTTTCCCAAGAAAGCCATATAATATAATTTCTATGTTACAATTATACATTAATAGTCATCCCCAGGGAAGAAAACACCACATATATATTCAATTTCAAATGGTCAGTCCTAAAGACATACATAGAAATAACGTTATATAGATTGAGCAGGCTATATTCAGGAATGTATAAGCATGTACTCATATGCATGTATCCACAGTTAATGACTTTGAAGGAGAACAAGGAGGGTATATAAGAAAAGTTGGAGAGAAGAAAGGAAGGGGGAAATGATATAAGTATATTATAATCTTAAAAATAAAATAAACTTTGTTTTATAAAAATGAAATGTAATTATGGCTTTCAGATTGCTGGAACAGGGCTCCTAAAACCCATGGGACTGTCTGAGTTATAAGATTGTCTTTTGTTATTCACAATAAGCCTCACTCCACCATATTTGAGCTCACACTCATAAGGAATGAACTATATGATTAGATATTTTTCTAACTCTTTGACATTTCCAGAAGGAGTTATAGATGGAGTTAATCACTAAAGCCAGTGATTTAACCAACCATGCCTATGTGTTCTTGTTTGCTTCCTGATGCTGTGATAAACTCTATAGCAAAAAAATAACTTAGGAGAAGAAAAGGTTTATTTCAGTTTACAAATTACAGTCTATCATTAAGAGATACCAGGGCAGGAATTCCAACAAAAGGAGCTTGAAAGAGAAACCATAGAGAAAGGCTACTTACAAGCTAATTCCCCCTGATTTGCTTGGCTACCATTCTTACAAAGCCATGGCCCATTAGCCTAGGAATGGTACCTCGCACGGTGGGTTAGGCCTCCTACATCAAATATCCCTACAGACATGCTCACAGACCAGTCTGATAGAAGCAATTGCTCAATTGAACCTTCTCCTTCCCAGGTATATCAGGTTGACCTTTGAAGCAAACTTTCATAATATGAAATAATGTCTCTTTTAAAAACCTCAAACTCTGGAATTTGGAAATATTCTGAACTGTTAGAAACATAAAGATACCTGGAGGGTGAAGTACCTGGAGAAAGTTTAGAATGTCCAGAGTCCTCTTATACATTGTCAACATAAAAACTATAGAGCATATCTTAATAGATACAATTCAATAAATAATAAATAATATGATATGATGTAATTAATAAATACTAGATTTATTCTGGAACTGTTTTGAGTGACCATAGCTCGGGAACACAGATTTAGGTTACCCCAAATTCCATGTTCCAAGGTAGAAACAGTTTCACAGGGTTTTTTATATTTTTACAGAACAAAGAAACTCATAAATCAAGGCAATTTTAAAATATGTTGCTGAGTACACAAGAGAGGTGGGTACAGGATTATGGAGTAGGTATTCTATCAGCCCAAGATGCTATCTGATGACATCCTAGCTCTTAGATTGGCAGGAGCAAATATTCTGCTAAGGTAATAGCTTCTAAGAGGTTTTTATTTATAATCAGGAGGTGTTAATTCAGATACAGAGTGGGGCAAGGAATGGCTGTTCCAGAAGACTAAAACTAGCCCAAGATAAAATAATTAGCCTCTGAATCTACAACATTCCAATCTCTCCACAGTTCTGAGGTTCCAATTGGTCCATCAGGCTCTGAAGACACAGACACTCCTTCTAGGAGTTTTTTGTTCACAGCCAGACACAGCTTCTTCTCAAAATTTTTCATTCATAATATCTTGCCCTGTGTCTTTCATATTTTTCAGTTTTATTTAAGATAAAGTATTAATAACAAGTAAAGTGACTTCCAAAGCTATGAGATGTTCTTATTAATTATGAACAGAAAGAACGGTAAAAACTTCTGATTTGCAGCCAGGAGGTCGCATTCTGAAGCTAGTGTGTGAACTGGAGAGTGGTCTTGTGGGGCTAAGTTTTTAATATGTGGGGCATTTACTAACTTCAGATGGTTTTCATGTTTGAATTGGTGGGTTGATGCCTGGAAAGCTGAGTAGTTGCTTAATGTGAAGAAACTCCCTGTGTTTGATATAAAAATGTTGAGTAGAAGAGTGGTGTGTGTGTGTGTGTGTGTGTGTGTGTTTCGGAAATAGCAATTCACCCTGCCTTTTTGAAATACAACTTAATCAAATGCACAAGATATACAAGGGCAAGATAACTTATAGAAAATGACTGGGTTTGACTTAATTTAGCCATCCTGTCACTATTGGGTTATGTCTTAACCTAACCTAGTTTTTTAAAGGAATAAAAAAAATTATACCTATTTATAGAGGATTTCCAAGGTGATTAAGGGGTTATAAAAAGTTTCTGGGACTGGAGAAAAAGTTTAGTCAGTTAAGTTCTTGCCTATAAGTGTATTCCCCAGAAACTACAGAATTTATGTTTGTTTGTTTGTTTGTTTGTTTTGGGGGGATTTTTGTATTGTTTTGTTTAAAGACATGCAGAGATAGGCAGATCTTTGGAGATTGATGGCTAGTCAGACAAGTCAACATGGAGTTCCAGGCCAGTAAGAAATGATATAAGAGGAATGACATCTGAGGTTGTTCTCTGGCCTCTATATATGAACACATGACCACATTGCCCCACACCACCCACAGCAACAACAATACCACCACAATTCCAACAACAACAACACCCCCCACCAGTGACCCACCTACCTCTATAACAACCTCACCACCACCACAACCCCAACAACAACAATGACCATGATCACAACCCCATTACCTTCACCACACTGCCATCACCACCACAAAACCAACAGCACAACCTACAAAGAGATATGGTTTCTGTTTGGACGGTTTAAATGATAGACAAAATTTTTCTTTCATTCAGAAAACTGGCCTTGAGGGACTAGAGAAATATTTCAGTGATGAAGATCAAGTACTGCTGTTACAGAGGACTGAGTTCAGTTCTCAGTCCCCACACTGTGGCAGTTGACAACTACCTGTCATTCCATCTCCAGGGGAGCTGATGCTCTCTGTTGATATCTGCAAGCAAACACATTCAAAAGCATGGCCCCACACAAAATTTAAATTCTTTTAAATCTTCCATTCAGAACACTGGCTTTCAGATCCAAAGGTATAGGGCATAACATGTTTAGGGATTTTCAGAGACTTCCCAATAGCAAATGCCAGCACAAGACTGGATGCCATAGTCGCCATTGTTGTCATAGGCTGGGTAGGCTTATTCACGAACTCTTTCTGCAGTGAGGCATCTGGGATGATCTGTTTCCAAACTTACAGTTTAACCATCTACTTACAAAAGAAACAAAGCAAAGGTGATAGTTTTGAAATGCTGGTGTCTGACAGTTTTTGTTTTGTTGTTGTTGTTGTTTTTTGGGTTTTTTTGTTTTTGTTTTTGTTTTTGTTTTTTGTTTTTTGTTTTTTTGCTGAGACAATTCTTAAAAACTTTGATAAAAGTATAAATGATACTTATCCCAATTCTGAACCTTGAACTAAAAGTATAAGGTTTATTGTCTTCATATGGTAATGCAGGTTTACCAGACCAGATGTAAACTGCTTTACTTGTGGAGTGTGACCATTGTCATGGCTACTGAATCTCCTGTGCCTATTCTCTCGCTTCTTAATGCAGATCTAATTGGCTCAAAAGCCCAGATACTGATTCTGACCAGCTCTTCCGCATGGTGGCCGAGGTCTTCATTCTGTGGTGTAAATCTCACGTAAGGACATACCTGGGCTCTGGATTTAGAATGGTTTTGACAGGTATCTATTTGGAGAAGCTTTCTTTTAATGCTTACTTTTGTTTGTCTGTTTTCTTTTTTTCTCCATAATCTTCCCCTGCCCTGCCCTGGTCTAGAACTTCAAGAGGGAAGAGCAAAATTTTGTGATTCAGAATGAAATTAATAACTTGGCATTTTTAACTGGAGACAGCAAAAGCAAGATGTCAAAAGTAAGTCTTTAGAATTCTGTCTCAAGGATGCTTCAACCTTGACTTCATCCATGTCTTGGATCTAGGTCCTTTTCTGTGGGGCTTAAATAACGCACTCAACTTAGGATCCACATATAACCAGCAGTCTCTGTTGCTGATTCACACACAATGTGCCAGAAGAAGCTCCTGTTGAACAGCAGTGTCATTGTGCTTTGTGAATAAATGGGTGCTTGTATATCAAAAAACTTAAGTCTCAACACTTGCCCAAGGCATTTGAGAAGTCCTCAAACAGACACTACTGTGTGTGTGGCTTTAAAATGAAAGTGTGTCCAGTACAGCCACACCGCAAAAGCACAAGTATGCAAAGCCACCTTCTGATGGGTTAGGAGGCAATGACCTTGCCTTTACACCTCCTCAGCATGC
The DNA here is from genome assembly GCF_011762505.2 of Arvicanthis niloticus. Lineage (NCBI taxonomy): Eukaryota > Metazoa > Chordata > Mammalia > Rodentia > Muridae > Arvicanthis > Arvicanthis niloticus. Next base: position 84,311,484 of record NC_047659.1, on the reverse strand, counting down.
ACCCTGGCTTCACGCTTGTTTCCTTTCTGTTTGAAATGCCAGCATCTGTTTTATTCCAGATGTGCTGACCTCTTAATGCCTATGTTCATTTTCCCATGACATTTGCCCTCAGAAAACCAAACGTCTGTTTATCTCCCAGCAGGAGATATTTGAAAGAGGGCATGCCACTCTACCGGCTAGAGAAGAAGCTAACCTATAGAGGGAAAACAAACTTGCATCTTATTCTCAGTCAGCTCTATACAATGAAGCTTCATTGTCTTGACTGGAGAGAATTGCTAGCCATGCTTCCTTAGTTGCACATACAAAAGCCAAGTCTCCTTAAACGTGATGTCTTGTTACTGGCATTGTGGCTTCTTACTCTTGGACCTGTTCCTCTGAGAACTGTGCCTCAGGGAGGTTTGGCTTGTATGTAGAGTGTAAATAGCTGAGCGACATCCGTCTCATGGCTGGCATGGTGCTGCCTGTGAGGTTCACGAAGGTGGAGTGTGCATGAGGACCCCCTGAGAAGTGGAAGGTGGGTCTGGCAAGATGGGATTCATGGGCTCATAGTGAGGGCCTTGAGCACTTTTCTAGTAACCATTTGGGATGGACAACCAATGTCTTGGCATAGCAAGAAAGAAACTATTATACCACAATGAATTTGAATACCTGAGGCTATACCAATGGGGCAGCTGGCTCCAGTCAGCTACAGCCACTCAGCACTGCCTCTTCTGTCTTTCATCTGCTTTAACACTAGCACTTCTTCCAGTATCTAAAATTTGACTGTAGAGCTTACAATCTACTCTCCAGTACACACTAGAGTATACTTTTGACATATGCTGCCAAATAAAGTTGACAGTGAACTGTGTTCATATACAAAGCAGAGAGATTACATTCAAGGAGAATCATGGCTGTAAACGAATTTTATGGTGTCTTCTTTGGTGCTTTAAATACACTTATCTGGTTTTCCACATTCTTTTTGCATTTACCTGTTGATAGACACAGCTGTTCACTCGAGGACCACAAGCCCAGGTTTCCCAGACTCCAGCTTATCTACGATACCTTTACAGAGTCCTCTTGGGGGCCATTATAAGCTGTCCTTTAACCCAGATTTCCTACAGAAAGTCAGTAAATCCCAAGCAGAAATCATGCTATCTTTTACACTGGGTAGCTTCTCTGGCTCAGGACTGACCCAGCTAGCATTCATGGCAATCTGATATAAGGATCTAGATCCCTGAGCAGGAAGAATGGGGAAAGCCACCTCAGCTCTCTGGTGATGGGTAGATCATCATGGTTCTTTGAGTTTAGAAATGAATGAAGCAATAGAAAACCATTTCACAACTCATCCACTAAAACAACTAACATAACACTCTATTCACTCATAATGCTGTATGAGGAAAGGGCATTTGCCTGGTCAGAGAATGTTCATGTTCAAGACATAGGTGTTTCCCTCTTGGGTCGTCTGAGGAGCAAACTGCTGTTTCCCTGAGGCTCTATGCTAATTGTTTCTGAGCATTTTGTATTCACACCAACCCTATTGCCTCAGAACAGAGAAAATAGTAGTAAAAAGACAGCAATAAAAAGGAAAACACCCGGGGCTGAGGTGCCAACTAGAGCTTTGTTTCATTCACTTAATTCCTCAGAGTCCAGCTTTCCAATCTGTATAATGGGGTTGAGCTTACAATCCCAAGAGAGTCTGGTTAAAAGTAAGTTTTCTAGCAGTAATTGTCAGATAGAACATCATTTGATGAATGCTTTAGATTCATTGCCTCCAATAAATAGCCATTTCTGGTATCTGAGGATAGAGAACTATCTATGGGAAACCAGTGAGAGGATTTTCTTCCATAACAATTGACTCCCTCTTGCCCTTGCTTCTGTCTGTACAATGAAATGTTCTCTGCTACCTTGTCTGAATGGGCGCTTGTCACCATCGCTTGCAGTTTGTCTCTGTTCTTGGTTGCACTCCTGTGCTGTATAAATGAAGAGGCCTTTGGTGCATATGGAAGTCTCGGTGGAGGAATCCATCTGTGAATGCTGCATGCCACACACTGCATAAGTCATGCCTAAAGGCAGGGAAGCACAAAAAATATACAGTGGGCCACGCTGTTCCCACCCAGATATTTTAAGATCCTCTCAAAGATATATTATTTTGCTGGCAGCTAACACAGATTTTTTTTTAAAAGCTCATTGTATATTTTGTTTATAAAGCACAAGTTTGTGAATATATATTTAGATAATATGACTAGCTGAGCAAATATGTGGGCTCAGTTTGGTTTTTAAATGTACTTTATTTTCTGGCGATACGGCAGCAGCTTCCTCGGAGGGGAATGGTAAGTTAGACGGCATTTAGCCAAAGAAATGTTAAGCCAATCCTTGACCAATATTATAAACACTAAGATAAACCACTGAGACACAAGAAGTGGGGTGTGGTTTTAGTGGGTAGAAAAAAATGACAGGAATTATCTTGTGAAGATATATTTGCATCTTTCAAGAACACACAAAATTATGTGTGAGTTTTGTTCAATGCACACGCATACACACACATACACACAAACTATTCTCTAATGATTCAAACTATTCAAACTATATCTCAAACTATTCTCACACACTATTCTCTTCCACTTCCTTGCTTTGTATCCTTTTTCTGTTTTCTTTGTTCTTACATTTTTGAGCATCTCACATTCATATTCTCTCTCTGTCTCTCTCTGTCCCTCTCTTTGTCTCTGTCTCTGTCTCCCTCCCTCCCTCCTGCCTTCTCTCTCCCTCTTTCTTCCTTTTTACCTCTGTCCCTCTCTTGCACATATACCTACCATTTCTTCTCTAGTCTCTCTCTCTTCCCTCCTTTCTCTCCCCTTTTCTCAGATCCCCCCTTTGCATGCTCTCCCTCCCCCACACACACACACCATTTCTCAAACTGATTTCCAGAAATTCTTTCCTCTAACATCTCATGTTGAGCTGACTTACATTCACTTCACTTACAGTCTCTGTGATGTAATAACTTCCCACAGTGCAGGTCTGCCTTTAATCAAAGCCTGATGTGAGCCCCCTGCACTCTAGTGGCACAGACAACACCAGGCAATGTACCTTCATCAAATTCCCACATCTCAGAAAAACATGAAGACTGTAAAGTCTGGGGTTTTTGGTTTGGGTTTTTTTTCCCCCTTAAGAGCTACACAGAAAGTCACCTACTTGGTCATAAAGCACTGCTGTAGTACCATTACCTAAGAGCAGATAGGTGACATTGTTTTGAGGGAATATAGACTACAATTGGGGAATTACCATGAGGTATTTTAATTTGGCCATATGTGAAGAATAAAGGTATGACCTTCAGGATATAGGAACCTTTGACTCAAAGCATGTCTAAAAGTTACAGTGTGAGACTCGAGAGGCTCTGTTGTTTAGGTTGTAGAGTAATCCCAAGTTACTCTGGACAGGGTTACAGGAGCCCCACCCATCCTTCTCTCTCTTTACCTCCCTCTGCCTCCCTCTCTCCCTCTCTCCCTCTCTCACTCTATTTAGAGACAGAGTCTTACTATGTAGTCTGGGACAAGCTCAGATTCCACCAAGAAGGCCAAGCTGTCCTTGAACTCTTCTATCTGCCTCAGCCTTCAGTGCTGACATTAAAAGTATGCATTGTCATGACCAGCCCAAAAACTTTGCATGGTCTCTCCGTTGTCATTGTTGTTTGCTTTGTTTTGTTCCTTTGATTTCATTATTTTGGACGGAAGCCAGGGCCCTGTGTAAGCTATGTACATCCCAGCTCTTCAAGTAATTTTTAAAATATATTTTTATCAATTGCAAACAGCCAACATGAAAAGGAGTTCAGGTTTTGTTTCATCTTGTTTGTTTTGTTTCTGTGTATGCTTTTGAGAAGCTTGGTTTAGTTTTGGTTTGAGATTATTTTTTTAAACAAGAGAGAAATAACATAAAGTTGGGCAGGCAGGGAGGTGGGGAGGCTCTGGGAGGAACTGGGGGAGAGGAAAGAATAGGATCAAAATATATTGAATAAAAAGATTTTATATATATATATATATATATATATATATATATATATATGAATATGAAAACTGGTCAGAGAACACATTAAGCTAATAGTGTTTTATAAATCAAATGTATTAAATGACCTCAACAGGCATTGCCTTTAACTTGGTTCTCTGTTCTGCTGGAGATGGTAATGTGGTGGGTGGGAGAAATTAAAACATGAGGTCTTTGGGTACATGCCAATTGTCTGCAGCGCCATGTGGTTAAAGGAAGTAGAAGAGGAGACAATGTAGATATCAAGTTTCTGTGAGTAGCTACAGAGGGTGAAATCTACAAAGCATACACCCTGGAAGGCTGGTCTCTGAGGTAACCTCCTCCTAGGCCGGAAGTGCTTGATACAGATATATATAATTCTTACAAGCAAATTAACTTACATCCTAACCTCCCTTCAGTTTTCATGCTATGCTTACAGGAAGTGTTGAGTTTCTGTAGTGCTGACTGAGCAACTGGGCCTAAGAAGCTATGAATAACATGCTGCCTGATGCCTTGAATCCCTGCTTTTACTGACTGACTCTTCTCCTTGTTTCTTTCCTTTTGTCTTCCCACACAGGCCATGCAAGTAAAGGTACAGGTCAAATGCATGATGTGTCTTTTCTGTCCTAGTATTAGTGCTGTCAGGCTCTGTCCTCCTTTCTGTGATCACCATGGGGGTGGTACAGATGGATCTTCCAACCTGTGGGTCCCCAGGAGAAGGCAACTACCTGTTAGAGTGACTGTAGGTCTATGTACCCTTGGAGTAGAGAAGCCAGGCAAGCCTTGCCTTAACCAAGGTCTCCTTGCTGTCTCTACTACCTTTTCCAGATGCCTGCTCTGTTAGTTTGGCAGCTACCATACTGCCAGAGATAGGCTTGGCAGGGCTCGGGAGCTTCAGAGCCTCACTCTTCTGCCATGGTACTAGGTTCAGATTTCTAATTTCTGTTAGTGACCTCAGCCCTTTCATTATACACATGTTCTGCCTCTGATTTAAGCTCCTATGATTCAAAGAGAGTCTCCCAGGGACTGAACTCAAGTTTGAAATCATCAGATATTAAGATTGCGCACAAAATGCACATGATGCAGAAACTTTTCCAATTGTTCCTGGAGTTTATTGTGTAGAAATTCTTCTCCTTCTGTTCAATAATGAGTATCGAATGCTATTGTTCCAAACCCTCTGACCCAAAGTATGTGTTGGAAAAGGGGAAACATGTAAGAGCCGGTTCACATGCAGCTTGAAGAAAAGGAAACTGGAGCCTTGGCCAGATGTAGTTGCATCTGGATGATGTCTCAGATGCTTTCCTGGGTGACCTCAAAAAACTCATGAACTCTGAGCATCATGTTTTTACTCCTAAAATATTTCAAACTTGTTCTGAGGACTAGAAATGCTCTATTTATATGTTTCAAGCATATTGAAATCATATGTATAGCAGTTATGATTAGAATCTGATATTGATAAAATTAAGCAAAAAAATAACTGAGAAATCATTTAGATTATATATAAAATCCACAGTTACATTTGGCATATTTACCCATGTGCTGTGTGTTATTGTTTACATTTACACATACATGATACCGTGTAGTTCATATGTGTATAGCCAGATTCTATCCTTAATAACCGTTTAGGTGATAGACTACGGATGGATTTTGCCTTTGGAATTCTCCACTCAATGGTAGAACACAGAAGTAGCCTAGGAAGCTCTGGAAGCATAGAACTTGCAGTGTTTCATGTGACACAAACAGTATATGTGAGGCCTCTCTGGTCCTTTGCATCATTTCTTCCCTCCTCCTATGTGTTACTGCCCTCCTAACTTGTATACTGATGCCGACTTGTGGCTTTGGAGTACTAGGGACACAATGCTCTGTAATTCTCTTTCATCAGACTGATTTTCAAAATGGTAATATAAGCAGCTGAAAGTGCTGCTTATGTAGCCTGATGGAGGAAATAATATTTTTAGTAATATGTCTTTAGTCATTAGGAATCTTCCTCATTGGTCTAAAGGCAGAATTAATTCTGACTCTTCTCTTGGATTACACATGTCTAGAGCTTTGACACTGGCTCAGTGATTAGAACATGTGTTACTCTTGCAGAAGACCTTGGTTCAATTCCATGCACCCACATGGTGGTTTACAACCATCTGATCCAGAGGATCCAATACCCTCTTCTGAATTCTTTGGCACCAGCGCACACATAGTACTGATACGTGATGCACATATATACAGGCAAAATACTCATATAGGTAAAATAACATAAATATAAAAGAAGAAAAAAGGAACTACATATCTCATAAATGGGTTCTTCCCTAGGCCAAGAGAACTAGGCCTTAGGTGACACTTCTAGAGGAGGGGATAGGCACACATTGCTTGGTGTTCGTGTCATTGTAAACTATAGTACTGCGACTGCTTGTTATCAGACACACTCATGAAGCCAGACGAGCTTTCCCTCATGATGATCCATGACAAATTTCAGGCCATAAAACCCTCCCTACTTATGTCATCTGGTTATTCAGCTGAGGCAAAGTCCATCAAGCAGGGTCAACATTGCTCTTCCAAGCATAACATCGTAAAAAGCAGGTTGCTATAGCATCTTGTCTCCTGCATGCACCTGGACTACCATGTGTGCTGAGTGGTTTGGGTTGCTTGTCTGGGAGCCACCGTCATCTACAGTGAAGCAAGTTGGATTTCTCTCTTACATTTATCACTTAGAGTCAAGTATGTAGTTTATACTTGTAATCCTGGGAATGGAGAGGCTGAAGCAGGAATGGCTCAAGTCTGAGGTCAACACAGGCACCATAGTGAGACCTGTCTCAAAACAAACAAACAAAACTGCAACAACACCACCACCACCACAACAAAAACAACAACAAAAGCCCGCTAATACTTTGCTGAATGAACTCTGCAAAGAATGGCAAGACATGAGCAAAACAAACTCTCATCAGCTGGAGCGATGACTCCGTAGTTAAGAGCACTTGCTGCTCTTGCAGAGGACCCCAGTTCAACCCCCAGCACCCCCTCAGGCAGCTCACAACCTCCTGAAACTCCAGCTCCAGGGCATTGGATACCCTCTTCTGGCCTCTGTGGGAACTGAACTCATGTGCACATACCCACATAGAGACACATGTAAGTGCAAAATTACAAAATTAAAAATAAAAATTAAACTTAGAAAAACTTCCAGAGGCTTAGAGAGTTCCTTTGTTTTATGGATAGTTTTTCTGCATACCAAGCCAGATCCCAAAGCAGTCCTAGTCTCGATTTTCCTGTAAGAATTTGTGTTGCCCCCATGATGGAGAAGCTGTGTGGAACACCTGTGCTATTAAATACCATCTTCAGCCGTGGAAAGAGGCCACTGCTTCTATGACTGATGTTCTTCCACATTTTAACTGGTAACCCAGTGGTAGGGCACTGCTCTTTGTGAGAGTTATTTTACCTATTGTAAAAATCACTCTTTTTGTTGTGACTGTTGTCCCTTTGGTACAGAATCAAGTAAGCAAAGACTATGGATGTCTGTGCTATGTGTCTAGCTACTGTGGTTTTGTGTGCATGTACAGAAGAGAAGGCTCGGGTTTGGGCTGGTCTTTAATGACCATCTGGTTTGGTTTTGCTTAACATATTTTTTGTTTTTGTTCTTTTACTGTTCTTTGAAATGTAGTAAGGCCCAGCCTGTACGGACAGGGCCTCAAGGAAGCAAGCTACCCCTGAGCTGAGGCAGTTCCTTTCAGAGAGTCACTGAGCCCCTCTCTTTATTTCAACATCATCTCCTAGTCTGGAGGACAGGACCAGGAACGAAAGAAGACAAAGAGGCGAGGAGACTTGTATTCCATCCAGACGTCCCTCATCGTGGCCGCGCTCAAGAAAATGCTGCCCATTGGTCTGAACATGTGTACTCCAGGCGACCAGGAGCTCATCTCGCTTGCAAAATCACGATACAGCTGTGTAAGCTGCCTCTGTGGTCCAGCTGAGTGCAGAGGAAAGGCTGTGGGGAGTGGGTGGTATTCTTCCTCTATGGTGTTAGTCCTCCAAGGGGTAGGGGTAGGGGCAGGGGTTGAGGGAAAGATACACACTTTGTAAAGCTGTCTGGGAGTAACTTGGGACAAGTCTCCTTTACTTCTCTCCTTCTGTTCTTCTAAGAAAGATCCCTGTTATATTGTGTACTGATCATCCATTTTCTGCTATACCCTGTGTTGCATTTCCAAGGTGATCCATGGGAATAAAATTTTGCATCTTTCCACAGAGGGACACGGATGAAGAAGTCAAGGAACATCTTCGGAATAACCTGCACCTGCAGGAGAAGGTGATGCTTCATCTCTCACAGACTGCTCTGCTGGATGGAGGACCAGTCCTCCCACTTGTCTTACTCTGTCTATCTGAATGTTAAGATAATTTTGCTATGCAGCCTAGGCTAGCCTCAATATTGAGACCTTCTTGCCTCAGGCTCCCAAGTGCTAAGGTTACAGATGTATACCACGCCACACTTCACTCATGTTTTCAAATGTATTCTAAAACTGTTTAATTGCTACAAATTGGAGGCAAGGGCATGAGGATCAGGAGTTTAAGGCCAGGGTTGGTTATGATAGCAAGTATGAGCATAGCCTGGGCTACAGAAAGCCCTGCCTCAAAACAAAACGCAAAACCAGAAAAAGGCTAAGCTTTACAGCCTTGTCTTTAATTTTTGCTTTTTCCTTTGCTATGGCAAAGAGACTTCTGATAAGTATGTGTTATACTTTCTAATGAACAATAGGACATCTCAGGGGGTGTTCGGATTAAGTCTCTGAATCTATTGACTACAATGTTTGTTGAACAGTGAAAGAGATACCTGAAGAACATTTTAGCACCTGCTACTCTGGAAAGCTTTTGAAACAAAATAAGTTTGTGTCCTTGAGGGGAAAAAAGTAAATAAATGAGAGAGAGAGAGAGAGAGAGAGAGAGAGAGAGAGAGAGAGAGAGAATGTTTAAAGGCAACATGAGTTCTGAACAGCTCTGTTTTCAAGGTACTTTAAGCCCTAACATGAGAATGAGAAAAAAAAATAGAAGTACTGATTCTTTCCCCTAAAAATGTAAAGCAATGGTAGACAAAATACTCTAGGAAAAAATCATAACTGTCAAAAATTAAAAAGCTCTAAATCTTGACAGTGTGACTCTAACAGGGAGCTCACCAGAGACCACTCAGACACAGTGTGTTTGTCAATTGAAAGTCTTTGTTCAAGCCAGTTGGGACCACACCCAAGTATTTGAGGACCTCAGGGTAGCTCTGAGTGCCCCGAATTTTAAAAGGCAAAAACCCAGTCCTGGCATCTGTCTCACAAGCTGCACGGAGCTTTGCAAAAGGAGGGAGTTTGAAGCAAAGAGTGAAGCTAAGATAAGTGGTTAGCTGCAGGGGGTTCCACACAAACAGGAAGTTCAACAGAAGCTAAGAAGTTAGCTAGGACATCCTGACCTTTGGTTCCTAGAATAGGACTGGGTGGTTTTCCATGGGATCCTTTATCAAGGAGATCAAATTCTAGTCAAACCTGAAGTGTCCTCAGCAGGAATCCAAGATGGAGGAACCTTTGCACTATCTTGCCCTGTCAGTGAGAGAAGCCAGCTTCCTAGAGAGAACTCTGCTTCAGTCAGAGGCATGCCTTAGGGCTGGAGTTTCAGCAACTTTAAAGGAAAAGGAATAAGGACTGATTGCCTATTCTGTTATAAATACAGGGTGTGAGACTGGAACAAAATTAGCCTCATATCAGAGAAGCTCATGAATGTCCTTCAGAGACAACAGTGGAACCACTGGAGGGTCTCTACTTGCTAAAATGTGGTGGAAAGTAAATAAATAAAACTGTTCCTCAAAACAGACTCAAAAGATTCAAAGCATGTAAAGAAATGCTACAAGCAATAGGGACTAACAGAAAAAAATTAAATTCAAATACAGTTTTTAAAAGTTCAGGCAGAAAAGGAAGCAATAGAATCTCCCCCCCCCCCCCCCAATTAATCAGAATGTTGTTCTTAAAAAGGAGGGAAATGGGTTTGATTAAAAAAAAAAAAAAAGATAGCATAAGGATTATACAAATACATACTCTCAAAATTTAAACCTTGATCTATAGGTATAAGATACAAGGCAGGCATAGCTGAACACAGAATGGAGAAATTGGAAGAGTGCTTTACAGAAATCATCCAAAATGTAGCACAAAGCGATAAAGGGATGGGGAACGTGGAGTTCATGCATCTATATGTTGTATAAGAAAGAAGGAGTGGGGCAGGAGAGGTGGCTCATCTGTTAAGAGCGCCTGATGCTCTTCCAGAAAACGTAAGTTCAGTTCTTAGCACCAACATTACATAGTTTATAACTATTTGTAACTCCAACTCCAGGGAATCCAGCCTCCCTTCGGGCATCCACAAGTACCCAGACACACGTATCATATGCTCACAAAGTTATATATTATTTAACATATAAATAACAACATAATATATTATTTTAAGTATAAGGAAGGGAGAGAAGGGAAAGGGGAGGAAGGGAGAAAGAAAGTATGATAAAAATGAGTCTTATTATATGTAGGACTAGACATACTTCTTAGCACAAGAGGCACAGAAATTGCTCATCTTGTGGATGCGCTTCATCTTTCAGTCTGATGACCCAGCTGTGAAATGGCAACTGAACCTCTACAAAGACGTTCTGAGGAATGCAGAGCCTTCTAATCCAGAAAAGATTGTGGAGCGGGTGCAGAGGATTTCAGCCGCTCTCTTCCACCTGGAGCAGGTGCGCTCTGCTCCAAGTGTTTGCTCTGAAGCGTGTGTAAGCAAGACTGCCCTGGAGGATAGAAACGTCTTCCCTGTCCTCAGCTCTCAATTACAGGAGACCTCTTGAGGCAAAGGGCAGCCATTGGAGGTTGTCCCCCATCACCCCCAATTGTTGCCTGGTGCCTCACAGATGTAGCCCCTTTAGCTTTCTCTTGTGTTCTTTATGACTTCTTGGTATGAATTCAAAATACTTTTTACTGCTCTTTGCCATTTGTAAAACTGCAATCCATGTCTAATGGCATCAGAGAAAATGAAGAAAACCTAAGACCATCACACAGGAATGACTGCTGGGGACATTTTAGCCAACATCAGTTGTAAAGCCAATATTATTCCAGAGTTAATTGTCTGAGATACTCAGTCAGCCACTCAGATCAGCCTTCTATGTACCTACTCATGTGATTTCTTCTTAGGTGGAACAGCCTCTGAGGTCCAAAAAGGCTGTGTGGCACAAATTGTTGTCAAAGCAACGGAAACGGGCAGTGGTAGCCTGTTTCAGGATGGCTCCACTCTACAATCTGCCCAGGTAGGTTCTCCATCATTCTTTTCTGCCCAGGTGAGCCCAAGATAGGAATTAAAGTGCCCCCCCTACAGCTCTCGTATGGTCAGCTTGGTCCTAACAATAGGAATTGGGGTCCTAGGCTTATGGCACCTTGCAGACTACGTTGTACAAAGGTCTACTACGCAGTCAAGGTAAGTATGGAGGCAGGTGACGATCCCAACACACAATGAGGCTGTCTGCTTTTGCTGAGATAGTTGGGTTTGTTTGTTTGTTTGTTTGGTTTTGGTTTTATTTTTGGGTTTTTTTGTTTTTGTTTTTGTTTTGTTTTGTTTTTTGTGAGAACTCTGGAAACAGGAGACTTAGCCTCCTAATATCTTAGCCCAAACTTCATCATTTCCCTGCTCCGGTACTAGGTAAAATGACAAAGTTACTATTCTTCATCAAAAGCAAGAAAAAAAGTGTAACCTGAGAATCCTTCATCACAATGTCTTCACCATCAAGATGAAGAGAGGGTAGCCAGATGCCTGCAGTGCTCAGGAGGGGCAGGAGGATCAGGAATGTGAATCCAGCCTGGGCTGTACAGCAAGTCCGTGTCTAACAACAAACAGGAAGAAAGGCTAGAGATGCCCAGAGGCTTGTCAGGAGCACAAAGTGCTTATCTTAGTCTTTAGTACTTTGAAGTAACAATAATGTGAGGTTTGGGTGGAGGGATTCGTTTTTGTTTTCGTGTTTTCCTCAAACTGTGTAGCACATCTTCTGCCAACACAGGGAATCTGTGTTAGTAAGATTTCCACTACCACAAAACACTTGAGGTAAATCAACTTAAAAGTCTCCTGTGAGGCAGAACGTCATGGGAATGAGTGTGGGTTAGGGCAAAATTGTAGAAGCGTGTAAGATTTCTATTTGTTTTATGGAAATGATGAAAATACCAGAAAATATTCTTCATCCTCTTAGTCAGACCTTCTCCCTGAGGATACACCTTGAAGAACTAAGCTCTAAAAACACCTGTCCAGGGCTAGGTCAGGCAGGCAGAAATTATCCCTCTCAAAAAAAAAAAAAAAAGCTTTTAAAAATTATATTGGTACCATCTCTTTCTATCTGGGTGTTCCTTCAGTATTCCTACACCCATATATGGCAGGATAAGTTTAAGGAATCTCTGTAATGAGGCATGCTGTCCTTAAGCCTGTTGCTGGAGAACAGGTGCCTGGGGATCCTCTCAAGCATGAAAGACAGCTGGTCAGTTTCCTAGCAACCAGCTCACTGAGGAGGGACAATGGACACAGATCTTCCCTACTTTGGGATGGTCTAAGCTCCATGGAATCTTCCAGACTAAAAGACAAAAGGGGTTTATCTGATTATAGAGATGTTGTTTCTCTGGTGTTTGTATTACAAAGAAAACCCTGTATGCTTTTCTCCAGACACAAAATTAACAATTTCTTCCTGATCACCTTTCAACGTGTTTGGCTGGAAAAGGTTAATGAAAAAACTCAGTATGACAGACTAATACCTATTTTAATGGTAATGTAACCTAAAAGACACCAACTTATTCTCTGCACACGCCTCCGTTCTTGGCCATGAGTTAATGTTGCCATAAGAATATACATTTGTACAATTTTTTTTTAAAGTAAAATTCTGATTGGTCAGACTTTAATGAGAGACAGCAAGGTTTTGGTTCTATCAAGACACTTAATGGTCACTCTTGTCCACTTCTTCATTCTTGGCTGTCTTGCCATGACTGACCAGAGCACATGGCTGTGCTTCTGTGACTACCTTTCTAGGAAGTCTGTCGTGGCTTATAGGAAGTGGCATGAGCCAGACAGCAGAGTACAGGCAGGATCTCAGAGGTATGCAGGAGGCGTGCTCATGGCACAGCATGCCCGGCTCTTGCCTCCCTAAGTAAATGCTGGAGCCCCTTGCTGAGCTGTTCTTGAATGGGGGAAGGTAGGAAAGGTGCAGTTAAAAATTTAGTTTGACACTAAACTACAACATGACTTCGACTGTATTACCTGAGCAGATGACCGATCTGAAGGAATGACTAAATTGCTATCTGAAGCAAATAGCAATGTGATAAAGACCCAGTAAAACTAAGTGGGGATGCTGTGTCTTGCTCTATGATGATGGTGCTCAGAAGGTACTCCCGGATTTATGAGTTACCTAGTTATAGGGTACAATATGAGCTACTGCCCTGACCAATCAGAAGGTGAGAATTGTACAAAAACTCTGTCCTGCTTACTAACCACTAACCACCCAACCTAACAGAACGAGTCCCACATCTCTCCTGACCCCCTCTCACCCCTTCCAACCAGGCACCGCTCTATTAACCTCTTCCTCCATGGCTATCAGAGATTTTGGATAGAAACAGAGGCGTATTCCTTTGAAGAGAAACTAGTACAGGATTTGGCTGTAAGTACTGAATGAACTGGGGGCAGATATGGGTGCGAATGGGTTTGGTTTTTGTGTTTATGTTTATATATGTTGTGAGAGTCTGGCATTCGCAGAGAATCAATTGGAAAAGAAATAACTGTAAATCCTCAGGAGGATGTTGTCAATGGTCCTAAGAGCCAGAGGATGGAACTCCAATTAGAGGTGTTAATAACGTCCTCACCCCTAGCACCATCATCATTAACAACTAACGTTTCTTGAGTTGCACAGCTATGTCTTGGGAATTTCACACCAAGTTAAGTTTTGAGCACCATCTGTTGCAGGAGGCCCCCTGTCCTGCTTACCTCTTGCTAAGACCCCACATCCATACTCATTGCTCTGCTTTTGGGAAGATGCCTCTTTCCTACACCACACGTTCCTGCGTCGGACCTTCAAAAATCTGGCATGCACATTCTCTAACAGACTTCCTATTCTGAAACCACTTGAAATGGAACACAAAGGAGCAGCCTCATCCTGTCTCTGGGGAAGGGTCGAGGGGGTGGTGTAAAATCTCCCTTCTCTTCTCTGACCTGTATGTGGCTCTCTTTTCTCCTTACCATTCCAGTTTTTCATGTATTCTCTGTGCTAATCTTGTACTGTTTTTTATTCATTCTTTTCTTCCTGTCTTTCTCTTTCTGTCTTCCGCCATTGTCCTGTGTCTTTGCCTTCTCCTTCCCTTTTTTCTTTTAAACCTCTCTTTTCCATTTTCCTTCCCTTTGGTTCTAGATCCCTTACTTTCCCCCACATAGCCCTTTTGGTAAAAAAAAAGGTGCTTTCTTTGTTTTCCTACTTTCCTGATTGGTGTGAAGCTGGCAGGGAGCACAGACAGGCTCTCTGCTGCTGGGAACCATTCACATAGCCTATGTGGATCTCACATATTCACCAAGTACCAACCCCCCATCTCCCCACCCAACCACCACACACTCCCACCCTCTGAGGGACCATGACAGAAAAACTGTCACCACTAACATCAGCTGCTGGTTCCCTTTCTATAAAGGCAGAGAAGTGACTTCTAAATAACAGCTTTGCACAACAATGCAAATTTTAGTGTGAAGTCATTTTTGATAGGTTAAATCTAGAATAATACAACTGGTCCCCACCTAACTCCCATAGATTTGTGACTTTTGCCTCACCTCCATCTCCAGGAGAAATTCTGTGTATTGTCTAGAGGGACTCAGTTTCAAAAATGACAGCAGGGGTTTCCCTCCTGAACTGGGGTGCCCACAACTTGCATGGGAGTTCCATAGTTCATTTCCTGTAGTCAGCCATTTGCTTTCTTTTATTTCAGTTAATTTAAAATTGGAATGTGTCATTGACTGGCTAGGGGAAGTGTGTCTGTCCTTACCAACCTTGCATCCTTAGGGCTCCTACCTTGAAATAAGCATCTGGTCCAGAGCTTGCTCTCTGCTTCCAGTCTGATGCTTCTCTGTGCCTTGCGCTTTGCCTTCTCTCTGTTTGCATGCAGCTGTGTGGTGCCTGCTGGAATCTGTGCCTGAAATCTGTCTATGTTACTCTGTGTAGAAATCTCCCAGGGTTGAAGATGAGGAAGAAGAGGAGACAGAAAAGCAGCCTGACCCACTTCACCAGATCATTCTGCATTTTAGCCGCAATGCACTCACCGAGAGGAGGTCAGCATCACTCTGGGGCTCTTCCCCCAGGGCCAGGGATGGTACTCAGTCATAGTGGTCGCAAAGAGTATGAGGAATCTCAGAACTGAGAGCCTCTCTTCATGGCTACCTGGAAACATAAAGAGGACAAGGCAGACTAAAGATTAAACAGCTTAAAATTCTGACTTTCCTCTTAAATTCCATCTCAAGCCAATACTGAGTCAGCTTTTTCAAGCCAAACTGTCTGATTGGTTCACTGGTACATTTAAGTTAGAATGGTTCTTAATTGTGTGTGTGTGTGTGTGTGTGAGTGTGTGTGTGTGTGTGTGTGTGTGTGTGTGTGTGTTGTTGGCTCCCAAATTAGCTCCCTAAATATTTTCTCTGTTCTTTCCAGCAAATTGGAAGATGATCCATTGTACACTTCCTATTCCAGCATGATGGCCAAGGTACACCACCTGGGTTTCTGGCGCTCTGTCACAATCTATCTGTAGACCTCTTTGGACCTGTAAAATTGTCATGTGAGCAGCAGAGCTGGTGCTTGGTCACGACAGGTTCTAAGCATTACACAGTTCATTCACCATAAGTGTGACACCTTGAGACTTTGTAGAAATAGTGACTGCTGGTGGCTGGATTCATGGGACAATTCTAATGCTGGGGAGTTGGGCGTAGGTACACAGACTATGTGCATCTTCATTCAGCAGTCAGGAGAGGTCAGGTACTTCAGTCCATGTGCAGATAAAGGAAACATGCTGGACACTAGAAAAGGGGTTCCAATGTCCTTGAGAAGCCACAGTAACTGGAAGAATTGTCACCAGGAGTTTGACAAACTCTGAAATGCTGAATACACATAAGGAAACTGTCCTCAGATAGAAAGGCATTCAGGAAGCCAGAATATGTTGGCAAACAGGAACTCGTATTTCTTTGTTCTCTTGTACCTCACAGCCCCAGTACGAAGAGATAGCTTAAGGCTTACATCCTAAGTAGCCCAGTCTTGCTATTGTGGCCCTGGTATTTGTCTTAACAAGGACAACTCCTTGCATTCCTTGGTTCTCGTTTACATCAGAACTTTTCCAGAGAAGAGAATTTATATCTGTGCTTAAAACAGGTCTCATTGGATATGTGAGCTCCATGTTCTGTCTTGTGCCTTAACCCCTTGGTAACTGCAGAAATGGCATTTAAAGTAGAATGTTGCCATGCAGTGGTCAAAATGTTCCTAGTTTTACAAGGTGCTGCGGTCCCGAGGAGTCTGTGAATAACAGCCTGCCCCTGCCCTTGCAAAACATCGTAGAAGAGCTGGGCTCACTAGACTCCTCTATAACTTGGTTTTCTGTCTCCTTCTTTCCCTGCTCCATGGAACCCAGAGCTGTCAGAGTGGTGAGGATGAAGAAGAAGAGGAAGACAAGGAAAAAACATTTGAAGTGAGTTTTCATAAAGATTAGAACCAGGGCTCTTGCTGGCCTATAGACTGGGGCTTCAGAATGGTGACCGCCATTTGCTTACAAGACTCACTGTACTGCTGTATCAGAATCACCAAGTCTAGCCATGGCTCTGCTGTCTGCCTGTGTAACTGACAAGCATCAGCAATGTCCACTCCCAACTAGATTTATTCTGATGAAAAACATTCTACTTCCCAGATACTGTAGTAATAGGGGTGGTAGAAGGTCAAATTTTAAAAAAACAACAATGAAACATCAAGGACACTGGGATCATCCACACTATTCTACAAATACAGGTTGATAGTCATTTTATTTCAAGGTAGTACAGAAGCCCCAAAATCCTAAAATTGCGCAATTTTAGGTTTCTATGCTCTTTGATAGGCAAAGCACCCAAAAGTATAATAAAGTGAATTCAGGTAGTTACAGTTCTGGTAACTATGTTATGGCAAAGCATATCTGCAGTCTAAATTCAGGGACATTCTTACATTCAGACAAATTTATTCAAATGGCCCCCAAGAATATTTCCTATATAATAGAATATTGAAAATAAAAACATTTAAATCTTGGCTTCCAAGAAATCTCATGCTGGAGATGGAAAAGCTAGAACCCTGGAGGTAGCCAAGGGGGAACTTGTCTCCAGGAGAAAGACTTAAAGCTTGTTAGGTGACCTTGCTGGAGAGACTGGAGCTGAGACAGAAGCAATGGACTGTCCAGACCTTGACATACATGGCTTAGTCAGCCTAATGCTAGGACCCCAAAGACTAAGACTGGGAAGGCTCACTAGATCTTTCTGCTCCTCTTCCCAATATGGTGACATTGAATAAACATTCTTTATCTGAGCTTCACTATTAATAATAATAATAAGTTTCTTTATAATATCAAAGGTGAAAACAGTATGTTACCTATCAACATAAAGAATGGAAAACCCATTATTAAAGGGTGAGTGAATTATGGGCATATCCTTTGAGGAAGCTAGGTTGTATCTGGAAATAAACTGTAGAGGTTTGCTTTATCCAGAATGATGGACATTGCCTTTCCTGGGCTCCTAAAGATTCACTCTCAACTCATTTTACCTTGTTGCATTTACTCAAGGGGAACATGGGTAGACAGTACAGCTGAGTACACTGAAGGGGCTGAGAGCAAATCTTTCCATATGACTTCTTCTAGGAGAAGGAGATGGAGAAGCAAAAAACACTGTATCAGCAAGCACGGCTGCACGAACGTGGTGCTGCAGAGATGGTCCTTCAGATGATAAGTGCGAGCAAAGGTGATGTCCCTGACCTAAAGTCACATTAGCAAAACTGGAGAAGGCCCAGTAGGTATGATGTGCCGCCTCTTTCCATGGTAACTTAATCAAATCTTCGCCCCGGCAGGTGAGATGAGCCCCATGGTGGTTGAGACACTGAAGCTGGGGATTGCCATTCTGAATGGAGGCAATGCTGGTGTGCAACAGGTAATTCAGCATCAAGGGAGATGGGGAAGAGTTCCTGGGCTACTTCTACTTGACAGTTCTCACTGATGAGGTTTAATTGCTTGGAGAGAAGGCTACTCACAGTTACTTGGCTGGTGTTTGTCCTTAGTGGCCAATTATGTCAGAGTAGCTGAGAACACAGATAAAAACAATAGCAGGAGTCTGCATGCAAGTGTGTACTTAACAAAGACGTGTTTAAAGCCTGGAATTAAAGGAAGAGAACATTGCATTTTCTCTCAGATTTTCTGAAGAATTTTGTAAATACTCAGAGGATGCCTCTGGTATTTATTTCGGCACTTTAACCTGTGAACTGTTTTGCCATGAGAAAACAGAGTAATTCACGACCTGCTATTCATTTCATTATTCTTTATTCATTAAACAGTTATTTGCTGATTGCTGACAATGCCTGGTTCTGCTGTAAAGGCTGAAGTTATTACAATGAGCAGCACAAGTAAAGTATTTGACAAGATCAGGCTGGGAGATTTTGAGTTCATGGCAAGCCTGGGCTATGTAGTGAGTGGACATCTGTCTCATAAAATCAGTGTTCAGAGATACAGCTCAGTGACAAAGTACTGGCTTACAATTTCTCAGAGTACAAAATAAAATACCCAAACCTCCAATGAGCATTAAATGAGACAGTCAGCATTGACAGCTGCTAGTCAGTCAGTATCTGAGTTAGAACTGGTAACAATAAACCCACAAATGTCAAAAGTTTACTATGCTGTGCTGAACTGGTGAAACTAATGAGCCTTGATACAGTAGAATCTGACTCCCCAAGTAGATGACTTGACTCATGCATACTTGTTCTTTAATTATTACTGTTACATGGATGTATTCATATAAGCATTATAAATATAACCTTCTGAGTCCATTTAGTATGGCTCAAAAGTATGCTTTTAAAGCTGGCCACTTAGTATTGGATAATCTATCAAGGGACTCATCCTTGGGAAAGATTGATTCTCCTTCATTAATGCCTGTGGTCATTAATTGTAGCTCTTCATCTAGGAATGAGACCTTCTGAGGTATCCCCAAACCAGATTGGCATGTCATCTGGTGGTGTTATTGTTCAGGCCTTGTTAGGCAGCACATTGTTGAAAGGTCATGGGTGTGGCTTCCCTGTACTAGATATAGAGAAGACAGTCTTTCAGCTGACATCCTGGTCTTCTTGCTCTTACAATCTTTTTGCCTCTTCTGAGATGCTCCCTGAGCCTTGGGTATAGAAGCTATATTGTCTTAACTATACCAGCTCTCCTGATGTGTCTTTAAGAGTCTGCTTTTGTTTGCGTCTGTGGCAGGGCATTTGCCATTTCTCCTTTGGAATTAGGAAGATCATCAGTTGTGACAGTTTTCATTGCTTTCCTCTAAACTGTGTATCCTTTGCAGAAAATGCTAGATTACTTAAAGGAGAAAAAGGATGCTGGATTCTTTCAAAGCCTTTCTGGTCTTATGCAGTCTTGCAGGTAAATATGGGGAATCTATTCAACCATTCTTAAAACTTAACAATTCAAGACAAAGGGGGGAGGACAGATGGAAGTATACAAAATCAGCTCAATTACCGTGGAAGTGTGGAAAAGATTCAGCAGTCACCTACCTTAAAATCCAAGGAAGTGAATACTGTTTCCTAGCATTCATGATTAGATTAAAAAGCATTAAGAGAAAAAAATATTAATCTCCCCTGGTCACAAACATCTTTCTTAGTGCTATGGTCTATCAGTCTCTCCCTTCCTTTCCCCATCCTACCTTCCTTTTCTACTCCTCCCTTCTTTCTCCCTCTCTCCCCTTCTTTCCCTTCTTCCTTTCCCTCCTTCCTTTCCTCCTTCCTTCCTTCCCTTCCTCCTTCCTTCTTTCTTTCCCTTCTTCCTTCTTTCCTTCCTTCCTTTCTTCCTTCCTTTCTTCCTTCCTTTCTTCCTTCCTTCCTTTCTTCCTTCCTTATGTTAGCTTGTTTCCTCTGCTCAATGTATACTATAAGTTTTTCTTCAAACATGGATATTCCCCCAAAGTAAAAACAAATAAATAAGGGCAAAGGTGAGGGATACCTCACTCTTAGTGAGGACTGTTTTCTTTAAACCCATAAAACAACTTGTAATCTTTTCCTCTAACAGTCCTTTGAGGTTGAATGGGTATTTGGTAAGCACATATTTTGACATCTATTTTGACAGAGGTCCATCCTGGCATAGGAACAAAATTTTGATACAGACTAGACAGCAAAGCATTGAATTTTCAGTTGATCTTACCTAATTGTATAAACTACCAATCATAGTTGAACCAACATTTGAATAAATATCCAAAAGTTGCAAGGCCACCACACAAGCTCACTTTTAAAATGAGCCAACATTCTAAGAAAAATGTCCTTCTCTAAACTTTCTATATATTGTGAATTGTCTGAGACTCATTCTAAAAGAACCAAAGTTGCAATTACTTAGCTCATTTGCTTCCAAGTATCAAGAGTTAAGATAAAACATGATGTCTACCATTTGAAAATTTAGAGGACAAACATCCACTCAGCAGACTTTATAATCTTGCCAACCTTATTTGATTGGGTAAATAGGATACAATCCAAGCTACAGCATAATCTCGTTCTTAGCTCTATTTTTTTTCCTCTAATGGTCTATTAGTTCATTGTCTCTCTCAGGAAAAGAGAATGTGAAATTGCTAGGCCTGACTCATTGAAGGTTGAATAGAATAACACCTGTGGATTCAGGGATGACAAAATCAAGAAAACTGAGTTCTATATTACTCATAAAATTTCCATTAGGTCTGTAAGAGTTCTCTCAATATGTTATAGCACTTGAGACTGCTAAATTTGTTTATAATTCATTTATAGTGATAGTACAGAGGGACAAGTGATATAACTTAATTGCAGGATAACTTCTCACAGAAGTTTTAAGACATGTTAATAGATTTGATTATTATACAAAAAACACATATTTGTAAAATACTTAAGCAGTGGGAAAATTACAAACATTCAACATGGGTGCTTTGGGATTAAAGTGAGACTTGGACATGTATGGCACCAATTCAAAATCAAAGTTTCAAAGCAAGGTCCAAATGCCCTTTCCTAGGTTAACCCCACCTGCCCCGTCTCCCAGCCCAGCATGCGCAGCAAAAATCCAAATATCAAAACAGCAGGATAATTTGGAGTTTTAAAGCAAACCTGTTTCATACAGCATAACCTAGGATGGGGAAACCAACAAAGCTATGGCCTGAAGAGGTGTTGGGGGTGGGGTGGGATAAGAGCCCTTGTAGCTTCTGCAAAGGGCCCTGGTTCAATTTCCATGGTGAATTAAAACTATCTATAACTATGGTTTTAGGGGATCCCATACCCTCTTCTGAATTCCATGGGCACTAGACACATACATGGCACATAAAGAAACATACACAAAAGTAAATACTTTTTTAAACTTGTAAAGTAAAACAAAAAAGGTAGGAATAGAAATTTCACTGTTTTCTGTTTGAAATTCCCAAGTCATGACTCCCCAAAAAGAAAAAGAGTGCCAATGTCTTTCTAGTCTTCCAACATCTCTGAACGGCAGCAGAATTAAGGTCAAAGTCTAAAGTCTTTATAAGTTCAGCCAGACTTCTTTCTAAGAGCAATACCTTCATAAAACTTTATGCTCCAGGACACTTTTCAAATCAAAGAAGGAATTAAACTGTTAGGAAAACAGAAGGAGCTTTCCTTAAAAGTAAGCTCATCCTACAGTGATCTCATTTCTAGCCTCAGGGTGGTAATGGAGCTTGCTGCTTCAGCAAAACTTGACTGTAGCCAGGAAGGTAGGAGAAAACAAATGCCAACTTTTTGTGAGTTCAGGGACACCATCGCACAGAAGGCTTCATCTCAGTGGCTACTGGCTTTTGAACAAAGCAGGAACCATAAAAGGGTGTGGCTTTCAAAGTTTTCAGAGTTTCTAGCTCTCTCTTCCAATTCCCTGAGATCTTTAGAGAAAGTAAAGGCAGGGGGTGAGCATTGGGTGTAGTTTATGAAATCTCAGAAATAACTCACGTCTTCCTAATTTGGGAAGGCTTTCCAAATCTTCATCCATAAGAACAGATTCAAGCTGAACAATGATCACCACCTCTCTATACATATAACAAGATCTATCGGCTATCACATCCGTGAATCACAGTGCTAGACACAAACCCAAGGGACCTTCAGGCTTTTAAACCAAGCTGCTTGGTATCGGTCTACTTATGATAATGAAACAAAATATTCTTAGTAGATACATTGACATTAGAAATCTATTTTCCCAGCATAACTAGTTAGCCCTGAACCTTGTTTTCTTTTGTCCATTAAAAGTGTCCTTGATTTGAACGCATTTGAGAGGCAGAATAAAGCTGAAGGCCTGGGGATGGTTACAGAGGAAGGGACACGTAAGTAACTAATGAATGCCAAGGTCATTCTCTTCCGGATTGAAATGTCAACTTTTTCCAATCAGAGCCTTTGCATGCTATTTTCTTTATCTGCAAAGACTTGCTCCATTTGAGCAAAAACATTTCTATATGCAGCTTTGCTAAGGCCAGCATCCAAGATGGATGCATTCATAGAGTTAGATGTATTTGAAGAAAGTTTGTTTCTTATGGATTTCTCACTTTGTACTTTCTCTTTTTCCTCTTATCACCAGTCATTGTTCGTGAGCGCGGTAAGTGTCTCTGCTCTGAGTTCCTACCATGTGTGTAAATCTTAAGAGAATAGACTTAATTGCCTCGGTACAAACCTGTCTTAGACTGGGTGGCTGCATGTCAAATTTAACGCAGCAGTTTGATACTTAATTAAATAAGTATCTTCCATCTGTAAGCATGGGTTATTATGGGCTGTGAGCCACTGGCTTCCATTGTCCTAGTTGTTCTCATTACAGATGTGTCTTGGGGCTAAACAGTTTACTGTTAGGGCTGTGTATTCTGCAGCCTTAGCTCCCAATTAACTGAGTTTATCAACATTAATCCAAAGGTACATTTCCAAATTCTATTGTCATTTTTGGCGTCATTTGCATCAGAAGATGTATCTTGTTGAGAAGCCAAGCAAATGCTGATGTGTATATTATGTTTTCAAGGTGAAAAGGTACTCCAGAATGATGAATTCACACAAGATCTCTTTAGATTTCTACAGTTGCTCTGTGAAGGACATAACAGTGGTGAGTGGCATCAACTGAGGTGTCAAAGGAAAACAACATTAGTATTCACAACTCTCATTCATTTCGGTGGACTCCACTTGATTCAACTAGTTGCTTTCTGTCTTAGTTACTATTCTATTGCTACAAAGAGACACCATGCCCAAGGCAATTCTAATTTGAGGGCTTGCTTACAGTTTAAGAGGGTTGGTCCATGATCATCATGGTGGGAAGCAGACAAGCATGATGCTGGAGCAGTAATTGAGAGCTTTACATCCTGATCCAAAAGCAGCAGGAAAAGACAGAATGAAACTAGGCCTGGCATGAGCTTTTTAAACTTCAAAGCCCACTCCCAGAGACACACCTCCTTCAACACCCGCTAATCCTTCCCAAACAGATCCACTGACTGGTCACCAGCCATTCAAACATATGAGCCATTCAAACCACCACACTATCCAAGAATACCAATTCATCTAGTCCTTAACAAGAGAGGCTATATAAAATGATTATTAGACTCATGACTGCTATTGTTTTGTGTCACCAAGGCTAAACCACCCCTGGAATCACCAGCCCTTTTATATCACCTATTTGGTCTCATCTTGTTTTAGATGTCACCAGGTTAGTAGGGCATAGAAGAGAAGAGGATCTGCAAGGCTCCAAATATATTATCTGTGTAGAACTTGAACCACATAGTCTGTCACTTCTAAGCTCAGCTAAGAGGCATGCCTGGTTGTTCCCTTTGGTGTAATGAGCCTAGGTTCTGACCCAGCACTGGTGCTCTCAGACTTTCAGAACTTCCTGAGGACTCAGATGGGCAACACCACTACTGTGAACATCATTATTAGCACCGTGGACTACCTTCTGCGTCTGCAGGTAAGTTGAGGGACCTTAGGCAATGGCATGTCTCATCTGCAGTTACACAAGTTAACAATGGCTATGCAGATCCATGGAGACTTAGGAAACAGATGTTCCTCAATGGAATTATATCCTGGTAAACCAACCATAAGCTAAAGAAGTATTCCATACACCTAGCTACTGAATGTCATAGCTAAATGAGATGATACACTATGCAGTGATTCTTAACCTGTGGGTTGCAACCCCTTTGTGGGTCAAATGACCCTTTCACAGATATCACCTAAGACCACTGGAAATGGATATTTACATTATGATTCATAACAATAGCAAAATTACAGTTATGAAGTAGCAGTGGAAATAATTTTATGGTTTGGGGTCACCACAACATGAAGAACTATATTTTAAAAAATCACAGCATTAGGGAGGCTGAGAACCACTGCACTATTGTTCATGGCTCCTGCCTAGCATTATGAGAGAGTGCCATACTGTAAATTGTTAGTTGAGAAAACAATACTCAGAATTTCAAGTACAATTTCAGCTGAGTCTATGCCACTTCCATAACATTGCTAAGTTGAAAACTTATGCATTAGACTGCATAAGTCAGGGAGTGTCTATATCATCTGACTCCCAAAGGAGTTATAATCTATTTCCTCACACCTAAGGGAAGTTCTGATTCCTAAAACATGTGTTCAAAAACAAAGCAAGAGGACCTTAGCTATGAAAGTATGTTATAAAATACTGGCTGACATTAGTGTTGTCAGTGAAGACACAGCCACAATGGCCAAGAAAGAATAATCAAATAACTTATGACTAAGAAGTATAATTTTATGAGAAAAATCTGTTTATGGTAATAAAAATGTAATATGTTTTCACACTGTTGGTGTTGTGAAGTGGCCTGACTTTTTTCCTTAGTAGATTTCTCCCCCTGGTTTGCCACCTTCTAGGAATCAGGAATAATCTATTTAAGTTCCCTGTGATCCAGTTCTCTTGTCTATACAAAAGACTTGCCTCACAGAATGGTAATAAATATTGAGAAGTTTGATATTCATAAATTACTTAGAACAACATCTGCCACTTAGCTGCTATTTCTTTGCTGTTACTATGGTTATTTGGATAAGTGAGCAGAGTTCACTTTGAATGTTATATATCATAGTCTCCCAGGTACTAAAGAGTGGATGTTTCCCTCATATGTTCTTCCCTTTGGAGATGTACGTGTGTTTAAAAGGTAGGTGTTAGGACTGTCTCTGTCCATCTTCACAGAGTCCCTAGCTCCTGTCATAGCAGAAGCATAGAGATATGGGATTCTTCTGAATTCTTCTTGTCCATTGAGTTTACTTTCCTTGAGTTCAGACAGAGAAATATCAAACTCTGTTGTTTGTTTTTAGGAATCAATCAGCGATTTCTATTGGTACTATTCAGGAAAGGACATCATTGATGAATCTGGACAGCACAATTTCTCTAAAGCTCTGGCAGTCACCAAGCAAATTTTTAATTCTCTTACAGAGTACATCCAGGTAGGTGTTAATAAATGCAGAATTGATAGAGAATAGATTTTTTTTAGCATTCTCATTTTCTATATTCTCTAAAGAGTATTTGGATGCTCCCAGTGATTGGCCTATGTGCTCAGTCCCAATGCTAACATTATCTCTTGCCTAGAAAAAGGAACCATTGATACCTGTGGTCTATGAGGTCCTGTAGTCTGTGGTCCTCCACTGAGACTTGTTCATGATGTTGCTACACTTTATTTTCATTTACCTCATTACATTTTGCTTTTTGCTAGACATGGTGTATGTGCCTTTAATCCCAGTACTCAGAAGGCAAAATCAAGTGGATCTCTGTGAGTTCAAGGCCAGCCTGGTCTACAAAGCGAGTTCCAAAATAGCCAGGCTCTGTTACATAGAGAAACCCTGTCTCAAAGTGGGGAGAGGAGACATTTTAGTTTCCCTGTCAGGATTGACTTTAAATGAACAATAAAAGAAAAAAAAATGTCTTCAACTTAACATCCTTCATCCTAGAATATCTTCACGAAGTATCAATATCTGGTGTTCAGTGAGCATGGAGATAGAATTATAGAACAATGGTATAAACAAACAAACAAAAACTCAAAATCCAACCTACCTATGGTAACACAATCCCAGACTTTGGAGACTGAAGTAAGATGATCTTAGGTTTGAAAGCTGGTCTGGGTGACATGGTGAGACTCTGTCACAAAATCAAATAACAAAAATCCAGAATCTTTGAGCTCTTACTAGGGAAGAAATTAGTCAAGTCAAGTAACAACAAGTAGATCTCTGTCTTAATGTTCTAGTTTTCTTTCTCTTTCTATAACAATGTCTATTTCCTACAACAGTCTACCTACTGTGAACAAGATTAATGATGTATGTAGGTATAGCTGGCTATAGAAACAGTTGCCCTATCAGTCTTCTGTGATAAAAGATTTTTTAGAAGCAGAATTGACACTTCATTTTTATGTTATCATAACCAGAAAACTCATGAATAAAATATTTGATCACTTATTGATTGAATAAAACATTTAGCTTTTGTTCTCTCCTTAGTTCCTGGGAAGAATATAATTTATTGACTCTACCATGAAAGTGCTTACAGCATCATTGAAAAAAATCATATACATGATGAAAAATATTTGATAGATGATTGCAAAAGATTTGAAATAACCACTTGCATTATGGTTCAAATCGTAACTATTATGTTCCAAACATGGAGAAATTGAACTGGGGATAGCCAGAACAACATCCTGAAATTCAGAGTCAGACAACAAAGAAATAAAACAAATAAACCACACATGTATGAGTTCAGAGGAAGAGAAAGCTCTTTTGAACCCCAGGGTGCAAGTGTTGTTACAGATACATACTGGTTGTGGATAAATAAAGAAAGAGGTATACTGGTCTTTGGGGAAAGTCATGGAGATAGGATTGTGAAAGGCTTCATGAGACATAATGTCAACAATTCAGTTTGCTGCAACTAAAGAAAAAACAAGGAAAGAGGAGCGTTTCATCCCCCTTTCTTCCCATTCTGAAAATCTGCGTGTGGCTCTTTTTTTACACCACAGTGTTGAAATATGTTCCATGAAAACATTATCTGGAGGATGAGGCGGGATGATCACAAGTTCAGGACCTGCCTTGGGTAGAGAGTAGACACAAGGCCAGCTGGCTAAGAAAACCCTGTCTCAAAATTTAGATAATTTTAAAAGATCCGAGGTTGTAGCTCAATAGGAAAGTTTCTGCCTGGTATATGTGAGGTCCCAGGTTCAATCTCCAATACAAAGAAAAAAGAGAAGAGAAGAGAAGAAGAGAAGAGAAGAGAAGAGAAGAGAAGAGAAGAGAAGAGAAGAGAAGAGAAGAGAAGAGAAGAGAAAAAAGGAAAGGAAAGGAAAGAAAAGAAAAGAAAAGAAAAGAAAAGAAAAGAAAGGAAGAGGGGAGGAGGGAGGGAGGGAGGAAGGGAGGAAGGAAGAAAGAAAGGGGAGACAACTAGATTTTCATTCACTGTCACATGAAATAACTGGCTCATTCAGATTTTATTTTCTCATAAAAATAAATACAAAGCTTAGTTTACTACCTAGAAAATGAGGGGTTTTTATTGTAGCAAAGTTAAACTGTGTTAAAACTCAAAATAAAAAGAGAAGGGCTCCAGTAAGGAAAGGACAGTAGTATTCCACCCAGGTTGGATGCAGACTTCTCAAAGGAGAGCCTGTGAACAAAAAGAGATTTCTCCTGGTATTCTCAACACACCAGAGGAGCCCATGTTCTGTAAATACATGTTTCTTTCAACACCCAGTTTTATGCTGAAATGAACTTAATGGTCTCTAGTATACTACCTAGAAAATGGGACCTTTAGGGACTAGAAACTGAACATAGATGAACAGTGACTTTGAAACATGCTTGTGTGACTTGTGAAAGTAGGTAGTACTTCTTCCTCTTAACTTTCTTTTGAGAATCCTACTAATACTCTTATATTTTTGAGATATATGTGTGTCCTATTCAGATCTTTCTTATTGAAGAGAAATTTGGAGGTTGAGTAAAAGATTAAAATAAACAAACAAAACAAAAACCAAGGACACTGAAGGAGAGTTAAGGAAGAACGGCCATAAATAGGAAGTTACTATTATGGAAAATCAAACTAGTAACTAAGTCATCTGCATTTGCCTTTGAGAAAAGAAAACATTTGAGTTGGTATTTATATGTAATGTTTAACTTAGTAAGAAAAAACTAGAAGTAGTTTATCACTGAGATTATTACTGAGACTTGGAACTTTCATTAGTCAGAAGTTGTAGCACTTGTATGGGGCTTCACTTGAAAACAACAGGTAGACTGTCTCTGATACCCTTGCTTTCCTTGAAAGGCCTTTCAGAGAGGTTAGAGCAGTAGTTCTCAACCTGTGGGGTGTGACCCCTTTGGGGTTGACCAACCCTTTCACAGGGGGTGCCTAAGACCATCAGAAAGCACAGATAGTTTGCATTATGATTCATAATACTAGCAAAATTACAAATGTGAAGTAGCAGTGGAAATAATTGTGAAGCTGGGGACCACCACAACATAAGGAACTATATTAAAGGGATGGAGCCTTAAAAAGGCCGAGGACTGCTGATATAGAGGAATGCCCTTTGGACCTGCGTCAACTATACTGTTTAACTTTTTCATTAACTATATTCGTCATTCTGAAGCTAAAAGACAATCAGTGGGCTATGAAACCCCCATTCTCCACCTAGAGAGAAAGTCCTATCATTAGAATGAATGAAAAGCAACTTTGGAAAATACTGAAGCATGAAATACATGAGTGTGAAAGGTGCTGCCTTCTCACATAAGGCTCAGCCAGATGCCCTGATAGGACAGGCTCTGGGTGATACGATGTCTAATCAGGCTCTCCTCTCTACAGGGTCCCTGCATCGGGAACCAGCAGAGCCTGGCTCACAGTAGGCTGTGGGATGCAGTGGTTGGATTCCTCCACGTATTTGCTAACATGCAGATGAAGCTCTCTCAGGTACTGTGGCCTGTTCCTCTACACATTCCATTACAGTGAAATGTTGGGTTAACTTCCTTTTGACTTCCCCCTGTGGATATGGCTGTTTAGGCTGGGAAAGCCAGATTAGGTCTCATTCTTAAAACTGAGGACCAAACCAGGAAACAGATGTATGTCTCCAGGGGCATCCCAGAGGGGCTTTTGCATGAATGCAGCTTCTTCCTTCCTTGTGTCCCACCAACCTATTATTTTGTAAGTGCCTCAACACTGCGTTCCATGGTGCTCATCCTCTTTGCTTCCCTGCCACGGTCCTTTCATTTTAGAATACCAAACTCCACCTGCCAAATGTTGCATGTCTCTGTCATCCACAAATGCCCGTCCCCCGCATCCCCTCCTTATCCATCTCTACCTCTCCTTCTCCCCATCTCTCTGGCAAGATGAATCAGAACCACTCAGAGCATTTATAATGAACAAATAAATGGAGCATATGTAGTCGGTGATCGCCTCTCTCCATGGCAACACATGAGGGAGCACTTCAAGATGTGTTTCAGACTGATTAGAGGGACATTTGCAGCGTTAATTTAAATCTGAAGATTTCAAGGCTATCACACCTGCCTCCTCTCTTTTGGAATGTGCTGTTTGACCCTTCATTTTTTTTTCCCCTTTTGACTCTGGCCTTATGGGAAAAGAGTTCTGGAGGGACTACTAATTTGGCAGTAACATGTCCATGTCTGTGTCAACCATGACAGTGTGGTGTAGAGGCTCTGGAGACAAGAGCCCTTACTCTGCCACCTCTTCTTCATCGGTGACATTGGGAAAGTTCCTCCTCACTTCCGGCTTTTGGTCCTACTACAGTTTCACTGTTGTTGTTGCTGTTGTTGGTTTTTTTTTTTTTTTTTTCCAATAGAGCTGTGACACACAATAGGTAAGGAAAAGTTCCTCAGGAAACTGACTGGCTAGACAAAGCTTTTGACAAGACAAATAGAGAATCAGTGAAACAAGTATGACCCAGAGAACATTTTTCTGAGAAATTACCTTCAAACTGATAGGTGGTGGCTCAGGCTGTCAATCCCAGCACTCAGGAGGCAGAGGCAGGCAGATCTCTGAATTCAAGGCCAGCCTGGTCTACAGAGTGAGTTCTAGGATAGACAGCCAGGGCTACACAGAGAAACCCTGTCTCAAAAAACCTAAAGTAAATAAATAATTGCCTTCAGTTTATTCTTGCAAGCATCATTTTCTAATTTTAACCTTACCCTTAGATAAGATCTTTCACATACCTTCCGGTATATGCTAAAGGGTTTGCAACACAGAGGTAGTTTTACAATACTCTGCCTGTAGTGCTTGTATTAAAACCAAACAGAACATCAATGCCATCCAGAGGAATAGCATGCTTAAATACTATTTTAAGGATTCAGTGGCACCCTGATCACCACCGGCTACAACTGGGGTAACCTAATCCAGAAAGCAAGGAGAATTTACTTGGTAATCTAATGTTTCCTTAGTTGGATTACAACAATATCTCCCATGAAGCTCATGATAGGTTGTTCTCCAGTACAGAAAACAACAAATAAACTTAAGAAGGTACCTAAGCTTTCTTAGTGGATGGGGCTGTTACATAGCTTTTAGTAACAGTCTGTATATCTGCTGCATCTGTCCTGAGCAGAACGTGAGGAGCTGTGTTGGATGAGCATCCCTGCGCTCCAGGCAGTGGATTTAAGCCACCTTCACTCACATCGGGAAGGGAGCTCATTCCTGCCTTGATGCAGTCTTCACCTGACCTTTCCAGAGCAGGCCCTTCTTGCTCACTACCCCGGACTTTGCTGAGGGATCAGATAGCTCAGGGGTATCTCCTGTTTCTGTTCTAGGATTCCAGTCAGATCGAGCTGCTGAAGGAACTCTTGGATCTCCTTCAGGACATGGTGGTGATGCTTCTGTCCCTCCTGGAAGGTTGGGCTGTTTGGTATAACTAGGCATTCACACAATTGTAACTGGTCTGAGCACTAACCTTACTAATCACACAGATTATCCTTCTCGCAGGTCAGTGATGTCATAAGACATCAGTTAGAATGACAAATTTTCAGAAAGAAAAAAAAAAATGAGCGAGGGGCACATGGTCTGATGGACAAAGCCTGAAACCAACTCATTTGATGTCAATAGGAAAGCCAGAATGAACTGGGGAAAACCTCCAAGCTTTGCCCCTCCCTATCCTCTCCCTCTCCCCATTGCTTTTTGACACATCTGGCTGCCAGTGTGTATGCCAGCCATCTAATTGGGCACTCTCCCAGGTCAAAGGGGATCAAAGGAACGTCATATGTCCCTATGTATTCCCAGAGATCTAATAATAAAACCCTCATAGGCCCCAGGGCAGAAACAAGGCCATGGTGTGGCCATTTTCCTCTTGCCCTGGTTCTGTGTCCCTTGGCCCCTGGTGGGGTGGTTGTTATGGCTTGCTGCTCTCTCCTGTTTTCAAATCATTATGATTAGAAATGACCTGACTAATTTGTCACATGAGTCTTCTAAAAATAGCTGCCTGTCCAGTTGCATGATAACTTGGATTCAT
Source organism: Arvicanthis niloticus (assembly GCF_011762505.2). Lineage (NCBI taxonomy): Eukaryota > Metazoa > Chordata > Mammalia > Rodentia > Muridae > Arvicanthis > Arvicanthis niloticus. Next base: position 84,279,789 of record NC_047659.1, on the reverse strand, counting down.
TTATATATTTGTATGTCTTTTTGAACCTGCCTCACAGGAAATGTGGTAAATGGGACTATTGGAAAACAGATGGTTGACACACTGGTAGAATCGTCTACTAATGTAGAGATGATCTTGAAATTCTTTGACATGTTCTTGAAACTTAAAGACTTAACCAGCTCAGACACCTTCAAAGAATATGACCCAGATGGCAAAGGGATCATCTCTCGAAAAGAATTTCAGAAGGCCATGGAAGGTCTAAAGCAATATACACAGTCAGAGATCGACTTTCTCCTTTCGTGTACTGAGGCTGATGAGAACGACATGTTTAATTATGTGGATTTTGTAGAGAGGTTCCATGAGCCAGCCAAGGACATAGGGTTCAATGTAGCAGTGTTACTGACAAATCTCTCTGAACATATGCCCAATGATTCCCGTCTCAAGTGTCTGTTGGACCCAGCAGAAAGTGTGCTAAATTACTTTGAACCATACCTGGGTCGAATCGAGATCATGGGTGGGGCCAAGAAAATTGAGCGTGTTTATTTTGAGATCAGTGAATCCAGTCGAACTCAGTGGGAAAAGCCTCAAGTGAAGGAATCTAAGCGGCAGTTCATCTTCGATGTTGTCAATGAAGGCGGGGAGCAAGAGAAGATGGAGCTGTTTGTAAACTTCTGTGAGGATACAATCTTCGAGATGCAATTAGCATCTCAGATCTCAGAATCGGACTCAACCGACAGGCCAGAAGAGGACGAGGAAGAGGATGAAGATTCTGCTTATTCAGTAGAAATTGAGGGGGAGGAGGAAATTAAGTCTTTTGAGTCGGCCTCTGCATTTGCCATGGCCTGTGCCTCAGTAAAGAAAAATGTCACCAAGTTTCTGAAGAGGGTAACCTTGAAGAACCTCAGGAAACAATATAGGAATGTGAAAAAGATGAGTGCAAAGGAGCTGGTCAGGGTGTTCTTCTCTTTCTTCTGGATGCTGTCTGTGGGCCTCTTTCAGTTGCTCTTCACTATCTTGGGAGGAATCTTTCAGATCCTCTGGAACACAGTGTTTGGAGGGGGCCTTGTAGAAGGGGCAAAGAACATCAGAGTGACTAAGATCCTAGGTGACATGCCTGACCCCACCCAGTTTGGGATCCATGATGATGTAATAGAGACTGACAGGGTAGAAGTGACTGAGCCAAGTGTCACCACTGAGCTGGTCCACTTTGTAAAGGGTGAGACGGGAGATACGGATATCATGTCAGACCTCTTTGGAATCCACTCAAAGAAAGAAGGTGGCTTAAAGCAAGGGCCTGAAGTGGGATTAGGTGACCTCTCTGAAATTATCGGCAAGGACGAACCCCCAACATTAGAGAGTACTGTGCGGAAGAAAAGGAAAGCACAGGTAAGCCTAATCCTAGTTTGTTGTCCTTACCCCCAAATGACTCTAACTGTATTTTGCAATCAGCATTGGCGTGGTTTGTACAGGTAATAACACTGTATTAACACTGGTTCTGACAGGATTCTGATGATATTCCATATTGACCAAGTGTGGTGAACTTGAGACTTAGATGGGTGTTTCAGTGTTTAGCCACCAAGAGGACTTCTGGTCTACATTTTGAGTAGAGTTTAAACATAATGATCTGACACCTTTACCTGCTTCCAACTTTTATTTGGTTAGCATTCATGGTACATAGGTTGATTCAGTGAAAGCATAGGAAAGCAAGTATAATGTATGAGAAGTCTTATGAGGTGGTATTTCAATGTTTCCTGTAAGCTCTGATATATTCCATTTCACTGAAGCTCTAGAGTAGATATGTTCTATTTCTCTTATTAACTTTATAATTCCAACAAATCAGAGTTTCATTAGCTGGAAAGGTTACTAACCATTAATACTTAGCAACTTCATATGATGTTGATGACAATAATTGCTATTTATTGATAGCCTATTATATCAGTGAGTCAGATTATGCCTGGAACATTTTTATCATTAGGGATTTGAGGCAGTCAACAAGATCAAATGGATAAGACAAAAGTAACTCGGAGGTCATTGGCCACAGGATGGCCTGCATGTTCTCTTCTCTTGCAATGTGTAACTCATGGTGCCACTTTAGCATCAAAGGAAGAAGTGAGGTTATAGCAAAGACCACATCCATTCACTAATTCCATTGTCATTGACTGGAACATTAACATGCACACGCCACTGTTCTGGGGCCTGAGAATTGAGTGATAATGGATAAATCCTTTGTCCTTGTAATTTTATAGAAAAGACAGACACTAGACAAGTTGGTGCAGCTCAGAAGTATGCTGGGCAAGAGATATTGTGAAATGGAAGGTGAACGAGAGATGTGAAGAGTCAGGGAGGGAGGCATTAACATAGGTGCTCTTACTGTGTCATTCATTTTGCACTGCTCCTGGATAGGCTCATGACATAGAACCATTTGAAAAAACATAGAAACTAATCTGGGTACCACATGCACCGGACTGTGTTCTGGTTAACAAGGAAAGCAATAGTTTTGCTTTAATGGAACTTTGTTTAATGAACAAACTAACAGGTTGGGGGGACATGGTACAACCATCTAGATCCTCTGGATGGATTCTTGTTATCATCTGCTGTAAAGAGGGCAGCTAGCAAGGCTCCTGAAACAGTATGATCTGAGCCAAATCCTAAACAATGACAAGCATGTGGAAAGCCAGGGTTTCACGGTCCAGGCAGAGGGTAAGACTACTCGAAGTCCCTGAGCACAGAAAGAGTCAGACTCCTTTCCAAGAAAGGAAAGGTAGGAGCATTCAAATATAAAAAATACTAAGTACAGTAGTACGACACAAAGATAAAGATAGAGAGAAAGCCAGGCCCCTAGAGGATAGGCAGGTCTCACTGGGGTACGTGGTTTTATTCTGAGTGCAGTGGCTATGAACCAGAGGGACCAGGGCAGTGACAAGGGAGTTGGAGTCAGGCAAGAAGCTTGTCAGATAGAAGAAGATTCCAGATTAGGCATACTGTGGTCTGTGTCCTCTTGCTTCCATAGGACACTTCTTCATTCTAAGTGTCCTGCTTGAGTTGAGTAAACAATAGGGGGCAACTGAATTTTCAGGTTTGAGGTCTGATTTGGCAGCTCTCAGGAGCAGCAGGTTTGATGTGTAGCACGACACTTTACATTCTGCAGCCCTGAGAGAAGCAGTAATGGGAGATGGGGGTAGGGGATACCACAAAGCCACTAGGACTCATGACCAGAAAGAAAAAGGTTCATCCTGAACTTTTTTCTCTGAGGAACCCTTGACCTTTTGTTATTTTTGATCTAGGCAGCAGAGATGAAAGCAGTACATGAAGCTGAAGGAAAAGCTGAATCTGAGAAGGCCGAGTGAGTTCCTGGTGGTGTGGGCTACTCTGTTTCCTGTGGTAGTTAATACTTGACGGCAGCTGCCATTCTACAGCTACCGTAAATAGAAAACCTGATTTCTATCAGTGCAGGCAACAGGTATTCTATAAGTCCTGGCTGCTGCTGCTGCTGCTGCTGCTGCTGCTACTGCTGCTGCTCCTTCTCCTTCTTCTTCTTCCTCCTCTTCTTCCTTCTCCTCCTCCTCCTCCTTCTTTTTTTTTTTTTTTTTTTGCCTCAGCTCTATAATATACACTTATTAACTTCATAATTTCAATAGTACATCAGAGTTTCACTGACTGGACAGTTATCAAATATACATATTTAGCAACTTCATATAATATTGATGGTGGATAATTTGTGGCATTTATTGAATACCTATTATATGGCAGGCCTTTGCTTTGCCCTTTTAGACACCACATTTAATTCCTGTCCAAGTTTATAGGAGTGGGTACCATTGCTAATCCTAAGAAGGCTTACTTAGTAAGGAAAGGGCATTTTTTGAAACAGGAAATAAAAAAAGTTGTTAAGTCTAATTCCAAAATAGCACAAACTCATTTATAACTCACGTACACGTTGCATCATCAAAACGGTCACTGTTCATTAAATATAGATTCCACACATTAAATACAGATTCTAAATATAGATTGATAAGCAGCAGGCTTGTTCGCCTTCCTTCCACATGCTGAGTAGCCTTCTCCCCTGCAGCATGGAAGACAGAGAAAAGGAGGATAAAATCAAGGAGGAGGGACAAGCAGAGTACCTATGGGCAGACGTGACAGTAAAGAAGACTCGACGGCGTGGTCAGAAAGCCGAGAAGCCAGAAGCCTTCATGGCCAACTTCTTCAAAGGGCTGGAGATCTATCAGACTAAGTTACTGGTGAGCTCTCCAGCCCTCGTCCCTTCCTACCAGAGGCACTGCCCTGGCAGACCTCAGAGCTGGCCACTTATTTGTGTCACTTTTTTCTTAGACATGCTTTCTCCACTTCCTCATTCCCATTCTTTTCCTCTTCCTGTTTCTCTTGTGTTAAAGAAAATGGAGGGCTACCTAGACACCACTCTTAAGTAGATTTATGTACATTGTGTGGGGACTCAGCTGATCCTGATCCAAAATTTCAGCAGTTCGATCTATTGGGATAGACAAAAGGTTTCTTGCATTAGGCTATGTTACTCAACTAGCCCCCAAACATTGTTACTGTAGGTACAAGCAAGCCTCAGTATAGTATGTGAATTATTTTTCTGATAAGTTGCTCCCTTGAGGTTCATTTGCTGCCCAACCAGGACTACACATTAGCTGGCACCATCAATGAAGCCCTTAGGCACTATCGAATTCTCCCCAGAAGCTATGGGTCCATCTTCCAAAGGCTGGGTTTCGTAGGAAACACAGCAGTGTGGAGAGGGGTGCACTCTGAAAAGTAGGTGAAGGGCTGTGATTCTGAGATGGATAAGAACTCTGGGCCACAGTCTGGCTGCACTGTGTACAGGGGAGGGGACTGCTTGGCCCTCTGCTGGTGGCATGTTGAGAGATCTGGTTTATTGGGACATGATCCATGGTAAAGTTCCTTCGGACATGCTCTTAAACCATTTTTAAATAATCAACCTCAAACAGCCATGCCTGTGCTTACAAGGCCAGCACTGCCCTGGAAGAGTGGGACCTGAAGCATAGATTTCTCTGTAAAGCTCTCCTCAGGGCACAACTTTCAGTGTCAGAAAGGGCCGTCTCCTTCCTACCCACTGCTTTCTACCTCTGCTTGTCCTTTTCTTTTCAGCACTACCTGGCCAGGAATTTCTACAACCTGAGGTTCCTTGCTCTGTTTGTAGCCTTCGCTATCAACTTCATCCTGCTTTTTTATAAGGTGATACTCCATTGAGGGGTTATTGGCTAAATATACAACAGGCTGAGCATGCGTATGTGGGGGAAAACTATAACCAAACTTTTACTCTTAGAGCAAAAAGTTAATGTCCAAGGAAATTTCTAAGACACTGACCTCTTTAAAAAAAAAAGTGCAGTGTTTGGCAATGAAAGAAATGTAGAGAAATGCAGAGAATACAAGAAAAGCAAATTAAGGGGCTGTTTCAACAGTTTGGATTCTTATTTGTTTTAATCTTTAAATATTGAGCATACCCTGTATGCTAGATGTCATGATAGGAACTATGGAGCATTTTGAAATAAATAATGGATTCAGTTCTTTCCTTGAGGAATAAGCTTAGAATAGGACCCATCCCTGTTGACACATATAAGGAATAAAGGACACATAAAGGAAAAGTTAGCAGAAGTTAGGAACGTAAGTTCCCCTCATCATAATGGAAGATGTTGAACATTGGTGAGTAGGTCTTGCATGTTGCCAGCATGTAAAGACCCATCCTAGAATCTTGACATAGTCTGCTTTAAAACAAACAAAGAAAGAGAAAGAGAAAGAAAGAAAGAAAGAAAGAAAGAAAGAAAGAAAGAAAAAAAGAAACTTTGTGCTGATTCTTGATTAAAACTAGCAACTGAATTTGTTACAAAACAGTATTTTCTCTATATAAATCTTCAGTTTAGTAAGGCTTTTTTGCCCATAGAAGAAGAGTGGTAGTCTATAGTAAGGCATATGTAGCTTGGTTTAAAACATACTAAGGTTGAGGGAAACCTATCTATCTAGGAGGAGACAGCCAATAGGCACTTGAAGCTATAGGATAAAAGCTTGGGGTGAGAGGTGTAGGAACAGAAGGAGAATCCATGAATGAAAGAATGCAAACTATGGAATGTGTATAACTGGTGCTTGTGATCCACATGGACCTGTTGCTGCCTTCTCTCTTGCCAAAGGATTACAGCTAGTAAAAGGCCCATAACTTAATATTTTTGGTTCCTTTTCAAGAAAGATTTTGTTTCTACCTCGTTCTTATTTGCAACTATTAGAAACACTGGGGATTCTCATCAGTAAGTTACCTAAAGGACCCATTTACTCCACAGGCAATGCTGGGTTTGATAGCATATGTATATATTAATAACAAACTCTGTAGGAAGAGCCTAGTGACTGAGGCACCTTCTGACGGTTGTGAGTATTGTCTTGGGGCAGGTCACTGAAGAACCTTTAGAGGAAGAGACAGAGGATGTTGCAAACCTGTGGAACTCCTTCAATGATGATGATGAGGAAGAAGCGATGGTGTTCTTTGTCCTTCAGGAGAGCACTGGGTATATGGCACCAACACTGCGCGCTCTGGCCATTGTCCACACCGTCATCTCTCTGGTCTGTGTGGTGGGCTATTACTGCCTGAAGGTGAGCATTCTAACCATCTGGCACTCTCTTTTTTGACTCTTTGAGAAAAAAAAATTCTCTCTCTCTCTCTCTCTCTCTCTCTCTCTCTCTCTCTCTCTCTCTCTCTCTCTTTTTGTTGCACCAGCACTTAGTCTTCTAAGATGCTAGGAGAGTAAGGCTGGTGGGACATTTCAAGTTACCCAGGAGCTGCGTACAACTGCAGGATCTCAGTCACCAACTTGAGGCTTTTGAATGAGAATCTGTGAAGTGAGCTATAGACAAAGCTAATTCTTGCTGTAGAAGAAGCACTTCAGGCACCTCTTAGTATCTGAGTCATCAGGCTAAGGCACAAGTGAAATTAGCCACAAGAGCTTCTTGTGATCTTTGAGTTGCCATTGGATTTTTTTTATAAATGTACCTTTCCATTAGGCTGGAATCATTTAAGGCCTGGGATGGATCTCAATGATGCATTCCTGTTTCAGTTAGCTACATAACAAGCCACTCCAAACTTGGTTTGAAGGACCTACATTTTCTCTCTCTGATTCTGTGGACTGATGGGACACAATCAGTCATTCCTCTGCTCCATGGGAAATGGCTGTGTCTACAGCCTTTTTGAGAGCTCAAGTAGGTGAGCATGGCAAACATATTTCTGAGCCTAGCACCTTAGCAGAGGAACAGTCAGAAAGTGAGTCTTAGCTGGAGTAGTGGGAATCTATCTCCTCCTTTTTCCATGTAGACCGAGTATCTCCCTCTCCCCATGGCCTCCCCATGCAATCTCTGCAGTAGAGGGTACTTCTTGTATGAATGACTTAGGATTTCCCTAAGGATCACAGAGGTAGAAGCTGCTAGCCTCTCTTAAGAAACAGACCCGGAAATGCCACATTGTCAGTGTCATTTCCAGGACACTATTGGTTAAAGCAAGTCACATGATGGCCCAGATTCACAGTTGTGTTTGGAGATTGCTCAAGTCATGAACCAGGAAGCATGGTTCATTTGGGTGATCTTTAGAAACCACTGATGGTACATTAATCTTCAATCATCCAATTCTGTGTTCTGGGTTCATTTCCATTTCGAGACCATGATTGTAAAAGTTACTTTTCTTGTTGCTATAAAGATGCTTGTCTTATTTTGGATCACAGTTTGAGGGTACAGTCTACCATGGTGGGGAAGATACAGCAGGGAGAGGAGGTCTCACTGTGGCAGCAGAAAGGTGTTGGTCACATGGCATCCTAAATGAGAGGCCCAGGCTGGGTATGAATTATAATAATTATTTTGTTTGTTTGTTTGTTAGTTTTGCTTGAAGGAAAACAGAAAATGCTGGGGTTCCACTCACTTTTTCCTTTTCATTCAGATCAGGACCCAAATCCCATGGGATGGTACTACCTACAAGTCAGGGTGTATTTTTCCTCATCCGTTGAACATCTCTGGGAACAGCCTCACAGACAAACCCAGAGGTGTCTCCTATGTGATGCTAAGTCTTGTCAAGTTGGCTATCAATGTTGACTATCACTTTGATTTTTTTTTATACTTTATTTCCATTACATTTTCCCTTTGATATATTATATAGGAAGAATCCTCAACTGTACACTAAGTTACCATCTTCTTGTTAAGAATCCAAGAAATGTACTCTATCTTTGTGTCCATTTCAGCTCCTGGTGAAACAGTGCTGTGTGAGAACTTCATTCCCCCTTCTACAGAGAACATGTGCTGTCTTGCTTACTGAGCCTGCTACTGTCACTATTAAAATGTGGACTCTGGAGCCAGGCTGTCTCATAGTTGTGTGCCATGTAGTGCCTCCCTAGTGCTGTTTCTACATCTGAAAAAGTGAATATTCTAATAATAGCTGACATTCCAGGAAATTAAATGGGTTCATATGTATAAAAATCCTCAGAACATGGGCAACTATAAACCAAGAAGCATTTTTGCTGTTTCTGGATCTGAAACCCAAGAGCTTGTGGGACAAGGTGCAGACATACTGGTGACCTGTAGAAGATACCGTGGATTAAAATGCAGAACACATACAACTCCTTGAAGGACAAAGATGAATGTTTGGAGTCCCAGATATCAGTAGTTGACTATGTCTTGGTGTTCACGTTGTTTTCTAGAGTCTTTCAAACAGACAGCACAGTGGCCTCAGATCTGCTTCCCTACCCATGTCATCCATGAGCTAGCAGCTGCTGCCGATTCCTCTCAGTGTGCTATGCCTAATATCAGACCTTTTGCTACCTTCCTATTATTGGTCTTCAGTGTTTTCAGGGGGGAAGAAGTAGCTTTTTTTTTTTTCTTTTTCACAAATTATTCTTGCCCTTTTGTCTCAGAAATAAAGTGTAGGTGATATGAATGTAATAACCTTTGAAGAAAAAAATGAACACATAGTTTGGAGACTGAAATCCCGAGGATTTTACCAGTTAATTAGAGGCATCCTAAATGAGAGGCCCAGGCTGGGTATGAATTATAATAATTATTTTGTTTGTTTGTTTGTTTGTTTTGCTTGAAGGGGTCTAGCTATTCTAGCTTCTTATTTCCTGGAATTTCAACAGCATTCCCTGACCTCTCTAAATCAATCCCATTGCTCCTTGTCCCTGTTTGTGTTAATCTCTGGTTTTATTATCTTTATAACTTGATTGGTTAATTTTTCCCATTGCCATGACAAGACACCTGATAAAGGCAAGTTGGGAGAGGAAGAATCTATTTTGTTCCTGGTTTGAGGATTCAGTCCATCATGGCAGGGAAGGCAAGGCAGTGAGAGCAGCCCCTGTGGTGGCAGGAGTGGGGGGCTACAGAGACAGAGAGGAATGCTGACATTCTGCTTGCTTCCTCTTCTTAACTCTTTCAGTTCAGTCCCATGTCTCAGTAGATGGCATGTTACCACCTGCATTCAGGGTGGGCCTTCTCTCCTCAGTTAAGTCTCTGTAGAATGCCCTCAAGACCATATGTCCCTATGTGATTCTAGAGCTGATCAAGTTGACAATGCAGACTAACCATCACATGTAGCCATGCTGCCACATCTAGTCAAAAATTAAGGTGAGTGTGGTGCTCTATGCCTGAGATCGTAGCACCTGGGAGGATGAAGTAGGAGGATTGCCCTGAATTTGTGGCCATCTTGGACTACATAAGGAGTTCCAGACCAGATTGGAATACAGAGTGAGAGCCCATTTAAAAAAAAAAAATAGTTACAATTATGTACCATGCCCACCACATCCCCCATTAATTCATGGTTTCAACTACACACAGTAAACTGTGGTCCGAAAATATCAAGTAAAAATTTAATAAATAAGCAGCAAATAAATGTTAAATTTTATGTCATTTTAAGTAGTAAGGTAAAATCATACACCATGCTATTCTGTCCTGTTTGGGACATAAATCACCCCTCTGTCAAAGGTATTCACACTGTATATTCTACCCACAAGCTAGTCATCTAGCCCTCTCAGACATCAGTTCCACTGGCAAGATAGCACAGTGCTCATATTCAAGTAATTCTTATTCTATTTATCTAATAGTGGCATCCAAAGTGCAAGAGTACTAACACTGCAAATTCTGCAATGCCAAAGAGAAGCCATGAAGTGTCCAAGTGAAGGTGTGTCCATTCTTAATAAGGGAAGAAAAAAAGATAGATAAGGTTTCTAAGATCTACTGTAATAGCATCTTCCATCCATGAGATGGATGAGAAAAAAGAAATATGAACTGATTCTATATACCTCAGCCTTCAAGCGTTAAAGCCACAGGCTTTTAACAGTTAAGATAGAAAAGGCCATCAAATCCATGTATGTCTAAGAGAAAAGATAGTACATACATGTTTGGTTCTATCCATGTTTCTGGGGATTCTTTGGGTGTCTTCAAATGTGTTACCCACAAATAAGCAAGTCTATTGTGTATGAAAATGACTGGGAGTAACAGCAGAGAGAAGCAAGCTTGCTGCCACCTTACAGCTCTTTATGCAAAGAAGAAAATGTCAGTATGTAACAAGTATACCCAGAATCCCCTGAACTATATCATTGTAACTATGGAAACACATTTCATGCACTAACCTTTAGGCCATGACATGTATATGACCCTCATCACTGATGACTGTTGGGAAACTTCCACACGTTCCTGTAGCTGACCAATCTGTTCTAGAATAATTCCTTGTCCTTTCTATTTCTTGGTTCAGTTCTAAGCCTGGGAATCCTAGTAGATAAAACCCCTTCAGGCCAGAAACTCATATAAACATGGTCTTTTTAGAACTCTTGCATGTCTTACTGTGTCAACTGTTTAACCTTGAAGGGTAGCTCAGATCAGCTCAGCTTTTAGAGGAGTAGACATATTGGCCAAGGAGTGAGATTTAACATTGCCCTTACAACTACAATTACCTTAAAAATTTCCGTACGGTGTTTGAAACAAGGCTCAACAGCTATGAGTACATGCTGCTCTTCCAGAGGACCTGGGTTTGAGTCACAGCACCCACACGGCAGCTCACAACCACCTGGAACTCTAGTTTCAGGGGATCTGATGCTTTTTTTCAGGTCTCCATGGGCACTGGCATGCAAGTGGTGCACAGACATACATGTATATGTTTAAAATATATATCAAATCCCAGTATAAAGTATTTCTGCCATTACGTTGGAAGGTTGGTTGTAACAGGTCCTGGGAAAAAGTGTATTAGACACAAACCTTTAATGTCTTCTCACCTGTAGGTGCCTTTGGTGGTATTCAAAAGGGAAAAAGAAATTGCCAGGAAGCTGGAGTTTGATGGTCTATATATCACTGAACAGCCATCTGAAGATGACATCAAGGGGCAGTGGGACCGCTTGGTGATCAACACACCGTAAGTGCCCCTCATTCCAACCCTACAAGAGCAGCTGCATCTGTGTCATCACTATGGGAAAATGGCATGCTAATACCAGTCCATTCACAGTGATGAGAGTTGCAAGATAAAGCACTATAGTGAGAGTAAAAACATAGGAGTGAACATATAAGCAAAGATAACCATATATTAATAAGGCTTTTAGTTGTTCCAATTAAGATACACATGTCAGATATAACCCTGATTCCAGGGGAAGAAATGACTTCCTGATCCAAGATGATTAAGGAAACTGAGAGGCGGGTCTATAAAGGAACAACCTAACTAATCAGCCTCTAGGAAGGGAAGGCTTTGGGGAAAATAACATGAGCAATAAAAACCCAACTTCTCTGAGTCCTGCCCATCTCCTCATACAAGGACAGACAACAAAAGTGCTTCAACTGTATTTTCTCATCTTTTGCCATTAAGTTACAGATATTTTGGATAGCATTAAATAATCTAATAGTTTGAGAAGAGTTCTGTGTGGTCATCCAGGACATGTCAGTATGGGACAATGTGATACAATGTAAATGTGCTAGTAAAAAGGGCAGTTGTTTCTAGACCTTACCTAACACAATGAAATAACGCACTACAGTGTTCCAAGAAGGAGATGAGCCAGTCCTGCTTATGTGTGAGCAGGGAAATCCATAAATAGAGCAACTGTTGTAAATGCTGATTTCTTTTCACAGCAGAGGCGTCATGGGATAGGGCAATTCTGTTATTAGATTTACTCACTTACCACATATCATGCACAGATACCTTTTTTCTTCTTACAGTTTGATTTTAAATTAAATGATACATAGTATAACATTTACTTACTTTATGGGAAGAGCGTTGTAATTCAACACATATATGCAATGTATATTATCAAGTCAAAGTAATTGGCGTTTCTGTTTACTCAAATACTATCACTTCTGGTACTAGGAACCTTTCCATTTTCTCTAGATATTTTGAATTGATAATTAGTTGTGGTAGGCTATTATTTGTCCTATTGTGCTACATAGAATTACTGGGTCTTGGTGCCTATTATCCACTCTGAGTTTTTCTGTTTTATATTATAAGGCACACATACACAAGTACCTATAAAATAGGCATGGGTATTTTAATAGAGTGTAACAAACCACAAGGATTAAAACTAGAACACTGTTGCAAGCCTGAAAGCCCTGTATTATCCTCCCAGTCATGTTCCCCACAACCCCAACTAACATGTTCACTAGTATCCACTAGTGGTTAATGATATTGATCTTTAATTAGTTAGTTATTAGTGCTACTACTTATGGGCTCATTATCTTATTTTAAAAACTTACATTTTAGCCTGTTCCTTGTTCCTAAACATATTACTTTACTTTAAATATTCTGAACTTGGTGAACATGGAGTTGCCATACTATATAAGGCATACTCTCAGAGGATCTTTATTCATCATTATATGCTGTTTCTGATCCTCAGTGAAGTCAAGTTGTTGACAAGTTGTTGACTGTGTTGACAAGTTGTCCTCCAAACTGTAACATTTTCCATGTGCTTGCATATACAAGATAGTATTTATCCATTTTCTTGACTGTAGATTTTTTCAGCTGGTTCTGGTTCCCAATATTATATATAAACAGCACTGCCATAAAATCCCTTTGTCTGTGCACAAGTAAAAGAGCCTGTCTCACCAAAGGAAATTTGCTCAATAGTAGGCTATGGAAAATACTTGTTTCAATATACAGTAAACAGTGCTATATAGAGTTTCTACCTGTTGCCAACACTTGTTAGCATCACATGATTTTGGTGACAGGGATGTAATGGTACCTTGTCATACATTCCCTAATAACTAAAGAGACTAAGGATTTCAGTATATCCTTTAAGCATTTTTTCCCCCACAGGTCTGTTCTGTAGGCCATATTTTAAAGCATATAGCCAAATAAAAATGTATGTTCTACCTTCAAGAGACTTCTTGACCTTAGCCCTAGTGAGGTGATTAGACACATTCTACTCCAGACAAAAATAAGAACAATAGACTAAGGTGTATGCTCGAGAACATTTGTATATAAGAGAGAAGGAAGCTGATCATGAGGAGCCAATGTATAATCCCAGTACTTAGAAACAGTTGTATCACTTTCAGTTTGAAGCCAGCCTTGTTTATGCAGTGAGTTCTATGTCAGTCAGGGCTATGTACTGAAACCCTACAAAACAAAAACAAAACCTGACAAAACAAACCAGGGGAAGGGAGGGGGAGGTATCAAGATACAGAGGAAAGATGGCTTGATTTTCAGGCTTGCAGATTCTAAACGTGGTGTGTAAAAAAAAAAAAAAAAATCAAGTAGCAATGCATACAGAAAAGAGTAAAAATACTTTTCATCTTATAAGTATGCCTATTAGCATTTTATTCCACAGTATCAGCATTTGTTTTTAATTGGCAATTAGATGATTAAAGCCAATAAACAAGTTTAACAGCAACCAAAACAAATCTGTAAGAAAACTTTTTACCCTCAAGACTCCCACCCCTTTGGATGGAGAGAGGGTTTCACTTTCTTATCATGGGCTGGTGGTCTTTGGTGCCTGCTGAGTGACTCAAACCCACAAAGAATGACTCATGTAAAGAAAAACAGTAAGAACTCATACCCAAGGGCTGGTCCTGCTCTAGCCATAGCCTCTGGGAAACCCTCCCAGGGACGTTCATTCTAGCTCATTCTAGCTAAAAGTAACACATTTTAAACATTTTTGCTACCATTCCCAAGGATGGCAGTTTTTATGTTTGTTTGTTTTCTTCTTAATTTCAATGAGAAGAATTTGGAATAGAACTAAAAACTATTCCAGGCAGAGAAACATAATGTCTCTGGGGAGGTTGGTATATTATGGAGCAAACACCACCTCTAGAAGAGAAGAATCTGAGTCCTGGAAGGAAGTAGGTACCACAGGAGTACATGGTGATAGAAAGTGAATGGAGAAAAATGGGATTAATGGAATCCCTCTATAAATTAACCAAAGCACTTGCTGGTTGGGAAACAGGGGTGTAAGAGAGCTTGTTATGTATCCCAGGACAACGAGCTTGTTATGTATCCCAACACAACCACACTGGTCCATCTCTCCAGGCACTGTGAGTCATGGAATAGGAAGCAGACATTCATTTCCTTCTGAATATTATTTCTGTTGTATATTGGAATCCATAGAACGGTCAAGAAACAGCTGGATTTGTGTCCCCAGAGGAACAGCAGAAGTGATTCAGGAGGCCCACTTGGCTGTGGTAGAGACTTGCCCAAGAGTGTGATACCAGGATAGCGGAGGAAGGGGGTGTGCAAAGCAGGATGGGTTTTCAAAACAAAAAACCAACAGCGTATGTTTCTTGCTAGCCTATCATCATGAATAGAAACTAGATAGAAACTAGAAAGGCTTTCCAAGTGTCTCGGAGTTGATACAACGCAGTGGAACTGTAAGGCAGGAAGGAGCCCTGGGATGACGCTGAACTTCAATCATGTTTGAAGTCTCCGTGAGCAGGACAGAAACCTGAGATTACAGATTTGGACATTCCAACTGGGACATTCTTGATGTGTTTGCCTTGAAGTTAGTAATCAAGAACCTGTCTTTGTCATCTTTGTTTTCAGATCTTTTCCTAATAACTACTGGGACAAGTTTGTGAAGAGAAAGGTATGCCCTGTCAGGGTGGGGGAGGGGTGATAGCTGTGTTATCTGTACACTAATATGAGTAAATGTGCTGTCAAGCTTAAGGTGCCTAGAGGACACCGAGCTGCAGAAGGGCTTGCACATGTGGCCTTTCTGCTCTGCTCTCACCCCATCTGCCTTCAGCACCTGCACACAGCCTGCACTGCTTCCGCCGCTTTCTCCACATTACGCTTTTCTTCTCTCTGAAGAGACACTAGCTTGAAAGGAAGTTTCCACTTAATTGTCATATCTCTTTAGTTTTCTCTAGGGGGTTCCTTTTTCCTTTTCCTGCCAGTCTTGAATGGTATCTTGTTTAACCCTTTGAAAAAGCAATAACAAGGCTTCAAAGACCTCAAAGCTAGAGCAATGTTGGGTAGTGTGTCCAGCCACAGCCCACGATCTTATTTCTCTGCCTTAGGTGATCAACAAGTATGGAGATCTCTATGGAGCAGAGCGCATTGCTGAACTCCTGGGTTTGGACAAAAATGCCCTTGACTTTAGCCCAGTAGAAGAAGCCAAAGCAGAGGCGGCATCTCTGGTGTCATGGTACAGATCTGAGGAGCTCAAGTCCAAGTGGCAAAGATAAATTCTTTGTTTCCCATTCCTCTCCAATGAGCTAGAGGGGAAAGTACATGCATGTCTTTTGTTTTCTTACAAATTAAGAAAGAAGTACTTTCAAGGATTTCATGGGCAGTCACTTCTTATGCCCCAAGAGTGAGGATTTTAGGTGCATAATTCAAACTATTCTGTGTCTCTGGAAAATCTATATAACTTGATAAAAAGTCAAAACTGTATTTATATTATTAACCTTAAGAAAATTTTCCCTTTATTAAACACTTAAACTAACATTGACATTTATAAGTTATGAAATTATTGTTCCTCTTTAGGCTAAGTTCCATCGACATGAAGTACCATGTTTGGAAGCTAGGGGTGGTTTTCACTGACAACGTAAGTATAGTACCAGAAAACAAACAAACAAGATCTTATACCCTAAGTCAGAGATCTCACTGGATGCCACAAGGGATACACCAGCCCTGAACATTGTTGGCAGCCTCCCTGGGTAATCACAGTCAGGAGCCTGAGTGGTGTCGAAGGTTCTTTGTATAATAGTGTAACATGAATGAGTCTCCACTGGAAGACCCTGGGACAACTGATAGCACCCCAGTACCTATGCACCCTTTGTTCCCCAGAATGAGGGAAAGATAGTTTAATGAGTCCATCGTATTACCAATTCCCAAAAAGTTGACAATTTTCTCCCATTTCTACAGTCCTTTCTCTACCTTGCCTGGTACACAACCATGTCTGTCCTGGGCCACTACAACAACTTCTTCTTTGCTGCTCATCTGTTGGATATTGCAATGGGCTTTAAGACCTTGAGGACAATCCTGTCATCTGTAACTCACAATGGCAAACAGGTATTGGGTTTATACTGACTTGGAAAAGAGTGTATATAAATGAAAAAAAGAAAGAAAGAAAAAAGAAGGTAGTATATTTGTGTGCATAAGGAAATTTATCAGTGTAGAAAGCTTCTTTCTTGGCCAAACATTTGAATGGGTAAAAGTTCAATTTGTTTTTGTAAAACTATAGCCAACTGGAGATGGAACATTAAAGTTAGGACCACCTAGGAGAATAAGGATGCGCTGCTGAGCAAAGTAATGGACATATCAGAATCACTTCAGGTATCTTTGGAACCTACCTCTTCCTCCATGGCTCTAACTCACCTCCTGGGAGATAGCAACTACATACAAATATAAGTATACACACACACACACACACACACGAACACATATCTCAAGTACTTCTGACATGTGTTCCTATGAATGTTAACGGGTATACTTTTTATATATATTTACACATAATATGCATACATACACAATGTGCACATCTACATGGCTAAAGAAAGAATTGACTTGGGCCATATATAGAAGACTAGATATAGCAATGACTATAGACATATTAAAAACCTCTAATGGGTTCTCTGTATTTGCAACTCCAAACGTCATTGTTTTCTTCCTCCCTAATATAGTTAAGTATGTATGGGACATACTTCATCATAATTTTAAACCTCTGTATGGGACAGAAATACAGGAAAGTTAAAATGTGCCAAGTTTTTGCCACACCTCAGGTACTGAGTCATAACTACTTTGTAAGCTAGATGGTAATCTCAGAGAATGCAAGCTGAGAGGCTATGTTGCCCCAAGATGACAGAACTGGTAGGTATGTGGCTGAGTGTAGATCCCACAATCCTTTTGCTTTCCTTTGGTGTGAAGCCCCAGTTCTGCCTCCCTTCTAAAGCTCTTCCTATGAGCTCTGTTCTTCAAGATTTGAGTAACTTCATCCCTCAGGAGGCCAGCTATACATCTATTTTGGTGCTTACCTTAGCATGTGTGCCCACTCCCTCTTCTACAGCTTCTCAAAGGCAAATATCTGCACTACTCATCTTCTAACCAGCCTGCCTCTCGTCCCTTCTGGAATGGGCCACAGAGGCAGGTCCCTTGGACTCCTCATTCATGCTACTGAAGTCTGGCCTCCTTATATAGCATGGAAGTAAACCTGTGCTGTTACGCCACAATGAGCCTAGGCAGATTTCTTGGCTCAACATTGTAATCTTTGAGATAACTTCAAATAATTCCAATAACTCAAAGCTGTGCTGATTATGTGGTTTACTGCTGTGATAAGATACCACTGAGGGATAACTACAAGTCTGAGAAAACCGTTTTCTCAGTAGCAGCTTTAGAGCAAAAGCCTTGGAAAAGCTCTGTAAGCACAAAGCCACTCTGCTCACAGAACCATCACGTGGATTCACAAATACATCTGCGCTTCACTTCTGTTCAAAACCAGACTCCAGGCGTTAGTGTGCTGGAGCTGCCTGACTCAATACTAGACAGTTGACTTAATCTATGGAAGTCTATGACTTCAGGCTCCTGAGAATGTAAGTGAAATAAGAAAGTGTTAATGGGATGGTCTCCTCTGAGATTTTTCTCTTTGCTTCCTGCACAGCTATGCTCTGGTTGCCATTACACGTCACTGTCCTGTGTGCATGTGTCACCTGGCTCCTAGTCTCCTCTTAGAAGTGAGATAAAAAAGACTGACCACACTTACTGCCTCATTCTAGCTTAACTTCTCTAAACACTGTCTCCAAATGGTCACTTCCTGAGTGGTTAGGACTCCACACGTAAATGACAGGGAGGACACAATTGAGCCCTGAACACTCCAGCCATGAACTCTTTTCTCCTGAGAAGCTGGTCCTCTGTGGTCAGCCTGTTTTCTACCAGCAGTCAGAATACATCATGGTCTCCCTTACACCTGGAGGGCCCAGGGGCCTCTCAGGACAGAGATCCCATTCCTCTGCATCTATCCTCTCGCCCTCAGCTGGTTCTGACTGTTGGCCTCCTGGCTGTGGTTGTTTACCTCTATACTGTGGTGGCTTTCAACTTCTTCCGCAAGTTCTACAACAAAAGTGAAGATGATGATGAGCCGGATATGAAGTGTGACGACATGATGACGGTGAGCATACAGCTGCCATGGTCACACAGCTGCCTTGGACGAGAAGAGCCATGGGGGGGGGGGGGGAAGTGGGGGGGTGGCTATCGGAACAAACAGCTGTGGCATTTGGGCAGAATAGAAACTAGGTGTCATCCATCCAGAAGAGGGAAGTGTCCCGGGAAGCTGGAGGGCATGAGAGTGGGTGTCATCACACTGCGGGAGCCAACGAGGACCAACACTTCTCTCACTTTGGGGTGAGGTTTAGACAGACTGTAAGTAAGCACATCTAAACTTCATGGCAGGAAAGCTTTGGTTTTCATGCTTGAAAATTAGGAGCAAAGTTCCAAGGATCAGATACTTATTTCAGCCATCCGCTAAAAACAGATATGGAAGGCTGAAGAACTTGGTACAGTAGGATGGGGGTGTCTGTCACATGAATGGGGTCCCTGTTAGGCCCTAGTGGGAAGAAAGGTACAGCTGGGGGCCACACACTGTAGACATAGCAGCAACATCTTCTACAGTTTATCATGGCCTAATTTCAGGGAAAGACATGCTAGGTATAGGCCTGTGAGCATTTCTCTATGAACAGGTAATACTTATTGGCTAAAACTCCCAGTATCCTGTCTTGGTACATGGACCCTCACAGGACAGCAATTCCATTCATTCATCAGATAACCAGTGTAAGTGGCAGCTGGTGTCACGATGCTCCTTGCTCTGTATTTGCCCTTTCTGGTGAGGTGAAAGGATGGGGACGCCTGGCTGGATGAAGCAGTTCTTAGATAGCACAGACACATGTGCCAAAATCTATTGCAGGTTCAGTGTGTTGAATATCCCTTATCCAAAATCTTAGGATCAGAAGTGTTTCCGATTGGAGTGGTGGTGGTATGTGTGTATGCTCTATGTCTTAAGAGTAGGACTAAAACATAGACAGGAAATTCATCTGCTCCCTATGTATTTACACCCAAAGTCCGAGAATTCATTCTCCACAGTGTATTTAGAATGCTTTTGACCATGGCTCATTACATGAAGTCAGGTGTTGAATTTTTCACATGATGTGTCATAACAGCGCATATGACCAGTTTTATGTTGAAAAATATTCTGGTTTTGGGTTAGGGATGTTCATCTCATACTTAAGATTCTACAGAAATCCTTGGCAGGCACACTGGGGATAAAGGAGAAGTAAAAAGAGCCTAAAAACCAGGCTGGCACCATTGAAATTCAACAAGGGAAAGCTGTGAGGTGGCATATGCCACACTCCTCAGGCCTTAACACCCTTCTATTATATGCACTTCAATTCAAAGCAGGTTTTCAAAAAATGTAAGAATCTTTCCTGGTACATGGCAAGCTGGGTGCAGTGGACAGCAGAGGTCATCATCACTGAAGGGCCCTGCGTCCAGTTCAGGGCTGCCATGGTTAGATCTGTAGTGCACAAAACGAAGATGCTCCCTGAGAGCCATGCACCTGTCACCTGAACTGCAACTACCATCTTCCCCAGTGCTACCTCTTCCACATGTATGTGGGCGTAAGAGCAGGTGGCGGCATTGGTGACGAAATTGAAGACCCTGCTGGTGACCCTTATGAAATGTATCGCATTGTCTTTGATATTACCTTCTTCTTCTTCGTCATTGTCATCTTGCTGGCCATTATTCAAGGTATGGTTGTCAATTAGAGTACACAGGAGCTGGGTTGAATAAATCTAGTTTGCTTTGCTTTTCTATATCCATCAGGTGATTTGTCTTATAGAGAAGTTTTTTTCTAACTCATCTAACTTGTCAATTTAGCAACAACCTGAGCACTTGTTGTCTGTGATGCCTCGGATATACAGAGCCAAAGAGCTGCCCAAACAATTCCAAGACACTTGAGAACATGCACAGACTTCATCCCTTCCTAGATGTCCCCTGTGGCTTGCCTTACCCTCCCCTTTGTTCTCTCCATGAGCTAGGGAAGCAGAAGAGAAAGGAGGTGTAAAACTATGACATGTCTTTTTGTCTTTTAGAGCAGAGAGGAAGGTGCTGATATTTTAGTCAACAGCTTACTAGGAGCTGAAGGAAAGATGATGATGAGTTTAGTTTGAGTCACGCTGAGATATGGCATTGATGAATAAGGGTTGGGAGCTCAGAAGCAAGAGGAGAGAGGTAAGGGCATGGAGCCATCAGCACTGAAGCACAAGAGGAAAAGTAGTGAGAACTGGTTAACCAGGAACAAGCAATTGTGAATGCAGCTCTTTCCCCCTTTAACTTGGCTTTAAATAGCTAGCACAACTTGATAATTTGCTGTTTTGACAAATCAGAACGGCCTCTGCCATTTCTTCCCTAAGATCATGGTGCAGATGAAGGTATTTTGCCCTTTGTATTTAAACTTTCAGGTCTTATTATTGATGCTTTTGGAGAGCTGAGGGACCAGCAGGAACAAGTTCGGGAAGACATGGAGGTGCTGATCTTTCTTATTTCAACCCCAAACAGGTTTCTCAAATCATAACTAGGGCCCTTAATTAGGGTTATCCTTAAGCAAAACTACTAAAATGTTTGCTTCCCATACCTGTCTCTCACTTCCTCTCCACCAATCTACCAGCCCTGGGCACTAACGCCTTGTGAGCTAAACCCACCCATGCCTGCCGCCTCCATCTTATCACTGGAGGGAAGGAACACTATTTTCAACTAGGCAAGTGGGACCATCAGTAAATACCTAATAGCTCAAAGCACTAAACAGGAAAGTTTTCCATGCGCCCGGTTCAACTGTCTGTCAGCATTTTTCCTTATGTATACTGATGCCTTTTTCCTTAATAGACTAAATGCTTCATCTGTGGCATTGGCAATGACTACTTTGACACAACCCCTCATGGTTTTGAAACACATACGCTGCAAGAACACAACTTGGCCAATTATCTGTAAGTATTTTGGGTTAAAGATGTCATCTTTAGGGCAAAAACAAAAACTCAAAGTTCACACAAACCACAAAATTCAGTCTGCTATTTCTCCCTTTCTGCTGGGAAGGGGTAGATATGATCAGTAAAGCAGCTGCAGGCCTGTAGGAGCCACTGCTGTTCTCCTGGTGCACTGCACTGGGAACAGCTGTCAACTGAGCCACACCTAGACCCCCATTCCTCTCAACAGCGTGCATCTCCAGCCATTTCTCTTTAAATCTTCAAGAATGTCCACTTTTACCACCAACTACTGACAGACTCAGCACCTCTACCTTTCCCCTATCTGTCCTCTGTGAACACTTTACTAAAAGGCCTTGCAGGAAAGTGGGATATTCTGGGGAAGGTTTCAATGTTAGCACTGTCTGGCCACTAACAAGCAAATACTACTTCACTTTCCTAGGGCAAAGCATTCATTCAAGTTATTTGAGCCTATACAGTGCCACTTATGGGGTATGCCAATTATATAACCTGATTATTCAAATTCCAGAAAGTATGATCAATGGGATGACTATCCTGCTCTCTAACTGTTCTCTTCCAGCACTTTGTTGAAGTCTCTCTCTTTAGGACAGAATTGGCTGAACCCTGGGAAAGATGGTATTCATTTTTAATAAATAACATTCTTTCCCTAGTATCATTAGCCTTGATCACGGTCATTTCTCATTAAGAGGGCTCTCATTCAAGGTATAGAAGTTGGGCCCACAAGTTCTATGGCAGGTAGCACAAGGGAATGACAGATGAGATGTTAGTCATCTGGGTTAGGATTCCCTTGCATGATACCCTGCAGCACTCCATGTGGCCATCTGCCAGTTAAATGTGACAGAAGAACAAGGTTTCCTGACTCCTGTCTTCAGTATAGTGGAAATAAATTCTGGGTAAAGGTAAAGATGAAACTGTTTCTGTGTAGCAGGACCTAAGATTAAGATACACACTACCCTGTGAGAACTCAAGGTTTGGGAGTCCAGCTCTACCAGCATGCATGAGCCTCTCCACTTACTATTTTTTTTTAAACCAGTATAACATTTTCCTTTCCTAAAGAGCACGAGACTGGTTCTTCTAAAAACCATCTCTGAAGTCACAGAATATGAACTGAGAGTGCAGCCCCCAGGGACACGTTTGTATCACAGATAGACTCAAATCTTTAATACAGATAATTTAGTGCAAATGAAACTACACTGCCCTTTCCTGGTTTTCCACAATGAAAAACAAATAGAAATTTCTGGAAGGAGCGTGACCTGGAAGAAGTGTGACCTGAAAGTAGATACTGTCCACATTTTTTCCTGACTCATCCTCGACGTGTGAATTCAGACCTGGCTTACTGATAATCTTATGGTAAAGGGCTGAGCTTTTGTTTGTTTTTTTAATGGTAAGATAGCTTGCAAGTGGACTTGGGTCTTTGAGAGTTACGAAGGCTCTCCCCTCAATGGCTTGAAGATAAGTATCTATCATTCTTAGAAATGCTTCCCTGGTTCTTAGGCATCTTAGTTTTCAAACCCTGTGGCCAATTTATCTTGGTAACCAATGTTAGTTTGGGTGAGAAGTGCTTTCGCTGATGAGATTGCTCAGCTGTTAAGAGGACTTGTTGCTCACAACTGCCTGTAACTTTAGTTCCAGATCTGATGCTCTCTTCTGGACTCTACTGACACTATTCCCACCTCCTCCCACCCCCTTCCCATATCCCTGGCTTTCATGGAACTTGTTCTGTAGACCAGGCTAGCCTCAAACCCAGAGGTTCACCTGCCCCTGCCTCCTGAGTGCTCGGGTTAAACATGAGCCCCTGCATGCCACACTTATTTTTTCTTTTAATGTAAAAAGCCTCTCTACCTTTCCCCCATTTGTTCTTTTTTCAGATTCTTTCTGATGTATTTGATTAACAAGGATGAAACAGAACACACAGGTCAGGTGAGAAACTGCTTTTCACTAAGAACTCAGTAGGTTTCTGTTGAGTCTTTTACTAAGTCTCGACACTGAGTAGTACACTACAGGATATCTGAAGCTATTCGTCTCTTAATAAGTAACAAAAAAAAGTGATGGAAAAGTACATCTAAGAAGTGAGAGTTATATGGTGATGTCAGTCTCTTCCCCAAGTCCCCCTGGTAATCCTGCTCAACAAACACTGACATTTCAAGCCACTGTGCTTACTGCTTCTATGCACAATAGCTGGAGGTGGGAGGACAGTAGAGAAGACGACAACGACAAATGGAGTGGGTGGCTGGAACAAGAGCATGAGATTCAGAGTAAGACAGTGGGAGAGACAGCATAAGAAAGAGCGGCCTTGTATGTGGGCGACAACAGGAATGTGGAGGTGTGGAGAGAGGATGAGTGAGGAGCTGTGTCACAGAATTCTGTGACTAACTATGAAAAGAAAGGTGGGGACCACGGGAAGAAAAGCCTAGTTATTCAAAATCCAAACGTCAATGGACAGGAAAGCTTCATAGCTTAAATACTTGATCAAGACCAGGCCTCAGGTAGCATCAAATGTCCCCCCAACCCGAATTCTTTAGTCCCCCAATTACAACTGGCATGAGGTCAATTATGTTAGAAGGGGCACAGGATAGGCTTGCCCCTTCCCTTCAATCATGATGGGAAGACATGTGACTTCCTGCTCACAAAATTGAGCAGGCTGGAGACACAGTGAGAGCATGCCCATGTGGCCTCGAATCAATTCTAATCAGTCCTCCTAAAGGAAATCACACAGAGCAGAAGCAAACTGGGCGTTAGCTTAGCGTGGTATCAACACAAAGTACCATTTGTTTACACTGTTTCAGGAATCCTATGTGTGGAAGATGTACCAGGAAAGGTGTTGGGACTTCTTCCCGGCTGGAGACTGCTTTCGAAAGCAATATGAAGATCAGCTCGGATAAAACTGAATCCATGACAAGCTATGATTCTCAACAGTCACCTCCGAATGCAATAGACTCCTTCTTTTACACTTTAATGACAACAACAAATATATTTGGTAATTGATTTGGCTTTTAAGCACAAAGGATGGCAAAGTGTCAAGGACTCCACCTGACTGCTAACAGAACTCTCGGTTCTCAAAACAATTCGTTCATTGAGATGGTTCAGAGAAATGTGAACTCTTGAACACCTGAACATCATGCAAGAGGACCCCTGCCAAGGACTGATGGGCAGAACTACACAAAACCGTGTTCAACTCATGTTAACTGCGATCTAATTTTTCCATGGTACTTGCTAGTGACTGTATCCAGAATCAGCTTGAAAAGCTTTAAGCAGCTAAAGAAATAGAAAACAAACACTTTGTCGAAACTGAAATATCGATTAAGTGCCTTACAAATCTCTTTAGATATAGCTATGCAAGTTTTTTATGTTTGTGTTCCAGAAGGACAGCTCCATTAAACAGCTGTGCTGCTCTTGTCTTACTCTGTGAAACTGCACTTGAAGGTTATTTACTTCATTTCTTCAGTAACAGCTTGTCAACTGCTGTTATTTGAAGAAAGGCACTGTACTGAAATTTCAGAAAAATCTCAATCTTATACCAAACTTGAGTGATGCTTTACGGTCCGTGTAAGTAGTGGAGCTGCCATGTTTTAGGTCAATCTCCTCCAATAAAATGAAGTGCCCACTGCAATAAAGTAACACATGCCAGTTCTTGGTTTGACCTCTTGTCATGTGCCACTCTCAAGTTATTCTACAGTGACCTGACTGCTAGAGTCAGGGACATGAGACAAGTAGCCCATGGGCTTCATGAAGAAAGGGAAAGTCCATAGACCAGAGGGTGTTTATTTTGACCAACTGCATGCCTTGTGACTTGAGTATATTCTCTTAAATACCCCCTGTTACACTGTAAACATTGACAGAAAGGAGGTTCAAAATGTAGCTGTGACATCCCCTGTACATAACGAAATCTATTAGATGACTAAGCCAGATAACAACAGAATGAAGCCCCTAAACAAGCCTCATACATGTATTCAGGTGCCATCAAACACGGGTAGGTGTTGGCTGCTGTAAGCATAACAGAATATGTTAGCATGGGGTATCTGGCAAAGTAGCCCACCCTCACTTAGAAGGCAACCAACATTTTCTGTAGGCACTCTTCCCCCTTGACCCCTTTTCAGGAAATCATGCTGTCCAGCCAGTCTTCTAGCTCTTCCTCAGTGACATTTTTCGATGTGCGTGGCTGCTCAGGTTTCACATTTTTCTCTCCAGTCACAGATGACTTTTCAGGAACTATGGAAATAGAAGCAACATTAGCCACTTCACATCAGTTCTCATGTTGAGGTTAGTTAAGGCTTCCTTGGGGTGTGTTCGAGGATATAGTTCAGCACAAATTATTTTCCAATAACAAGCAAGAAATTCTCGTTATTGTCAGTCCCTAAGATACAATCAATAGTATCTAAACAAAATAAGCAAAGATACAGGTTTGCTCTTCTATTTACTCTAAAGATAAATTTCACTGCTCACTAGTTTTGTCGGGTTTGTTTTAACACAAAAGCCAACAGCATAGCTCAGTGACCTTTTCTGTGTGAGGCAATCCTAAAACATCACAATGACTCTTTAGTATTGTACATGATATGACAGTTAGGCCCCATCATATCAGATGGGCTACCAGCTCACAAAATAGTCACAAGTTATAAGACATTCTTTTGCTTTCAAAAACAAACCCAAATACCAAGAAGTGTGAAGAGTTAGGTTCCTAGCCTGTTCAGTCGATTAAAAGGTCTTTTACAGAAAGGCTTTTACAGAAGTTCAATTTGCAGCTTTAACTTTAATACTGCAACCAGGTTGGTAGCCACTTTGAAAGCCTGGGTTATTGAGTAAGAGAAACTGTCAGAAAGGTCAGCTCAGAGGAAGCTGTGATTTGCCATGGGAAGAGACACCTGGGACATGGCTGAATCGATGTCAGACACAGAGGGGTATGTTTTGAGAAGATGGGTGGGAAATGAAATGAAGGCCATACCTGTTTCCTCCTGGGCTACCTGCCCATCTCTTTCTGGTTCCTGGTTCTGAGATGTCTGGTCTGAAGAGACACTGTCTTCCTCTTTCACAGGTGCATCTAAATGCAGCAACATATCTAGTTCCTCTTCCAGATGGTCTGCCACTGACTGTGGTTGGGAAGATGCTTTCTGCAAGCCCTCTAAAGGGCTTTGTCTTAAACTGTCTCTGCCCAGAGACCTGGGACAACCACCAGCAGCAGATCTGAGCTCGGAGATGTGCCCCCTTAACTGCATGCCCAGCTCCTTGCCATCATCGTTTCTCCTTGGTTTCACCTGTGGAAGTTCTAAAGGAACTGTGGTCTGAAAAAAGAAGCATGATATCAGAGTATAATACAGTCCTTGTGTTGGCTTAAGCACAGGAAATTAAGTCATAAAACCCTGGAGGTAGGAATCTCAGTTCTGACAGCCCATGAAGCATCTTCTATTGGAGCCTGACTCCAGCATTCTTCTGATCCACCCAGGGCAAATGAGGAGACTTTGTGGAAACATCATTGGGCTGTGCCTCCCAAGCCCACATTTTCCTATCCTTAGCCTGAAGGTTAACTGTACCACATAAGTCTATTCGAATTGGTACTTAAGTCTATAACAAAGAATGACCACCTATCTGTAAAAGTTAGTAAGAAGCAATTAGCCAAGTAGACCTGTTCACTGTGCTCAGATGCAAAAACACACAGGGGCAAGATCATTTGCCAAGATCTTGGTTACATTTATAGAAAATTCAAAACCAGGTAAAACTACAGTAATAGAAGCCAGAGAGTAGAAGAAGTATTAGAAGGTAGTCTTGGGAGTGGATGTGAATTTGATGTATGTGTGATGGCCTCTAAGGAACTGGAAATCTTCTGACTTGATATAGATGCCAGTTCCATAGTTATACATACTTATCTGTACATTCTTCCTTTATTCTATCTGTACAGTCTATCTTTGCTATGCTTCAAAGACTTCATATATGACTATGACAAGTTCTCAGTAATAAGGTTGAGAAACTCTCTTTTGTGGGCAGGCCACAGGGCTGGCAGGGACCCATAATGCATAGGTCCAGAATAAAGTTCAGTATGTGCTGCAGCAACTGGCCCCTGCTTTTACTTTACTGGCCCACATTGCTAGTAACTCCTCAAACCTCTCTCAGTTTACTTCAACATGGCCCTATAAGCATGAACTAGACCAATGTCTAGCACTGTAGTTGAACAGAGCAAAGTCAAGGTGTGGTCCTCTATTCACAGATCTCGGTGAGAACCTGAATATTCTGTGTCAATAGCCAAACTTTATAGTCTTTTTGCATTCAATTCTATTACATTTGATTATTAAAATGTGTCATATATAAAACATAACACAATAATTTCAAACAACTATTTGTTTTCCTTTAACTTTACAAGATGACACCTCAATCTAAGGTCTCAGCTCATGATGAGAAGAGCTCAGGCTGAAATACCCTGAAGGCTACATTCCTCCCTCTGGTCCCTCCTCTGCCCCAACCCAGCCAGCAGGCAGATTCTGCATTTACCTGGATCAACTCTGAAGCAACATTAAGCCGGACTGCAAGAGGCAGCTGTTGAAGGGCTTGAACCAGTGACTCGCTGTCCACATAGAGCGCTGAATTCTAGAGGGGTTTTTAAAAAGAGAGATGATAAAAAAATACCTGTAAAAAGCCATTTATTGAAGTTACTTCTGTCTGGGAGTCCAATCACAAATCAATGAGCTTTAATGTCTCTACAAGCAGGGAGCCCACAGTTCGCTCTCTGAGACACAGGACAGTGATCACCATCACACTGAGGACACTCTAACCTTCAAACTGGAAGAGCTAGCATTTGTATGACATCTGGCCCGAAACATCCCCTACACTCAGACTGCAGCATTCTAGGCAGAAGGGAAGAGCTGATTAGGTGGGAACATGGAGTTACCATGTGTCCCCAAAGATGCTAGTGGGTAAGCTCTGCTGCTCTTCAAATCAGAAAACAGCAAAACTGCACCCATTAATTCTTAACAATAACGTCAATGACAATAATTGAAATATAAAAATAAATAGGGGATATCTCAAAAGTCCTACCCCCTAGATGAAGAACTACAAGCAATCAATGGCTGCTGAGAGAGGAAGAATCAGTCTTTTCCAGAGACATACCCCAGCAGGTTATCTGATCCCACATGCTCAGTTAAATATATACACACAGAAGCAACACAAAATGGATTCAGTAGTCTCTCTCTCTCTCCTCTCTCTCTCTCTCTCTCTCTCTCTCATTCTCTCTCTCTCTCTCTCTCTCTCTCTGTGTGTGTGTGTGTGTGTGTGTGTGTGTGTGTGTGTATAAAACAGTAAGATTAAAAGGTTATAATTTGAGAGGGGGTGAAGGGAAAGGAGGAGTTGGAGGAATAGAAAAATAATATAGATATATAGTATTCATGTATAAAGTTCTCATATCAACTTCTGACAGACATACACACACGGGGGGGGGGTGAAAGGAGAGAGAAAGAAAGAGAAGAGAGAGGCATGCACTTGCATCCTACCATAAAAAAATGTGAGGAAAACCAAGTATATAATGGCACAGGCCTATAATCTCAACATTTGTAGACAGACATAGGAGGGCAATGAGTTCAAGGTTAGACTGGGAAACAGTGGAATTCTTTCTTACAGATCCCTGAGGTGGAGAAGGAGTGGGAATTCAGCACCTAATCCACTCCTTGCCTCATGAGCACTAAAACTACAGGATAAACACAGCCTTTGTGGTTTAAGAACTGACTGAAGGCTTTCTATGATACCTATTTTTATTTTGTACATTTACCCTGCAGTAATTGAAAGGCAATAAAGGTACAAGATTAAAGAAGGAATGTGGTGGGAAAGGTTGGCAAAAAGAAAAAAGAAAAACAAATAGCAAAGTAATCTATTGTGTTAAAATCATAACCATTAACTTTTTCCTGAAGTTGTGAGCAATTCAATATGTGAGAAATTATTAAATGCCAAATAAACTTGAGCTTGAAGGACCTTATCAACTAGTTCCCTGTATACTTTCTCTCTAGAGCAAGTAGCTGAGAATAATATGCATATGGATTACAGCTAGTTTCCACAAACCATGACTTCATCTCTGCAACATCGGAAAGGTGTGTGGCCTTGGTCTTGAGAAGAGCTAACTGACATTCAAGACACACTTGTCTTACCTGTTTTGGACATGAAGTTTCACCATCCCATTCTTTCTCCTCAGCAAATCTGAACTGTGAAAAGGAGTCCCCTAGAAATAGGAAAAAAAATACATATGTATACATATATACATATATACATACATGCATACATATATATAATATACATATATATCACAGATATCTATACACACATATAACACACATTTACACAACACACATATTATATATATATATATATATATATATATATATATATATATATATATATATATAAATTTTATACAGAAAACAGTCTAATTTTCCATTTTAGAGCACAAGTGACATTCTGAGTAGCTAACCTTCCCAAATACAATGATGCCATCTACAGTCCTGGATCTAGTGCATACATTTGGGCACTGGAATACACTGTTGGCAGCCACACTTATTTCATTAAGTTTTCACTCAATAAACCACCATCCCACACGTTAAGGATCAAGCAAACTGGTAGGTGTGCAAACATGGCCATTTACCCATACCTAGTCTATTTTCATCTCTTCTGCTCAGTGTATTCAAAGACGCTTATATTTATATATAGGGGCCAACGAGGCAGAAAAGGGAGGATGAGACTAAGGCAGCATCTCTGGATTGACCCACCATCTAACACAATCTCGTTGATATGTTATCAATCCCCATTATCACTCCAACCTTCACCTAGTCTGAATGCAAACACAAAGCAAACTCAAAGACTGTGTTTTAAGTCACTATGCAAACCAGTGTACCTCTCTGAGCTCTTGAGGTAAGTGAGCAAGGATGGGACGGATGATGGCAACATAAGCAGGCATCGAAAGTGATCATGGGCAGCAAGCTCTATGCTCTGCCATAAGGCTTGCTTTGTGCACAGACACACACTGGATAACAATGAATTTACACATGAAGAATTCTCTCCCTAGCTTTCACAGGGATGTAAACTTTGGCTCTACTTCACTTACTTTCTATCTCCCTAGGCAGCCTGTTTTGTATTTTTGTCTGTATACTTCAGTGCTCTCTCATCTTCTCACCCTGAAGACCCATGTGCTCTCCCTCTCCATCTCCTACCTGGATTTTAAACTCAGCACAGACTCACTTCTTCCCTGTGTGCTACCTGCTCAGTGATATAACCACAGAATTTATTCTTTTCTTTCATTTAAGGAAGTTGGGAGAAAGGAAGTCAAAAGGGAAAAGATAGACTAAATTAACATAATGTAAAATCAAATGCAAGAGAAGGACCAAAGGCAGGGGAAAAAGAATCAATACTTTTCATCGTTAGCAAGCCAGTTTGATACTTCAAAATTCTGAAAATGAAGTTTTACTGTCCATCTATGTGTGCTTCTACTGTGATTCCCATGGTTACCATGGAAACGCCTGTACAACATCATTTTTACTCACATTACTTTTTATCAGAAGAAATGAAATTGAGGAGTTAGAATACAGGAAAGAGTTATAAGCTAAAACAAATCTACCCAGATTGGAGAATTTTGAGAGAATAAGTGGAAGTCTTAAAATACCTTCATCACTAAATAAAGAACAAATGACAAGAATGCAATTGTTTTACAAAGTTAGGGAGGCAGGGAACACAAAGCAGAGAGGAGGAGGAAAGAACCAACTTTCTGTTCCTTTGACAGTGACGGGGCTGAACCCAATGCCGTGTGTGTACTAGCCAAGTACTTTACCAGAAAGCTATATCCTTAAACCATTTTTTCTTAAATAAATATGTGCATCAAACAATCTTATAAAAGTGATATATACCTTTAATCCTAGCTCTTGGAACACAGAGGCAAGTGGAACTCTGAGTTCCAGACCAACCTAGTGTATATAGCAAATCCTAGGCCAGCCAGGGACCCACCATGAAATCCAGTCTCAAAAGAAGAGGAGGAGGAGGAGGAGGAAGAGGAGGAAAGAAAAAGAGGAAGAGGAGAGGGAGTGGGGAGGAACTACTGTGTAGACAGATCAAGATGGCTTCAAACTCAGAGATCCACCTGCCTCTGTCTCCCATGTGGTGGAATTAAACACGTGCGCCATCACACCTGTCCTAAGTATGTCTTTTCAAAGGGTGAAGAATTTTTCTTCCTGCTTTAAATGAATAAAATAGAGAGCTACTCTTAAAATAGGAGAACCAAAGCGCTCCAGGTGTGTGGACATTCAGACATCAGAAGAACATGATTATCTGTGCAAAGTCAGTCTTCTCTGGTTAAAATAGCAGGTTGCTTTAGGGTTAAAACTACCCTATAGTAAATTAAGACTGTATCCCTACATCTCAATTCTGATACTCAAAACATATTTTGTATGGATCAAAGATGTAGACATTTGGGAAAGGCAGAAGAACAACAAATAAGGCTCAACTTTTTTTTATTATTCAGAAGCTAAAGGGGTATAAACTAAACTCCATAAAAATTAACATATAAAAATTATTTTAAGTCTTCTGTGACAACAAAAACCAAACTCATAGGTGGCACAATAACAAGAAGTATTTGCAGCACAGACAAAGAGCTATATATGTATACATATATGTGTATGTGTGATATGTGTGTATAGATATCTGTGATATATATGTATGTATGTGTATATATATATTTTTTTCCTATTTCTAGGGGACTCCTTTTCACAGTTCAGATTTGCTGAGGAGAAAGAATGGGATGGTGAAACTCCATGTTCAAAACAGGTAAGACAAGTGTGTCTTGAATGTAGGTTAGCTCTTCTCAAGACCAAGGCCACACACCTTTCCGATGTTGCAGAGATGAAGTCATGGTTTGTGGAAACTAGCTGTAATCTTGTTTCTAATGTATAAACAGCTGCTGCAAGCCTCTCTGAATATAGCAACCCAAGAGCAAAGTAGGACAAGAGAACTCCATATGAAGAAAGATGGCCTCTAACATATACAATAATTAAAAATCAGTCTTGGAGGATTTTAAAAATTAGCCAGCAGATGACTGCTTTATTAAATGTTGTTTTGGCCATTATTGTGTGGGGAGGGTACATGAGTGTTTATGGGTGCACATGTGTGCAAATAAGTGGAAGCCAGAGGTGTCATTCCTCAGGCTGCCCACCTTTTTATTTAGACTAGCTTTCTCACTGACCTGGAAATCTCCAAGCAGCACAGGCTGGCTGGCCAGTGAGGCTGATGGATCCACCCACTGCAGCACTAAGATTGCATGTATGTATTGCGACACTCAGCATTTTCTTTTTAAGTGGTTTCTGGGAATCAAACTCAGGTTCTCATGCTTGAAGCACTTTGCTGACTAAGTCATCTCCACAGCCCCCATTATGTCATTCTTGAACACACACAGATGCACATACAAGGATGTGTATGTGTGTATATGTGTGTGTGTATTCATAATACCTCATAGATTATAATTAGGATAAGACTCAATAATAAGGCATGCTGTACTTGTTTTTAGTATTTCAAAAATTTTAAATACCAACAAGAGTTTCATAATGATTGACTAACTTGTTGTAAATCAATCTTTCTGCCAAAACTAGAAGAATGGCCCTTCCTCACAGACAAATTCCACCTAAAGAAACCAGAGCATACAACTGAACCTTCCCTAGAGAAGAGAAGTGCACAGGGGTTAAGTTGCCTTCTGGGACTGCTCTCCGCTCTGAGCACTCTGCAAGGGACCATGGAGGTTGCAAGCGCCAGCCCAGGTGGTGTGAAGCTGCTGGAGTGTCTCCTAATCTTCCACACGGGTGGGCACAAACTGGAGTTTAGAGCCAAGGAGGGACAAGAGTTGAAAAGTCACGGTTTTCAGGTAGGGAACCAGGTCTTGCATTCGAGAAGCAGGACAGAGCTAAACAAGCAACTGCCTGTTGTGAGTGAGCTCAAGCCTAAGATTGCAGGCAAAAGCAGAAGGAAAACCTGGGCAGGGAGTCTGAGCGGAGCAACAGCCCACGGCTACTTACAGTTTATTTATTTAATACACACTGTCTATTAGAGAGAATGAAAAACACAAGACACAGTAGAAAAAGACACAGAGATTGTATTGACATACTGGTGATGTTTTGTAATCCATGTCAAACTTCATAGACAGAAATAGCTAAAATTAAAAAACAATGACACTCAGGAAGTCCTTGGTGATCCACAGAAAAACCAAGTATGCATAAAGAAATGAAAATTTTATGGAAGAATAAGGTATCTAAAACACACTGCTTTCAGTAAATATCACAGTGATATAGTTTAAGACCTCTCAGGGACAGCAGCCTTGATCAGTGCTGGGAAAAGCACTTTGCTGTGCAGGCCTGACCTGAGTTTGATTCTTACATGTGTTGAAACATACATATGTTCCCCCTCCCCTCTCCCTCTGTGCACCCCTCCTGCCCATACACACACACTCACTCACTCACTCTCTCACAAACATAACAAGAATTAAATTTAAATGGTCCTCACTGATAAAGCACAGAGGCTAATTGCAAAAACCACGCTTGCTAAAAGAGGAGCACTAGTACATATCAATGGCTCACCCTCATTCTCACATTAAAGATGAAAGAATATTAGCATTCCCAAACTGTGAGCCCCAGAATACAAATTCTTCTAAAAAAAAAAAAAAAAAAACTTGATTAAAATTATTCCTTTTAAATCATACTGTGACATACATAGAAAGAATGGTGTTATCACCAGTGTGTTCCTTTCTTATACATCAGACATGAGGCTGTGAACAACCAGGGCCCTTCCTTAAATAACAATGTACAGCAGGTCCACAGCATGCTCAACTTTACTCCAGCACAAAGGGAATGCACCAACGACATGCTTCATGACTTACAAGACACTCTAGTGAAGCCTTACTGGACACTCACACAACATCCTGAAGCAAAATGGAAGACTGAGGCTGTCCTATAGGCTGCAGAACAATGCCCCAAGTCCCACTCTGCAGATAAGAATACCAGCATGGCAGGCCAACTAAAGCCAAACATGCTTTCTAAAAGCAAAATCTACAGAATCTGCTAAAGCAGCAGGAGGAGGACTGATGGAAATGGTACAAAGTGAGAGGTCCCACATTCCTTTTATATAAAGGGCTTAGGTGGCAGTGGTGCTGTACCCATCCTATCAGAGGAAGGCTGAGGAGGGAGGACTTGGTGTTCAGAGCCAGCCCCACTTAAAGCTGCAGATCATTCTGCTCTGGCAACAGTTTATGTACACACAATAAAAGCTGAGATGTGAGAATGAAATTTTTATTATATTTTGAAAGTCTTTGCTCTATTGCCAACTCTGGTTATCTTCCATTGCCAAATTAAAAAGGGTCTTCTCAAAATCAAGTAATTGTGCAAAGAATCAAGTATTAGATTATTACAGGTGCAGGGGCAACAACTTTTTAAAGGATGCTTCCAAAAATATTGAAAAAGAGTCCAAGGAGATGGCTCAGTAGACAAAAGAGCTTGTATGTTAACAAGGACAGAAATTCAGGTATACCTGAAACTACCTAAAAAACCATGCCCAGCTATGCATGCTTGCAACCCCAGCACTGAATGCATAGGGAGAGGCAATCATTTGGGCTTGTTGGCAAGACAGCTGTATGAAAACACAGTCAACTCCAGGTCCTGTGAGCAACCTGGTCTCATGGAAATAGGGCACGAAGTGATGAAACGGGACACATGACATCCTCCTCTCTGCATATTCCCTCACCCCCATACCACAATCACACACACACACACACACATCACATCACAAAACACACCACACACACACACACACACACACACACACACCACACAAAAATGAATACATTGAATAAATAAATCGAAGAGTATTTTAAGCAGTGCACACGCTTTGATTTCTGAGATTCCCTGGGTAAAACTGATCACCATCAAATAAATCCCCAGCTCCAGGCACCAACAAGAAGAAAGCCTTTACTCACTCTCTCTCTATTTGAGAGGATGTAAGCTTAACTATGGAAGAGCAGTCAAGCCACCCGTGCTCTATCCTGGCCTGACAGCATCTTGTTCTTCTGCCTACCTCACATGGAGGCTGGTGCCTAGTCAATACGACAAGCCTGTTTGCAATGCTAATGTGACCAAAGTCATAATCTCACAGCTGTCAATGGTGGGAAGCAACAGGCAAGCATAGTGCCTGCATAGTGACTACATGGTACCAGGACAAGACTCAGTAATAGAAACCAGTATTTCAGCTAGGCTTATATTGTGTTTGATTATTTGTAAAACAGATATATAACATTCTATGAAAGCCTTTTAAAATTAGGGTAATCTACTAGTATTGAGCCCGAAAGAACTATTGTCTCAATTATATAAAAATCAACTTGCAGAATATGATATATATGATACATCCTATCTCCAATATAACAAAATTACCCATGACAACTATATGCCTATTTTAAGATTAATTATCTCTTAGGATAGTGGGAGTAAAGAAAATTTTCATCTCTACAAATATTTTTCCAGTTGAATTTTCCTTTGTCAACAACATGCTATTTTTGGCCAAGGACCAAACAGAACTAAGGGAATCTATGAAAAGATTAAATATTCTTCAGGGCAGGTGCTAAGATCTGTCAGCCCAGAATTTATTATTGTATCAATCATTTATTCTCTTATTAACTAATAAAGCTCTCTCCACTTTTGCTAGAATTCTCTGAGTTCCACAGAAAGAAAATAACCCCTCAATAAAAATTGTATATATGGTATCCCAATATTTGATATGATGATGACATTTGAAGGCATGAAAACCTAAACTAAGAAATAAACAAAACTTTTGTTTTGGAAATCACCACTGGGCTTCTGAAATAATGCCTAGAGTGTTTTCAAATTTTATAGAATCTATATATTCCCACAATGACAGTGTTGGTGAAATTAAAGAGGCCCACATAACCCATCACTGCATTTATGTCCAGGGCTCTCACTCTGCTTAACCCCCAAAATTGGACAAGAGGTGTCATGTCCCTAAGCAAAATGAGTAATATGCTTGTTAGAATCCCACAGAACAGGCATGAGGAACCCTGTGGTTCCCCAGCCAGTTTTTTACCTACAGCTGGCGCCTAACGTGGGGCACAAACACCCATGAGTCTGCTAAACAGGTATACTTCCTGTGAGGCTTAACACCAGAGCTCTCCCTCCTCAGCTTGCGCCTGCACATTCCCCGCCTCCATCCTGCCATGTGTCCAAAGACCCCAAGATGGCGGCCAATCTCAGCGCATGGACCTGTCGCCATGCACTCCCACAGTCTTCCTCCTTGATGCATGCCCGACGGCTGGGGCCCAGAACAGAGATTCTCATGAGAGCCTGCCTCTCCTACCCTGAGACATCCACCCCTGACAAAAGACAGCTTGGCCAACATGGGACTTGATCACCCCTGCAATCAAGTGGTAGAAGACACAGGAAGAGCCAGCTCCAAGAGTGCCCTCCCGCTGGTGCCCACAAAAAAACCTCTCCACAAAACTCTAGGACAGTGCTCCTACAGATCCAGCAGAGACAACGCCATGTCCTGGAACCTGCCTGTGACACAGCCTTCTTCTTGCCACTTCTTCTGACCGAAGACTCCAGAGATGCATGTTGAGACCCAGACATACATGCTGAGATCCAGAGACACATGCTGAAGACTCCAGGGGGAGACATGCTAGACCCAGAGATGCTCACTACAGAAGACAGATCCAGACCTTCCAGCTACAGATGAACTCTTTTGCCAGTCACACAGCTAAAGTTACATGTTAGTAAGGAAAACATAATGTCTATCTAGATTAATCAGATGTTATTACCCTCAAACTGTACCACCTGTGTTCAGTTGTTTCAATGATCCCCTCCCTTCCTAACCCCCACTCCCAGCTTCCCCTACCCTTTGGCTTAATTGTGCCACACCCTATGGCCTTCATAGTGTCTTCTTTTAACCCCCTCATCCAAAATTTTCACTAAAAAAGAGTGAGATTTGGGCCATAAAGAGGTGGTTTGGTCTTCCCGGTAGAGCGCTGGGTTTGAGATAGCAGGAAACCCAACAGGACATTGGCTGTCAGGGATGGCATATATCTCCCCATGCTCCTGGATTCCAGACTACTCCATATGATCCACATCTCTCATTAAAAGGAGAGTTGCCCCTCCTTTTATGAAAGAAAAGAGAGTGGGATGTCAGGCCTGACATGAGGTCTAATCTCCATTCCACCTTCACCCTTCAGTCACGTACACAGGTGGAGGGCGTGATGAACAGGCCCCAGGCCCTAGAGAGATTTACATACTAATAAGGTACCTGAAGGCCAAAGGGTGGAGTCAATTAAGCATTCCTCCCCAGCCCCTCCTCTCTCTTCCCCTCCCTATTTAACTCAGGTCTGCCCTGGGTTTTGGGGGGTGTGCATCCAGATCCATCCAAAATCCGCCATGCCAATAAACCAGTTTTGGAAGCCCAAGGGGGAAAAAAAAAAAAAGAATCCCACAGAACCAGGATGTATTCAAAAGTCTGCCACATTGTCACAGATAACACTGCTTTGATTTTAAGTTTTCCTTTCGGTCCCATTAACAAAACAAACAAAGGCACTTAACACAATCAGAAAGCCTGGACATTCAAGGTCAAACTGAACACAGAAGGAGCTCTAAAAAACATGCCTTTGGACAGCATAGGCTGGGTGCACATGAACTTAGATGGTGAAAGTGGAAATCTGTTCAAGCTTCACACCCCATTCCTATCATATGGTCATGCAATTCCTACAAATGGCATCCTTCTAGCTACTATGATTTTTTTGTTTGTTTGGCTTTGGAATTACCATACCTGTTGGGGGTTAGTCAGGTGCTGTGTATACAAATGCTAAATTTTGAACCCCAAGAACTATTTATAATCTCATGAGTACATTCTTACATATAACAAACAAATGATGTTATATAAACTTTGCTTGCCAATCTTCTCTGCATGGTTAAATGCATGTGGCTACAGCCAATTACTAGGGAGAACAGAGGTAGGTGGGGCTTCGGTTAAGGTTGGAGAGGGGGTGGGGAAGAAGGAAGACTGAGAGAGGAGGAGGCCACCCTGCAGAGATGGACCCTGAGCATGTGGCCAGGAGAAGTACATCCTTAGGATAAGCTGATGGAACAAAGGTAGCCTGGTCAAGACTCAAATAGCAGGTAACTTGGGAAGTGCAACTGGGAATTAGCCAGTCTAGCAGATAGAAAACCAGAATAGAAATAATCACCCAGTAATTGTGCTAACCTGATTTTTAAAAATCAATAGGACTCAGTCTCAATTACTGGGGGCAGGGGGTGGCCCGGTCATATTAAGCACTAATAGAGTTATTAAATACCACTTATAACCACACATACCCAGCTACTGACTTGACCCATATCCTATGTTTCACTAGCTCTGGACAAGCATTTCCCTGGAAGCGCCATCCCTGCCCCATTGTTATAGCCATCCCTTACCCTCAACCAGCATCCAGAGTCTAATCACACATGAACACTATAGGCCAACAAAGGTCTTACAGGGAACAGGAGGTCAAATGATCTCCACAATGGTTGTCATGGAGATGGAAGGCCCTAGTTGTTCTCTCTGAAGGTTCCTTATCTGTGAAACATTGCAATATTTGGAAAAACCAGAGTAAATCTTAAATCCACAAACTCACACATGTCAATCCAGGAAAGAGCCGAGCACAGACTATAAGGCATAAAAATTCTTATCACTTTCAATTTTTAGCATTTTCAGATTTACCATTTTAAATATGGATGCCCTTCATATTTAAACAGAACAGAACAAGCACCTAACACAGTTACAGTGAAGGAGACAATACAAGCCATTAAAAGTTAGGTCAAGCTGTTTAAGCAAGAAAGGTAATCAAAATCTCTTGTCCTGATCAACCATGAGTTACAATTAGCTTTCTCACCACCTGTGGGGCCCCCAAAGCCCCTGAGCATCAAATGTCCACATTGAGTGCTACATATAAGATGTGCCTATCTTTCCAGCAGCCCTAGAAACCAGGTCTCATCTGCACGGAGTGCATGGAGGGACCGCAGGGAGTCAGGGAGTCTTGTAGAGCTCTAGACTTTGAGAGAAGGATGTTGCTGCTGACATTCTGGAACTTAGAATGCAGTTCTTCTCCTTCAAATTATTGGTGAAAGACTTCTGTGCTGACTCTGTATCACTGCTGACAATATGGCAAATTTTTTTTTTTAGATCAATCATTTTTACAAGAAAGCCAACATCAAACCCTGGTACAGCACTCCAAGAGAAGAGTAAATAATCTGAGAAGCTTGAAAAGGAGAATCCAAAGAACTCCAGGCAGAAAGACGTGGGAAAGAGCAACGGGGCACAATGACTGACATGCATAAATCGTCATAATGAAGTCAGTGAGGGGGCTCGGTGATAAAACACCTGCCGTGTAAGAGCCTCACGGGCCTGAGTTCAATACTCAGAATCTCCTTAAAGGTGGAACAAGAAAATTACTCACGAATCTGTCCTCCCACCTCCACACATGTGCCATGGTATGCACATACCACCCCACCCAGACATCATATATAACACATGATAATATTAATAAAATTTAAATGTCATGGACTCATTATTTTGTATGCTAACAAAGATATATAATATATATAAAAATCTGTCTCCCTAAAGTTTATTTGTATTTCCTCCATAATTTAACACCCCCAGAACTAACTTTGACCCTAATACCATCAACACTAACTAACTCTGTTGGTTACCTCAGCTGATAAAAAAAATCATGTAAGTTAGCAAAAGTTTCAGATCTAACAATTGATGCACAGTGCAGAAACATAACAAAAAATGTCAATGATTACACAGGAAAAAAATATAGTAAAGGAGTCTTATTTATTCATTCTTCAAAACTACATACAGTTAGACACGACAGAGTATTGCACCAAAGAAGAAACCTGAATTGTTTAATGCCTGCCTGAAGTAAGGTCATGAATCATAATCAACTACAGAAAGACAGAAAGAAGGACCATGTTGCTGCGGAGGAGAAGGTAACCCAAGGCGTGCAGTGTAGGGAGGCTTCCTAGAATAAGGTGAAGCCTGATTTGAAAGATAACAGGGGTCGAAAAAAGCTAGGAAAATGTAATAAAAAGCAGAGCCTAAATCAGAAGTGGGAAAAGCAGCTACTAGGGGCTCTACAAGCACTGGTGTTCCTAGAACATAAAATGTGATGGAATAATGAAAAGACAAAAGTTACAAATGATAAGAGCATTATAACTGTGAAGATGTCATATTAATGTTGATATTTAAAACAACCCCAAATTACTATTTGTAGTTCACAATTAATATTCATGTTTGATGTCATTACTATTCCTATTATCTGCAATGTAAAGTCTATACAATACCTTGGGAATTCAGATGTGATATACTTCTCACAGATACAAGACATTACTTGAAAATCTCTCTCAGAAAAGTCATTTTATATTTGAACAGTTCAGAATTCTATTGTGGTTTGATTCTTTCTTTTTGGTGCTGGGTATGGAACCCAGGGCAGAACTGTTGGCCTTCCTGATCAGATAGGAAGGTGTCCTGGGACTCAAAAGTCCAGGAACCACACAGCTCGAAGTTAGAACAGTGTCCCAATGGAATGACATCCTGACAGGGGAGCTCAGGAACCACACAGCTCTGGTAGGAAGGTTTCTCAGCAGAGGTGTTGCAGCTCCCAGGGGAGGGCATCCCCAGCTGAGCTGAGGAGCCTCAGCCCTGCTCCACTTCTCCTCTTCCCTTCTCTTCATTGCTTCTTAGCTGCTTCTGATGAGACAATCACACCAGGCAGCAAATCTCATAAAAGAGATTTATTGGGAGGGCCCAGGGAGAGGAGAGATGAAGTCAGGAGTGGCTGCCTCTGCTCCTGGGAGGGAGCAGACAGCAGAGAACTGAGCAAACACAGCCTTTATAATAGGGTGTCTTGCGGGGAGGGAGGAGTAGGGAACCTTTCTAGGGCAGAGATTTCCATGGTGACAATTGGTGGGATTTCAAATCCTAAGGTTTGAGACCTCTTGGATTGTGGGTTTCCTTGTCAGGGACTGTTTTTTGTTCAGACTTTTCACCTAAAATTAGCATAACCTGGGGAGGGTGCTATTGAGGGGCTGGAGATAACCTTTTCGACTATTACAGAGGCTGGAAAGTCCATGAGTTCTCTTGAGTGGCATGAATAGCCGCCAATAAGAACTATATCTCTGGCCCCATTTTCCAGAACTCTACATTAGAATATTTAAAAATCTATTCAAATAACAAAACTATAAAATGGGTATCATTTCACTGCAGCAGAAAAAGGCTTTAAATGGTATATAAAGTAAAAAGTTTTAAATTTTAAAGCCATATTATTCAAACAATGGTGAATTTGTGTGTTTTTAATTACTCAGTCAAGGTCTATTTAGTTTGAGCTCGCCTTAATTCACAATCCTCCTGCCTCAGCCTCTTCAATGCTGCAATCACAGGTGTCACCATACTTGGCTTCTATAGTACCTTTAATCCCAGTCAGAATAATAAAATTATTCTTCCCAATTCCAAGATCACTTCTGTCCATACCCACTGAGTATTTATGGCAGATTGCCCTCCCTCTGTTGGCATGGGAATTTTGTTTTGAAAATTATTAGTAGACTAATTAAAAGGCTCACAGTGTTCCTTGGATACATCTATCTCACATATCAGTATAAGTCTTAATTATCTGTTTCTCTACCACTTCCCTCTATCCAACTCAATGAGTGTGAGTGAATTCCTACAGGGAGGGAAAGTCAGCATTAACTTACTTTTTCATCTCAGTGTGTTGTTTGCTTTTAGAAAACACTATTTTATTAAGCTGTGATTTTAATGAGCAAATGTTATCCAAGGTCATTTGAATTTTCAAAGACTTTTGATTAGGCTTCCTATCAAAAATCAGAGCACATAAAAGCACAAAGTGTAGTTTCCACAGCTACCAATTTGCCAGTGTTAAGGCAAGTCGCTGCATGGTGTGCCAGAGTGGTCCTACTCTGATGGCACTCATGCATCACTAACAATATCTAAGTTTTCATATCTCATAACGTTTCATTGAGAGTTTCTAGGCAGTCTTTGCCAGAGTTACAGTGGTCTGTGCAGCTCTGCCTCTGTGAGTACCCAGCTCCTGTTTCCCATGAAGTCAAGATCTCTCTGCACATTATACACACTGCAATCTACCATATGTTTCTGGGACTACTGTAGTGCCTTGCACACTGCAGACAGTTGGAAACTGTGCCTACTCCATAAATCTATGTGAGAAAGAATAAATGAGCCAGTGAGTGAATGTACAATTCTAAGACAAAAACAAACAAAGAAACAAAATTACTCTAAGTGGTCTATGTGCCATAAAGGTGTAGGCAATAAAGAAATAAGAAGAAAAAAACTACATTTTCATGAAGTTTGTGGAATATGT
This sequence comes from Arvicanthis niloticus, assembly GCF_011762505.2. Taxonomy (NCBI): domain Eukaryota; kingdom Metazoa; phylum Chordata; class Mammalia; order Rodentia; family Muridae; genus Arvicanthis; species Arvicanthis niloticus. The sequence continues at coordinate 84,236,948 of NC_047659.1, read as the reverse complement.
AACAGAAATGTAAAATACAGGATTCTGTTTGCAACCAGGACTTTCTGAGACTGAGGGCTTCAGATGAGAACAAGAGAGAGGAAGGGAAAGATGGCAAAGGTCTTCAGTTGCAGTTGCTCCTAAATGGCTCTCAAAAATAATGAGAAGAAACTAAAGATATCCTAAGGTGCAAATATTTAGTGATGACTACTGAAGTCAGTACCACCAATCTATAAGATAGGAAGCAATGGACCAGCTGTTAAAGTGGGTTATAATGAATCCTAAGATACTAAAAAACATGGCTTTAAAAATATTCTATTTGTTCATAATAAGCAAGTTTAGAAATTCCTCCTGGGAAAATTTTGATATATAGGAAGAGATTTATACAAACAGCAGCCTTGCTTACATTTGAAGGCAGAATGTCCCTCAGGCCTGCCTGCTTTTTCAAGTGCTGTTTGCAATGCATAATGATCCCATTTAAATTCTTTCTTAAAGTTCCTGTTTGTTCTTTTTGTATCTCATATTTCCTGAACGAGAGCCGTGTTCTCATTCTCACAGTACCACTGTAAGGAGCAGTTCACCATGAATAGATATGGAGTGGGGCTGTGGGAACTGTGGGAACTGTGGACGCAAGCTGCCAGTGTGCCCACCTTGCTCTAAGCTGCACCTGATGAGCTCTGACTCAAATCCAATGTGCCACAAACCAACATTAACTGGGAGGACATGGTCCTGGTGCTGCACCCACATACGAGTTCCTTCTCAAGGCTCCTCAGGAAAAGAATGGGAAAGAAAGCACAGTGGTGCCAGGGGCTCTTCAACAGCCCTCAAGCAGCTCTGAGAATGGAGGCTAGAGAGCAGCTGTGGCCCCTTGATTATGGCGCAGGACCACTGGCAACTGACACTGAAGCCCAATGAACACTTAATGAGCAAACAGCACATGGCAAGATTGTCAGTCTTTCAACAGGCAAAGCAAAGAGAGCTGCAGATCCATCGGACATATGGAAACTACAGATCTGTCATATTCTTTCTTTATAAATGACCTTCAAGATTCACAAAGGAGCATCGAGCTAAAGTTTGAGCACTGTATTTTTGACATATATTCATTCTCCTATACTGGAGTTACTGTGCCCAAGAATAAAATATATGGGCTGATGAGGTGGCTCAGCGGTTAAGAGCAGTGACTGCTCTTCCAGAGGTCATGAGTTCAAACCCAGCTACCACATGGTGACTCACAACCATCTGTAATGAGATCTGATACTCTCTTATGAGGTATCTGAAGACAACTACAGTGTACTTACATATAGTAAATGAATGAAGGCCTTTGGGCTGGAGCAAGCGAGGCCAAAGTGAGAGTGAGAAGGGAAGGGGGGAGGGAGAATAAAATATATCCTGGATGTATTTTTGTATGTTATTGTATTCCAACCTATAATATATTTACATACTTTTACATAATAAATGTGTATGTGCCTATCATCTAAGAGACTAGAAGCTGGCAATGTGGAATGCAGCACCAAGTAGCTGGTCTCACAGAATTTATATCTAAGTGATTGCTGAAACTTGTTCTTGTTGTTGTTGTTGCTGCTGCTGTTTTTGAGGCAGGTCTCACTATGCAGCTCTCCTGGCCTGAAGCTCACTACATACATCAGGCTGGACTTGAACTTGTGACAATCTTTCTGCCTCAGCTAAAGTTTCAGAAGGGTGCCACCATACCCATTTTGAGAAAAATGTTTAAATAAACTTGACTACTTCATAAAATCAGTATCTTTTCTATCTGTGCTCATAATTTTAATGAGAAATTATATCTTCTTAGTATTTATTAACTATACTTTCGCCATGTGTACATGTGCTTTTGTGTATACATGTTCATGTGTGTATATATACTGAAAAGATGTGCATGCACATGTATGAGCATTTATGTAGAGACCAGAGGTAGAAGATGGATATCTTCCTCTTTAACGCTTTACCTTAGACTCTGAGGCAAAGTCTCACTGGACCTAGGAGCTGCAAGCTTGGGGAACCATGGCCTGCCTTTCCAGCACTGGGGCTACAGGAACTGCCTATGAGGCTACTTTGTATGTGGGTGCTGGGGACCTGAAAACAGGGTCTCCTCTTTACACAGAAGGCAATTCACCAACTGTCTCCCTTAGCCCCTTACAAAGTTGCTGTGTAATTATAGAGAGGTATAAGCCACCTTATTACAGAGGGGGAAGGGAGGGGGAAGGGAGGGGGGTACAGAGAGAAAAAGGAAGAAAGCAAACTAAAAGGAAGGCGCAACAGGCAAGTTAATGGGGAAAACTTTTCACAGTTTTCTTTGTGCAGAGCATGGATTCCACATGTATGGTGTGTGTGTGTGTGTGTGTGTGCGCGCGCACGTGTGTGTGACTGTGTAAGTATGAAACAGGAAAGCAGCACTATGAGACTGTCTGGACTCAAGCAGCCCCACAGGAGTTGGGGAGAAGAGACAGGGAACAGAAGAACATATACCTATAACAATCCATCATGAAATCCATTTACCCAACACTTTTTAAAAATAAAAATAAGTTGGATTTAAAAGTTAAAGAAATATAATGCTGTTTTAAGTTTATTCAGTTGCTTATAATGTGTTCCAAGTTTCCACAAACATTTTTCCTAAGATGAATTTTCTTAGATGTTAATTATTATGTGTAAATTGTGTGACTAAAAGGTAATACCTAGCCAGGTGGTGGTGGCACATGCCTTTAATCCCAGTACTCAGGAGGCAGAGGCAGGCAATCTCTGTGAGTTCAAGGACATCCTGGGTCTGGGTCTATAGAGCGAGTTCCAGGACAGGCAGAGTAACACAGAGAAACCCTATCAAAAAAAAAAAAAAAAGAAAGAAAAGAAAGGGAGGGAGGGAGGGAGGGAGAGAGAGAGAGAGAGAGAGAGAGAGAGAGAGAGAGAGAGAGAGAGAGAAGGAATATCCAGAAATTAACTTTGGGGCTGCATCAGGTATGTTCTGAGTTTGCAGTTCTAAGTTCCCAGGACGCTCCTTAATTTAAAGTGTTTCCTTCAACTTTCCTCCAGTTATTAGTGTCATGGGTTTTTTTGTTTTGTTTTGTTTTGTTTTGTTTTGTTTTGTTTTTTACATGTGTCCTCATGTTTTTCAATCCTGCTTTTGGGGGTCAACATATCTAGAGTTATTCTTACTCCCTATGATAGACACGCATTTTAAAAATTGGGCCTGGGGCTGGTAAGTTGCCTCAATTGGTAAAGGCACATGGCTACAAAATTTTCTTAACATGAGTTCAATACCCAGGACCCACACAATAGAAGGAGAGGACTATTTCCCACAAGCTGTTCTTTGACCATGACATACACAAAGGTGTATATCCTGCCCCGCCAGTAATAAGATAAACAAATTAATATAAAACTCAGACCTCAATTCTAACACATTTCCTATCTTAGAGGGTTACCCTATTGTTTTAATTGTTGTTTTCCCTTGGTTCCCATTTCGCCCTCACAGATACTGTTTGAATGCAAACAACTTTCACTCCATATTATCGGTTGCCTGGTACCACTCACATCTATTTCTTAGCTCAGTTTTTATATCTATATCCTAACTGGTTTATCTGCTTCCCACATAACCTGAGTCTCAGCAATTCAACCTGAGAAGCAGAACAATTTAATCACTACTTTAAAAAAAAAAAATTGAGGCAAGGTATTACTACATAGCCCAGGCTAATCTTAAACTCATAATCCCCCTGCTTCAGCCTTTCAAGCACTAGAATCAAAGGTGCACACCAGCACAGATGGCTTGACAAGGAGTTTTATAAACATGTACATCTGATCCAGCCAGCCTCTTACTTAAACCTCTCTTCAGTTATACTGTGTTCATTACAGATAAAAGTATAGTGTAACTTCTATTTCCAGCCAAGACAGAGAGCAGGGAGAAACATATTTTCCCACTGAAGAATAGCACATGTAAAGGATTTTAATCCAGCAACATGGCTGCTCTGGTAAGGGATCACATCCAAAAGTATGATCTGGCTGGAATGAGGACATGCCACAGCCCTTTGGTCCCTCTGGCTGGAATAGAGATGTCTTTAATACATACCTTCAATTCCAAACAATGCTGTCTAATTAAGAGGCAGACAAAGTAATGAATCAGAGAACAATCTGATAGAATGAGATAGGATACACCCAACTCTCATGAGGACAGGAAGGAGAGGCTATTTAAAAACAGTGAGACAGAGTCAGTCAGTTTAGAGAGTTCAATTCAGTTTGGCTCAGTTCAGTTCAGAAAAGTTCAGTTTGGAATTCAGAGGCAGTTTTCCAAGCAGTGTAATTCAGTCAGAAGCCAAGAGAAACCAATTTGAATCAGTCAGCTTGGAGAGGAGTTTGAACCAAAACAACTGAGCTGAACAAGCCAGCCAGGGTTCAGAAAGAACAAGAAAGGGCGAGTTTATTCCGCAGTAGGTCTCTGGAGCTGAACTATTCTAGGCCTAGGTTAGCAGATGGAGGCTGGAAGCTGAAGCCTTCAAGGTCCAGGCTTGCAAAAAATTAGATTGTACGGAAGCTAGAAGCTTCCAGACCTAGGACTAAGGATAGGAATTGATAGATAGAAGTGCTCTGGGCTCAGCACAAACTATATATTCATAAAGCTTGGATACAGCTCTCATCTCATTACTTCGTCTGAAGAAATAAAAGCAACATTTACATTTACAAGCAGAAAGCTAACCGAATTAAGGCATTCAGGATATTGTAAAAAAAAAAAAAAAAAAAAAAAAAAAAAAAAAAAAAAAAACATTTCTTGCTGTGGTACAGGCACAAGAAACCATGCAAAATCCAGCAGACTCCACAGAACGAGAGGAGAAATAGGAACAGAAGAAAAGCACAGAAACAAAAGTCTAAATGACACAGCAAGACAGTGAGGAGGTGCTGCCATCTTGTATCTTGCTGAGGCCATTTCAGGTTTAACCAGACTTTCATCTTCTTGATAGAGAACTCTATGGAAAATTACGAACTTTATTCCAGGAACCTAAGGACAAGATGACCCAGCTAGTTATCTTAGCTTCTGTTAAATGGCAAAGCTCCCTGCTGCAGCTGGCAAGCAAGATCCCAACACTAGTTTTTTGCCTTCAAAAACTCTGTCCCCTGGACACTCATGATTACACCTGGGTCACTAAATACCTGAGTATTATCCTAGCCGGCTAGAAAAAAAGACTTTCAGTTGGCTCTCTGACTAGTCATCTCTAGCGGACTCATGTAACATGTTACTACAGAAAAGAATGCTTGCCATGAGAAACCTACAGCCCAAAGGTTCTGGAGTTCCAGGCATGCTTCCCTCAAGTACTCTGCAGACCACTGAGCATAGCCAAATATGAGACACCACTCAAGGGCAGAGAAAAAGACACCCAAAGGGGTTATGGAAAAGGGTGTCAAGCTCTCAGTGAATACCAAGAAGAGTCCCTCTCCACAAGTCATTCTGTGAAAGACATGATTCATGAGGCATTCTATATGCAAAAAGGCCTTGTTGTAGTGGTAATTCTAAACACTGCTCTGGTTCCACCTAATCAATATTAAAAGGAAGACACCCCCCCCCCCCAAAAAAAATGCTTAAACTATTTTAAAGAGACTTGTTCATACTCCAAAACAAAATTACATATTTATAAGAAAACAAAATCATAAAGCACCCAACAGAGTAAAACGCACACTTCTGACACAGAATCAAAGATTACCTATCCCTTGAAACATGCAAAGCGGCTGGAAAATATGACCTGAACTGAAAAGAACAGCCAATCAACTGAAACTGGGCCAGAACTGACAACAATTAAGAAAGAAAGAAAGAAAGAAAGAAAGAAAGAAAGAAAGAAAGAAAGAAGAAAGAAAAGAAAGAAAGAAAGAAAGAAAGAAAGAAAGAAAGAAAGAAGAAAGAAAAGAAAAGAAAGAAAGAAAGAAAGAAAGGAAGGAAGGAAGGAAGGAAGGAAGAAAGAAGAAAGAAAGAAAAGAAAAGAAAAGAAAAGAAAAGAAAGGAAGGAAGGAAGGAAGGAAGGAAGGAAGGAAGGAAGGAAGGAGAAAGGAGGGAAGGAAGGAAAAGGAAAGGAAAGGACAACTGTCCCATGCTGTCTCGCATCCAGCTGTTTCTTCTGGCTGAAATGCTCAGCTACTCAGTGTTGTGCCAGGAGCTGTTCACATTTACGGTGTTTAATGCCCACGGCATAAACACCTACCTAGGCCCTAGGCCAATTTCAGATTGTCAATAGTGTACCCATCAGCTTGCACAGTTCTTGAATTTTTAACAATCAAATCATGTGCTGTATTCACATCTCCCAGTGAAGCCCAATCAATCACCTTCGTATCTCAAACATAAGTTCCTCTGGAGAGGATTCTATGAACCTCCAAAGCTAAGTTAAATTCCTGAGTTAAGTTCCTCCTCTAGGCTCCCATAATATACTGTGCATACACTACTGTGGTACTTAGGGTATTTTACTATATTGTTGCGGACCAAACTGCCCCATGTTAGGCGCCACTTTGTTGCCAAACACCCTGCCCCACACTTTGGGGCTAACTGCTCTGGTCAAGAGAGAGATGGAGGGACTTCCAGTCTGGGCCCGAGCACTGAGCGGATCACCGACAGCAGCTCTGCACCCAACCTTACAAAACCCAGATGAAGCAGGGCTACCAGGAGCTCTAACCAGGGCGTTATCTCAGGTAAGGAATCAGCAACACTCACCCCAAACAGGGAGTAACCGGGGCACATAGGGACCCAGGAATTCACTCCTGGCCAGGAGCACTGGTACCTTCCAGTCTGGGCCTGAGCGCTCAGCAGATCCCAGGAGATAGCTCTGCACCCAATCTCACAGAACCCAGAGGAATCGGGGCTCTCAGGAGCTCTAAGCCAGGCAGTATCTTAGGTAAAAAGGCAGCACCACTCACAAATAGAAAGTAACTGGGACCCACTGGGACCCAAGAATTCACTCCTGGGCAGGTATACCAGTTCCTTCCTGTCTGGGCCCCTGAGCACAGAGAAGATCCCAGGAGGCAGCTCTGTACCCAACCTCACAAAACCCAGAGGTGGCAGGGCTCCCAGGAGTTCTAACCTGGGCAGTATCTCAGGTCAGGAGACAGCAATACTCTACCCAAACAGGGAGTAACCTGGACCCACAGGGACCCAGAAATTCACTCCTGACCGAGAGCACTGGTTCCTTCCTATTTCCGCCTGAACACTTAGCAGATCTTGGACCTCAGCTCTAACCCCAGCAGCAACACTCATTCCAAACAGTTCTGACACAACCAAGATAATAGGAAAGATAAGGCTCCAGTCAGAGACAGCTCAGGTAGCACCAAGGAGATCCAGATGTCGAAAGGCAAGCACAAGAACACAAGCACCAGCAACCCAGAGTATTCAACATCATCAGAACCTAGTTCTCCCACATTACAAAGTCCTGAATTACCCATATCACCAGGAAAGCAAGAGTCAGATCTAAAATCACTTCTAATGATAATGATAGAGAACTTTAAGAAGGACATAAATAACACCCTCAAAAAATTGACAACACAGATAAACAGGTGAAAGCCCTTAAAGAGGAAACACAAAAATCCCTTAAAGAATTATAAATGAGCACAACTAAACAGGGGAAGGAATTGAACAAAACCATCCAGGACATAAAAATGGAAGTAGAGACAATCAAGAAATCACAAAGGGAGACTACCAAGGATATAGAAAACCTGGGAAAGAAATCAGGAGTCATAGATGAATACAAGAGATAGAAGAGAGAATCTCAGGTGCAGAAGTTACCATAGAAAATATTAACACAACTGTCAAAGAAAACACAAAATGCAAAAAGTTCTTAACACGAAACATCCAGGAAATTCAGTACACAATGAGAAGAGAGAACTTAAGGATAATAGGTATAGAAGAAAGAGAGGATTCCCATCTTAAAGGGCTAATAAATATCTTCAACAAAATTATAGAAGAAAACTTCTGTAACCTAAAGAATGAGATGCCCATAATCATCCAAGAAGCCTACAGAACGCCAAATAGACTAGACCAGAAAAGAAATACTCCCCCCCCCATCACATAATAATCAAAACACAAAATGCACAAAACAAAGAAAGAATTTTAAAAGCAGTAAGGGAAAAAGGCCAAGTAACATATAAAGGCAGACCTATCAGAATTACACCAGACTTCTCACCAGAGACTATAAAAGCTAGAAGATCCTGGACAGATGTCATACAGACCCTAAGAGAACATAAATGCCAGCCCAAGATACTATACCCAGCAAAACTCTCAATTACCATAGATGGAGAAACCAAGATAATCCATGACAAAACCAAATTTACACAATATCTTTACACAAACTCAGCACTACAAAGAATAATAGCAGGAAAGCACCAATACAAGGAGGGCAATTATACCCCAGAAAGAGCAAGAAAGTAAGCCTCTTCCAACAAACCCAAAAGAAGATAATCACACAAACAATGCCTCCACTGTTAACAAAAATAACAGGAAACAACGATCTCCTCTCCTTAATATCTCTTAACATCAATGGACTCAATTCCCCAATAAAAAGACATAGGCTAACGGGCTGGATATGCAAATAGGAAGACAAGGGAAAGCCCACACTCACATGGAAACTGGACAATATTCTACTCAATGATAATGTGGTCAGGGAAGAAATAAGGAAAGAAATTAAAGACTTTTTAAAATTTAATGAAAATGAAGACACATCATACCAAAACCTATGGGACACAATGAAAGCGGTGCTAAGAGGAAAACTCATAGCTATAAGTGCTTACAAAAAGAAACTGGAGAGGGCATACACTAGCAGTTTGACAACACACCTGAAAGGTCTAGAACAAAAAGAAGCAAATATACCCAAGAGGAGTAGACTGAGGAAATAATTAAACTCAAGGCTGAAATCAACCAAATAGAAACAAAAAGAACTATACAAAGAATCAATAAAACCAGGAGCTGGTTCTTTGAGAAAATCAACAAGATAGATAAACCCTTAGCCAGACTAATCAGAGGGCAGAGAGACAGTATTCAAATTAATAAAAAGCAGAACTGAAAAGGGGGACATAACAACAGAAACCGAGGAGATCCAAAAAATCATCAGATCCTACTACAAAGGCCTATACTCAACAAAATTGGAAAATCTGGATGAAATGGACAACTTTCTAGACAAATACCAGTTACCAATGTTAAATCAGGAGCAGACAAACCATCTAAACAGTCCCACAACCCTGAAAGAAATAGAAGCAGTCATCAAAAGTCTACCCACCAAAAAAAAGTCCGGGACCAGATGGTTTCAGTGCAGAATTCTATCAGACCTTCAAGGAAGACCTAATACCAATTCTTTTCAAACTATTCCACAAAGTAGAAATAGAAGGAACATTACCCAATTCATTCTATGAAGCCACAATCATACTTATACCTAAACCACACAAAGACCCAACAAAGAAAGAGAACTTCAGACCAATCTCCCTAACGAATATCGATGCAAAAATACTCAATAAAATTCTTGTGAACAGAATCCAAGAACACATCAAAACAATCATCTATCATGATCAAGTAGGCTTTATCCCAAGAATGCAGGGTTGGTTCAATATATGGAAGTCCATCAATGTAATTCACTATATAAAAAAATTCTCAACTGAGTAATCTCAAATGGTTGAGAAGCACCTAAAGAAGTGTTCAACATCCCTAGTCATCAGGGAAATGCAAATGAAAACAACGCTGAGATTCCACTTCACACCAGTCAGAATGGCTAAGATTGAAACCACAGGTGACAACAGATGCTGGCAAGGATGTGGAGAAAGAGTAACACTCCTCCATTGTTGGTGGGATTGCAAGCTGGTACAACCACTATGGAAATCAGTCTGGCAGTACCTCAGAAAATTGAATATAGTATTACCTGAGGACCCAGCTATACCACTCCTGGGCATATACCCAAAAGATGTTTCAACATACAACAGGGACACATGCTCCACTATGTTCATAGCAGCCTTATTTATAATAGCCAGAAGCTGGCAAGATCACAGATGTCCTTCCAGGGAGGAATGGATACAGAAAATGTGGTATATTTACACAATGGAGTACTACTCAGCTATTAAAAACAATGAGTTCATGAAATTCTTAGGCAAATGGATGGAGCTTGAGAATATCATCCTGAGTGAGGTAACCCAATCTCAAAAGAACATACATGGCATGCACTCACTGATAAGTGGATATTAGCCCAAAAGCTCACAATACCTAAGACACAATGCATTGACCACATGAAACTCAAGAGGAGGAAGGAAGACCAAAGTGTGGGTGCTTTGGTTTTTTTTTCTTTTCTTTTTTTTTTTAGAAGAAGTAGCAAAATACTCAACCAGAGCTCCCAGGGTCTAAACCTGAGAACAGAAAGGGAGGGACTCATGGCTCCACTTGTATAGGTAACTGAGGGTGGCCTTATTAGACAACAGTGGAAGTAGAGGGCCATAGTCCCCAAAAGATTGGATCCATAATGTTGGGGAATTTGAGAGCAGGGAGGTGGGATTGGGAGAATGGTGGGAGCACACCCTCATAAAAATTGGAAGAGGGGGTATGGGATAAGGGGTTTTGGGGGAGAAAGGAAGAGGAGATAACAGTGAAAAGTAAATACGTTAAATATAAAAAAAACAGATAATGGGTCTGGCAAAAAAAAATTTAATATTCTCAAAAGAGATGCAAATCCTAATTTCCCTCAACAATTAATTGATAAAAGAGGAATAATTTTACAAAAAGTAGAAGAAGCTTTCATTAATTGATATATTATATAGATTGATTAATTGTTGGCTGTTTTATAATAGTTCTTTGATAAAAGAAATTATTAATAAAAAATATATTTCTTTAAATAGTGTCTTGATGACTCTCTAAGGGTGGAAGGAGCATGCCTTGTTTACTTTAACTTTCTAAAACTGAAAGCTCACGGCAAATCTGCCACTGATTGCCTCTGGCATCGCTGAGACCAATAAAAACTATGCCACAACTATGTGGAAGGACCCTTTTACCCTTAAATGGAATGGCCAGGACCCAGTTCCTATATGGGGCCAAGGATTGATATGCCTGTTTGATACCACAGAAGGCACAGCTAAATGGCCGCCAAAAAGATTAATGAATTAAATAGATACACCCACAAAACCAGGCCCAATTATAAATAAGATGAATAACAATTGACATCCAGGGAAGAGAAATTTCCCTGAGAATTCCCTTCTTTTTCTCTTTCCAGGTAAAAATTAATTACCCGTGATGTCTGCTGTTAGGAGTTCTAATCCTGATGCTGGCCTCCGGACTTATACTACTCAGACCTCCAATGAGCCTTTGACAAGGACATCAAACAGCTAGTTATAGACTGACGTCACTAATCTGAAGAAATCCCTCGTTTCGCTGTCTGATGTGATCCCCCAAAATTGCAAAGGACTTTATTGGACTTGATTTTCTCTTTTACAATAGAAAACACTGTGTACAGCTTTAGACTGTGTACAGGCCTTAAAGAAGAATGCTGCTTTTACATAGACAAAACAGGGATGATTAAAGAGAGCATGAAAAAGGCCAGAGAAGGTCTTGAGAAAAGACAGAGAGAGAAAGAGAAAAATGAGAGCTTGTACAAGAATTGGTCTTCAACCTCTCCATGATTGTTAACCCTACTTCCTTCCATCTTGGGACCATTAATAAGGTTATTTTTGCTTATTTCCTTTGGTCCCTGGGCCTTAAATAGGCTGACTAACTTTGTGAAACAACAGATAGATAATCTGATAGCGAAATCTATTCAGATTCATTATCATAAGTTAGCTATGGAGGACTACAAGACTTTAGATGAGGATGTTACTCTATCCAGGGTGTTCCCAAATCCCATCTCCACCCAACCTAAAAGAGGGGACGTCTGCCCCTAGACCAAGCAGAGAGGGGCCACCCAGAACCCCCTCTGTCTGGCAATCCGAATTCTTGCTTAGGCTGCAAGGCTAAGTACTGCAAGGGAATATAAATAAAGGTTAAAAATATGTTTCTGGGTTCCCTGAGGAACAAGCCTGACTGCATAGGGGTTGATGTCAAAAGTATCCCCTTTCCAGGAAAAAGACATCAAGACAGGTATGGCCCTCATGCCTCACTGGACAACGACAGGAGGACTGGAGCCATTACAAGGTCCCCTTTAATTACTTAAGGTCAGGCCTCTATCCCGCCTTGGCAAGATTAGAATCGCCACAGTCCTTCTATACTTAGAGAAGGGAGGAGATGTCATGGGCAGCCCGGCTTATACACTGAAGGCCTAAAATCAGCCATAAGCCTAAAATCAGCAATAGGCCTGACATACATGCCTGCTAACACAAAGTCTTGGGTCTCTATGGAAAAACAGTGAGACAGACGTCTATAAACTATTGTAAACAGGCAGCTTTTGTGGAAATCTACCAGCCTGAGTAGTCATAGACCTTGTAAATAGGCAGCCTTGGCGGATAGTACCAAATTAGATAAGAACAAGCGAATCATAGGCAGAGTCATAGTGACCTGACCCCTGAACCTTCACCCAGCTGATACCCAGTTCTGAAAGATATCTGTACTCCCCCTGAACACCTATGTTCCTCTGTCATCCCCTTCCCCACATCCTGCATTTTCGTGTTTATAACCCTTGTGTTAAAAAGTAAAAATTATGATTTGATAATAATTTTAAAAAAGAAAAAAAAAAAAAAAGAAAGAACACACAGTGTCCCCCTGGTTCTGCTGACTTAGCTTCTGACAATCTATTTTCTTATTCTCAGAAATATTTTGAATTATAAAATGTTATTGTGGTTTTTGTTAGTATGCTGGGTAAAATAATTTTTATTGATTTCATTTTAAAGTTCAAAGTTTGTAGTGAGTTAAAATGTCCTTCAACATAATTATAGGTCATATTTATTTTCATATTGTAAAATGCTAGTTAATCTGTTGAACATTTTAAAAAACTGGATTCCTTTTTGAGAATTTCATATATGAGCACTGTATTTACATAATTTTTCCCTTTCTCTCCTTCCTCCCACTCTTCCCAACCCCCCATACTTTTCAAATACATTTTATTATTTAATTACTGTTCATATATGTATGTATATATGTATACATGTATAAGTATATATGCATATACAAATACTGATAAATAAAGTGTTTTGAGTTTTAAAAAAAAGAGCGAGAGATGGAGGGGCAAGAGACTCGAAGCATGGAGACAAACCAGAGTGTGTGACCAAGTCTCGTTTCTCGTTTATTGTCTCTCTCTTATTCTCTCCCCTTATTGTCTCTCCTCTTGCAAGGAAATCCTGGGTATTTATAAGCACAAGCAGGGGAACACAGCTGAAGACACTTTACCACGTGCACCATGCAGCTGGGGGCACTAAACAACAAAACAAGATATGTGGGATAAACAAGATATTTATCAGAGTGTGCTTAGCTGTTGTAGGCTGTTGAAAAACAAGTCTCTTGTCAGGGTATATGGCTCGAGATGGCTGCAAAGTTGATAGCTGCTTTCTGCCAAAAGTCAGCTCCCAACACTATATGTTTGATTCGTGAATCCTAAGAGGGAAGATAAGCCCTATGAATTAATCTGCCTGCAGAGCATTTCCACAGTAACAAACATAGGGTGACACACTCTTTGCTGAACAAACAATAAAATGGAGCAACACTGATAGGTATAACATACAAGAATCTCTAATGCATTTTACAATGTGAAAGAGCCAGATACAAATGGCATGTATTATATGATTTCATTTATATTATACTCTGAACGTGATAAGCTTATAAATCCATGGTTGCTAGGAAAGAACTGCAAAGGAGCATGGGAGAATTTTGGATGGATAAAAATGACTATGAAAGGGCAACAACAGGGTAACTGGGAGGAGTCCAGGTGAGGACCCAATCTGTCACAGAAGCCAGAGACTGAAAACCAGACCACTGACTCACTGCAACCAACATTTACTAGTGATGGTGTGTGGACAGAGGGGTATACTGAGGGTTATACTGTGACACACTAAAGCCCCCACTATGAAATGTTTTCTACAGTTTGTTTATCTACGTGTTTTTATTTATAAGTTGCAAGGGCAGACGGCAGATACAAAAAGACAGGGAGATGAACAAGACCGGGACAGCTCACAGAGAATCAGTGAAAAGTTTTTAAAAATCATGCTGACTTTAAAGAGAGGTAATGAGGCCAGAAATGTTCTGAAAACCACTGTTGCTTTAACACTGGATTGAGTGACTCAGATAAGGACTCTGGTGCCAACAGAGTTCCTGTACTTCATTATCAGTTATTTGTATCCAACGACACCTGCTTCAGTTCAGATTTCATTGTCTACTTTAAAACCTGGCAGAAACCCCATAATGCACATATCTTCTAGAAAAGAAAAGTAGACACCTGTAGGTCCCAGTTAAACCTCTGAATTATCAGGTAAAAGGGGTCTGCTGTGTCTTGTACTTCTTGTCTTTAAAATGAGTGTTGTTCACTTTTCTGCTGTTCTTAGGACAACATGACTGTAGATGTCACGGACTGTACTCTTATAAAAACTGCATGCCTATTAAGGGTCAGTTTTACTCAATAAATCACTGTTTCAATAACTATGAATTTATTTCTTTAGTCAAAAGCTGAAATGAGATAGCAATGAGAATACAGCCCAAACTCTTAATGAACTAGCATTAAGTCTGTAGAAGAGCCAAGATCAGGTAAATACACTGCATTAGTTTTCTAGGTTCACATTAAAAACATCCCAAAGTGTCTTGAAACAACAGAGTTTTATACTCATAGTTCTAGAGGTTAGAAGTCTGCTCCTGAGGTGTTGTAGGGTCATGCGCCTCTGAAGGAGCTGGGACTCCTTCCTTCCAGCTTCTTAGTAGTCAGTATTACCAGCATCCATAACAATCCATCAGACAGGCTGTAACAGTCCCATTACTTGCCAAACCTCCTCTTCTTTGAAAACACCAGTTATTAGACCAGAGTCCACCTGTCTTAATTAGAGACTGCTGTGATGAAACACCATAACCAAAGCAACTTGGGGAGGAAAAGGTCTATTTGGCTTACAGTTCTATAGCACTGTTCATCATCAAAGGAAGTCAGGACAGGAACTCATGGAGTAAACCTGGAGGAAGGAGCTGATAAAGCCATGAAGGAGTACCATTTACTGGCTTGCTCATCATGGTTTGTTCGGCCTGATTTCTTATAGAACCTAGGACCACCAGCCCAGAGGTGGCACCACCCACAATAGGTTGGGCCCCTCCCCCCATCAATCACTAAATAAGAAAATGCCCAACAACCAGTTCTTATGGAGACATTTTCTCAATTGAGAGTCTCTCCTTTCAGATAACTCTAGCTTGTGTCAAGTTGTCATAAGACTAGCTAGCACATCACCCTAATCCTATATGACCTCATCCTCACATTTGCAAAGACTATTATTCCCAGAGAATGTCAAAAAGAATAGGGGCTAGAACATGAAAATACCTTTTTGGAAGAACACATTTGAACCCACTACACAAACAACTAATTAAGTAAGGCAAAAATAGGACAAACAGAACAAATGGTGAATGAAGTGCAATAGCACAGAGCTCTAGAGAGTCAGGGGACCACTGCCTGAAGAGCAGTCAGGGATGGTCCAGGAGAGAGGAAGTCAGGTAACCTCCAAGCAAAGGAGAGAAATGTTACAATCTTACAGGACAGAGGCAGGCAAAACAGCAGGACTGATAGGAGGGAGAGGTCTGTATTAGTTACTTTTCTCCTTAGTCGACAACTGAAAAAACAACTTACTTAAGAAAGACATATGTTGGCTCACAGTTGGAGTGTATCGTGGTGGGGAAGTCATGACAGAGGAGCCCAAGGCAGCTAGTCGCACTGTATCACTGTATCCACAAACCAGGAAGCAAAAAGAGATGAATGTGGGTACTCAGCTTGTCTCCTCATTCAGTGGAGAACTCCATTTGGTGCTGTCTACACTTAGGTCTTTCTCACTTCAACCCAATCTAGAAATTTCCAGACAGGCATGCTCTGAAGTTTCTTAGGTGTTTCTAGATCCTTGACAAATTAACAAACAAATCAACCATCACAGGGTCCAGTTTAATGACTGCATGACCTCTACGTCCCATGGACTAGAAGGCTAAGCTGGGCCAGGGAGCGAGGGCTCCACATCTAAGTCTGCTTAACTCAGCAAGTGGTTTGGGAAGCACTGAGGGGTAACTGGTTAAAAACAGCCCCAAGATTTCATTCCTGCACCAAAGAGGTCCATGAAATACAACAGGGACAGATGACAGCATCAACAGTTACCAGTGCTCAGACTTAATTCTTTATTGATCCAGCTACTGTGTAGCAATAGAACTAGGAACAGCCTGGATGAAGGGTCCCAAAGAAACTGAATGAACTGGGCTAGCCCGTTTCAACCGGCTGCTGGGACAGTCCCCACCTGAAACGGCATTGACTTAGAAGTGCTTGTTTGCTTCAGTGCAAGCCTTTTCAGCCGTTAATTGATTCTCAGAAAAGTTGGTAATGTTTCTTAATTACAGAGAAACTGTTCTCCCAGGTAATTCTTTTCTACAAATGTATGTCCCAAAAGTATATAACATATTCTTTTACATTAAAAATGAAAGATCCTCAAATCATAGCATGTTTGTTTTTTTACACACAAGGACAAAGCCCTGTGTAGATAAAGACAGAGAATCTAAATAATTAGCAGTTCTACTGAAACTCACAGCGAGAATGCCAAGGTCACAACTGAGTGTGCATTCTTGTCTCAGCGTCTACATCTGCATTTATAAACCTGGGCCCTCCACCTTCCCTCTGCACGCTTTACTAGGACTATACAGTTATAATTCTTCTATTGGAAGCAAGTCCTTGAAACCATATGGGATTTAGAAGGTCACCTCTCCCACAAAGCCACATTAAAATTGAAATGCTCTCAGCTATCTATTGGTGGTTACAATCTATTTAAGTGTAGAAAAGTAGAGGTTCAGAAAAACAACTAAATGTCTTTTCATGTGAAAGTCTGACTGCATAGCCACATAAGTCAAGGAAACTGTAATTTGATGCTGTATTTTTTTAACCACACAATTACCATAAGATATAAAATTTGACATTTAGCTAGAGATAATAAGTTCAAATGAATTATATACCTAAGTCCTAACTTCAATTTTAAAAGCGGCAGTTCTTAGTCAACTATTAATTACTGTGAGACATATTGTTTCCCTTCTCACACAGATTCTCGGTTGAGACTGGAAAGTAGGAAATCACATTAAAAGTGAGTCTGAGGCAAATGCAGCTCTGTTGGGTAGCACACACCTACAGTGCCAGCACTCACACTCAGGAGGCAGACATAAAATAAATCACGTTCAAGAGCAGCCTGGGCTACAGAGCGAAAACTTGCCTCAAAACAATAAAGCCGAGCACAGTGGTAGGTGCCTTTAACTCTAGCACTCCAGAAGCAGAGGCAGGCCTCCAAGCCTGATACAGCCAGGGCTACATACAGAGACCCTATCTCAAGCTTATTTTAAATTTAGTTTTAATAATAATAATAATAACAATTTTAGAAGAAACCACAAGCTTCCCTTTTTAGTATTCTTTTTGCTTTCAAAGAGACTATTGTTTCTCAAAGTTTCCCAATTTAGTAGGGTTTATTTTGTTGTGGCATTTTTGTTTTTTACTTTATACTTGTTTGTATCGTATGTTTGTTATCCATTTGGGAGAGTAGTGCATGTTGCAGGTACATACACATGCATGCAGAGGTCAGAGAAAGGCTTCCTCCTCTACGGCTCTCCCTCATTGTTTTCAGATGCTATTTCTCATTAAGCCTGAAACACATCATTTTGTGGGACAAGTGAGCTCCTGGGAGCTGCCTATCTCTGCTCCTCAATGCTGGAGTTACATGCAGCACTTGTCATGCTCCTGGCTTTTATTTGGACTTGGGGCTTGTTGCACAGTAAGCACCTCTCAGCTTCTGTTGTTTCTGTGGAGCTGAAGATTGATCTCGGGGACTTGAGCATGCTGTTTTACTTGGTACGAAATATGCTAGGATTTTTCTCATTTGTTTTACTCTGTCCTGTTTTTATTGAGACATACATTTGGGCACATCTAGCTCTATATCTTAACTATACAGACTGAGGTTTATTTGGGCAGTGTATTCACATATGTGGCACCTATACAAAGAAACAACACATTCAGCAAGCTCCCAGAAGTCTCTTGTGTCACCAAATAAAATATAGTCCTGACTTAAATGACATAGGTTAATTTTACCTATTGTCATAGTATATTCCTATAATACTATATGATACATGCTCTTACATGGAAACTAAAAAAGTTGATTTACTGGAAATTGAAAACAGACTAGAAGCAGAGAGGGGCTTGGGGGAGAAGACAAAGAGCAGAGAAAAAGGTTGGCCAGTGTAGATGTGAGCGATACACTCTAAGGTACTATTGTGCAGAAGGGTGGCTGTAGATAACAGTCGGCTACACATTTCAGATACTCAAAAGATGCTGAAACCTGTCACAATAAAGAAATGGTAGGAGCTGGGAAAATGGCTCAGTGGATAAGAGCATTTGCTACTCTTACAGAGGACCCAGGTTTGATTCCCAGCACCCACATGGCCACTCACAACTACTTATAACATTCCAGTTGCAGGGGGCTCTAACACCCTCTAACGTGATACCTGTGTAGGCGCTAAGCACACACATGGTACACATACATACTTGCAGACATGTGCACAAATTAAAAACTAATTTTAACAATTTTAAAGAAATGTAGCTTGGGGGATGAATATGTTGAATTTAACTTAAACATTATACAAAGGATCTCTTTTAAAAAGACTGAATAGCATTTTGCAATTTATACTATGCTTTCTTTTGTCCATTCATGGCCACTAAAGTTGTTTCTCTATCTTGGCTAAACTGTGGATAATGAACATTAGACTGCAGACAGGTCTTTGCCATGCTGATTTCACTATTTGGAGTGTATGTCCAGAAGAGACAGCAGCAGACAATAAGGCCACTCTAATTTTCTCAGGAAATTCCTACGCTGTTCCCACAATGGCTGCTGGCCACAGAGCTGCTCCTTTGTACCAAGAGCAGCCACAGGGTGGTTCCCACTCTCTTCACACTCACTCACACTGCTTACCACCTGCCCTGGTAGCATCCATCTGGTGGGTATGAAATGACACCTCACAGTGGTGTGACTCGGTGTCTCCCTGAAGACTCAGGATGCTGCGCACACTTTCATTATCTTTTGAGCGTCTTTTTATCTTCTTTGGGAAAATGTCTTATCACTGACGATACTAAGCTTGCACAGTTTAGTATGAAATTTTTCTGTTGACCCCTCATCCAGTTCACAAATGTCTCTTCCTAATCCATAATTGCCTGGATGCTTCTTGCATGTTCCTCTGTGGTGCAGTAGCTTTTAATACAGTCCCTTCTATTTGGTTTTGCTTTTTCAGTCTAAGCTTTGAGTATAATTTTTAAAAATTTAAATATTGCCAAAGAGCTTTTATCAAAAATTCTCCTCAAAGGGTTTTATAATCTTATATCCATTTTGAGTTCATTTTTGTGTGTGATACTAGACAAAGGTGCAATTTTAGACATTTACATGGGCATATCCAGTTTGGGGGTATTATTTGAAACGATCCTTCCCAGTGTAAATTCTTGGCGCCCTTGGTGAGTTGGCCACTGTGCTGGCTAGTTTTATGTCAACTTGACAAAAGCTAGTCATTTTGGAAGAGGAAACGTTAACTGAAAAGAATGCACGTACGGTGCACACACACGGGTACAACCACCCCCATACTGACCAACATAAAAGCTTGTAGTAGGTTTTGTTGATTCATGTCTGATGTAGCTGAGCAGGTCATGGTGAGTAAACCGGTAAGCAGCACCCCTCCAAGGTCTCTGCATCAGCACCTGCCTCCACATTCCTGCCTTGAGTTTCTGCCTTGTCTTCTCTCATGATCAACTATAAGCTATAAGATAAGCCAATCCCTCCCAATATTGCCTTTGGTCATGATGTATATCACAGCATTTGAAACCTTAAGGCAGCCACATGGGTTTGGAATTATTTCTAGCTTACTACCATTCCCTTGATCCATGTTTCTGTTCTATGTCACTGCCAGGTTGCTTTGATTATTATAGCTTTGACATAAAATCATAAATCAGGAATTCTGATCCCTCCAACACTGCTTTTTCCCCCTCACTATTGCTATGGATAGTTGGGGTTTCTTATTCTCCCAATTTTATAAGAATTTTAGAATTTGTGTTTCTATTTGTGTAAAGAATACCCTGGAATTTGTGTAGGACTGTACTAAACGTATATATTATTTTGAGTAATGATCTAGTTGATCTTTATTAACAAGTTGATTAGAATAAAGCATATCTCTGAGTGTGTCTGAGCAGCACTCCATAGAACTTGGATCAGGTTCTCAACCAATAGAACAATCACTGTCTGATGAATTCCCAGCATACGGACATTGTTGGGAGGTGGCAAGAGTGGGAGGCGGCACCTCACTGGAGGAATTAAGTCACCTATGCAGGGTCCTCGGAGCTATAGCTAACTCTAGCTCTTCCCTGCATGCCCTTTATGTTTCTTGTCCACCGTGAGGTCAATGGCCTCCTCCTTGGGGCCCCATTGTTTCAGCTGTCTGCTATTTTTGTCATCTCCATCATGATGGATTGAAGCCAT
Source organism: Arvicanthis niloticus (assembly GCF_011762505.2). Lineage (NCBI taxonomy): Eukaryota > Metazoa > Chordata > Mammalia > Rodentia > Muridae > Arvicanthis > Arvicanthis niloticus. The sequence goes on along the minus strand of NC_047659.1, from coordinate 84,216,338 downwards.
AAGCAAAATCTCTCTTTTCTTCTTGATATTGTTTCTCTCAGGCCATAATAAGAAAAAAACCAACATAGGTAATACAGATATTTTACCAATATTCTTTGTATCTGGTCATCAAGGAATATATCTTTATTATTACTTTCTCAATTTCATTAATGTTTTACAGTTTAACATAGAAATAGTTCACCTCCTTAATTAAATTTATCCCAAAGTATTTCTTTGTTATTATATTACTGAGGTGGGATTTAGTCCCTGGCATGGAATACTGGTTTAACACATGCAAACTGATATGAATCACCACATAGCAAAGTGAAAAACAAGGCTGTATGAAGTAGAAAAGGCAACTGACAAAACCCAGCATCCTTTGATTAAATACTCAAAATAATTAAAGCCCTTTCTTTAAAAAGCTACAGCCCATGATATCACAGGCATAGGGAACACTTCAGTAAACCAGCACCAGGCAGGGGTGCAGATGCCAGCCTTACCATTTCTACTCATATACTGTTTTATAGAAATGCTCCTGGCGAAACAGACAGCCCAAAGGCATCCCAACCACAAGCAAAATTACATCCATTTACAGACATGATTCTACAATATAAAAACCCAAATACTACACATACTCACACACTACAGTCACATACATGCTCATAAACACACACATACTCACACATAACATTCATACACATACACTATCTCACACTCTGATGTATACTCATACACATACACTCTCAAACTCTCACACATATACACACATACACACACTTACATACATACCCACACATTCACAAACACACACACACCTAATAAATGAATTTGGTAAGGATACAGGACACGGAATAAACACACAAAAACACATGCATTTATATACACAAATTACAGAGGAATTGAGAAAAACAACCCATTTACAATGACTCAAGGATAAACCTATGGTTTAATTAATGTTTGCTTCAATCAGGGTTTATCTTTAGCAGTATCCCTATACTTTAATGATTGATTTGTCACCTCTATAATTACTAAGCAACTGTCATTTACTGGAGTCACTTATCACACACTAGCTACCAGGGTCTGAACTCCCTTTGTAATTTTCAGAGTCTCTCACTTTAAGGAGCAGACCTACTGCCATGAAACAGATACTGACAAATCCAGCATACCGCCTCCACTCAGCATCTCCCACTCCAAGCTTCCTGCACATAAGTCAGAGCAGGCTCAGCAGCAATACTAATCCCCAGTGTCTGTGAGGAATTCCATTCCTAAAAGGACAGGAGAGCAGCAGTGCCAGCCCGCCCGCTGTGCAGTGTTGGTCCAAATGGCAGAAGTCGGTGTCACTTCAGCAGTGGGTACTTGCTCACCAGCTGTGTAATAGAATCTGACAGGCCTTCCTGGCAGCTGGTTTCTGAACATGGTCCTGGGGCCTCCCAGAGTGTGAACTGCCCAACACAGTAAAACTCTAGCTCAGCTTGAATTCATCCGAGACAGCTGCTGGCAACTAGGACACTGACTCAGCACCTTGGTCGACTTACACTCATTTTACGCTTTTCTGTCATTATAGAATCTTATTAATTATGTTTCCTCAAAGGACAGATGGGATGATAGGAACATATGTTCTTAAAAAATTATTTCATAGATTTTCACTGATTTTAAACTGATAAATAGCATAAAATAGGAGATATCTCAGAAGCTTTGTAGATTCAATTATGTTTATTTCACATATTCAAAATGAGACTTATCCTCTTTAGAGCAATTAGTAGCCCATTACATGTATGCGTCCCACGTTGTTTATCCATTTACCAGCCTGGAGACATCCACCATGTTTATCCATTTACCAGCCTGAGGACATTGGTGGCTTTTACTAGTGTGAATAGTGCTTCTATTAATTTGAACATACATATCTGTTAAAAATGCATGCTTTAAACTTTAGTGGATCTACACTTAGAAGCAGAATTACTGGATTATATGGCAATTTTGTTTTAATTTTTGGCCCATCAGGACATTCATTATGCCAAGTGAACCAACTAATCACAGAAAGATACGTCACTATTCTACTTATTTTTATTTGTTATATTGCAAATATTTCTCTCATTCTGTCATTTGACTTTCATAATTTGGGGCTATACACTCATACACTAACATGTGCAGTCACACACACACAGACACACACACAATGCACACACACATGGTTATAAGGCCCTAGACTGTGAAATAATAAATTTCACCCATGTTTCATCACTTCAAACTTCATTTTCATGTCTGCATCTTCTAAGCATATGAAGCTTATCTTCAGGCTTGAAGTTGGTGATATGCCAGCAGTATTTCAAGTACTTTGCTGTTTTAAGAATTACAAGGACTTCAGAAACGCTCTCTATTTGATCCCTACAGTGCTGAATTTTATCTAGTCTCCAGCTGTCAGAGAGACAGCAGAGAGGAATGGAAAGCAGGGAGCAGCATGAAATGCAATACTTCCCCAGCAACTACTACAGACTGAGGACCTTGCCATAGCCTGGCATGAAACACAAGTACACTTTCTTCTCCTCTACAAGGCAAATTAAGTCTTCTCCCCTCCCCCAAATGTGTAAAAATGCAGACTGGAAGGCAATGGCTTTAAGAAATAATGGTTCGTGAAAAAGCACTATCTAGTATGCAAGTCAGTAGCTGCACTAATACTCAAGATTTTCTCTCCCTCATGTTCCCCGAGCATGTCCCAGAAGCAACACAGAGTCAGAGAGGGCAAAAAGGGCAGCCTCTGTTTCCATCGGGTCAGGTCTGCACTGCACTGATACCTGCCACATCAGCAAAGAACTGAAGCCAGGTGGGCACACCCTAGAAACACCTGGGACACTAATGCTGTACTAGAGGCTGTGCAGGTGCCAATATGAAAGGTCTCCAAATCCTTGACTAATTTTCTTTTTATTCAAAATTTGTTGGAGAAGATTATGAAACGTGAACAAGTCTTCACCCTTGTTCTGCCACTATTTCACAATAAAGTCAGAAATTTAGGTCTCTTTCAGTCTAATAAGTGAATACTTAAATAGATACATGTGTGTTTGTATTATATATATGCATACATGTATATATATATATATATTTTTTTTTCAGGGGCTGAAAAAAATGGCTCAGTGGTTACAAGCATCTCTTGTAAAGGATACCTGTTGGAAACTAACATACCAGATAGCTCATAACCCCAGAACTCCAGAAAATCAAATGTCCTCTTCTGGCCTCCTAGGCATGACACTCATATGCACAACCTCCCCCCCCCCACACACACACACACACTCACAAAAAAAATCTTAAAAATTATTGTAAAATGTATATTAACATAATTATCCATCTGGTCACTTTTAGTGCACACATCAGTAACTTTAGATTTATTCTTATTATAACCACTGCCCTCTTTCATCTTCTCAAACTAAAATCCTATATTCATGTAATAATAACTCCCAACTTTACCTCCTCCTAAGCCTATGACCACCATTCTCTCTGGATTTCTCCCACTATTCATATGAGTACAATCATACAATACATGTCCCTTTGTAATTAGCTTATTTCACTTAGTAAAATGTCCTCTGGGTTGCACATGTTGGAATATCTGCAATTTGCAAGGCTGAATAAGAGTCTTACTGTACATATTTTGGTTATGTATTTATCTGTGCTGATTATGTGGCTTCCACTTTCTCCATTCTGTGTACAAACGGGTATGTTGTTGTTGTTGTTGTTGTTGTTGTTGTTGTTTTGTTGTTTTTTGGTTTTTCACTCACTCTGTAGACCAGGCTGGCCTCAAACTCAGATCCGGCGGCCTCTGCCTGGCTCTGCTGGGATTAAAGGTGTGTATCAACCATGGCTGGCCAAACCGATGTTTCAAAACAACAAATAATGCAGTTTAATGGACAAAGCTATAGCAAGTGCAGGGCTCGTCCACACAGAAGGCTGTGAGAAAAAAAGTAAGGCAACAACAAAGACCACAGTAACAGCCCCTGAGTGACAAAAAGAAAAGATGGGAAACTTGAGGAGCTTCCCTACACAATTTCTGTGGAATTCTGAAGCCAGTTCAGAGAATAGTAGCAGTGTTCTGTGCATGAACACTCTCCAAAGCAGTCTCCACAGCTCTCAGCAACCTGCCTAGGCCGTCCCTCAAGCTATGTTCTGCAACACTAGTTTTTAGCTTGGTTTTATGAGCACTAGTGAGTTTGCTGAAGGGCTGGTTACCAGGCTGCCTAAGCAGACATATTGTGCCTACTATGTAAAGAGATGAAATAAACAGAAAATAAGCCAGCAGATCAGAGGGGAAAAAAGTAAGATTTACCAGTGTGTGGCGTAACAACAATCACAAAATATAAGCATTCATGTATGAATAAACCATTGGGGTATCCACACAACGCAATGGCACACTCTTCTGATGCACGTCCAGTAACAAGGATGAATACTTTTATCTTTTTTCCCCTGGTAACATTACCTTAAGGAACAACCTGTGGCAGTGAAAGTGAGGTTTCCTGCCTATAGACACTGCTACTGTACCATTCAGCATACAGCATCAGCAATAAGTTCATCATTAGAAATAAAAGAATTTTAGTTAGATGCTACAGGTGTCAGCTATAGTCCTTCCCATCCTACCAACCTACCAGTTAAAACCACCCAAATGCTTCAGTTTTCTAATGTTGAAAATCAAAATAATTTTAGAATAACTCAAAGAATAATCTATTAGGCACATGTAATTATAAACAACTCTGCATTTATGTAGAATATTTTAAGCATTAAAAGCATCTGTTCATCAGTCAGCAAAGTGCTGCCTGTTACAGCACACCTGTGTGGGAATGCCTGGGTGTCTGTGTAAGGCACATGTTCCTACCATTTCTTTGAAATCTGCTAATAAAGTGCCAAAAGCCAGATGAGGTGGGAAGCTGAGAGATGATTGTGAACTTTGCCAAACATCTAATAAGATTTTTGTTTAGAAATTAGGAGGAAAAAAATAAAGAGAAAGAAAATGAAAACAAGGTGTGCACATTACTGCATGCTCAATTTATAAGGCGTTATGTTTGGCCCTATAAAGCTGCTGATGCTAAAAGAAAGAGGACAAAATGATGGGACTTGGGAGGTTGGCACAGGTATTCGCAGATACCTAAACATCCCACTAAGTGATGCTACACAGGTCTCCCACCTTCTGTCGAAGGACTAGTGGAAATGTCTGTTTTAGGACTTCAGATGTGATGAGGAAACAGAATACATCTCATAAAATGCCCAACACATACAAGAGGGCGTTCATTACACCAGGAGAGATTTAAGTAATGAGACACGCTGCTGAGGCAACAGTAACAGAAACTCTCCAACTGGGCCAAGTGGTTGTACAGGACAGATCTGGAAAGAAACAAGTCCCACTGAAGCCCAGCTTTACCTGGAGTAAAGGCAGATCAAATGAAGAGAAGAGACAGACACCAGGTCCATTGCCACCACTCGGTGGTTTTCCTTTAACTCTCCATCCTCCCATCTCTCCATATACTTTTAAATGTTGCAAATAACATTTTAGGAAATATCAAGACAGCAAATACTGCGTTAAAGGGCTTTGAGTTTCCTACAAGAAAAACAACATTCAATCAGGGCATAAAATGCAGCCCACTGCATTTATGCCCAAATATATAAAAGTTATATTTTATATATATTATATATAAATAATATATTACATACTATATATCATGTAAAATATGTTATATATTTTATATAACTTTTACATAGTTATAGTTACAAATGTTGAGAAGGTTCTAGGGTGACAGCTTGGCGGTGAAGAGCATTTGCTGCACAACTATGAAGAGCTGAGTTCAGATCTCAGAAGCCACGTTACAAGGTGGGCATGGCCTTAGCCTGGAATTCAGCACTTGGAGAAGTAAGGACAGGAGGCTCACCTGAGGTTTACTGACTGCTTGCCTAGCTGAAAAGCACAAGCTCCCATTGGAGGAGAGAGGGGGGTGATATTTTTTTCCTTATTAAAAAAAAAAAAAAATCACAAGTTAATGTTCAAAGAAAGACCCTGGTTCAAAGGAATACGTGATAGAGAAAGACACTAACAGCCTACTCTGGCAGTGCACACCTTCACACAAAAGTATGCATACAGCACATACAGCACACACACACACACACATGGGGGGTGGGGGGAGAATTAAGTTCATTCTTTCTTTGTTTTTAAAAAGTAAGTGTCCTTTACTCCTTGAGGACAAGCTCTGGCCATGCCTCTACTCTTTCTTCTTACTATTACTATCAAACCACTTCTGTGTCAATTCCATGTTAGGGACCAAACAATGCACAGTTAAAACCCATCGCACTGACCAAGTAGAACCATCGAGGTGGCAGACAAAGGCTAGGTGGGCATCCTCTGAAACAAAAGAGGCAGATATTTACACTGAAACAAATTCTAATATCACCAGTCGTTCCCCATCTGGTTTCAGCTTTAAGTTTTGTAGACCAGGTTGACCTCAAATTCAAGAGATCAGCCTGCCTCAGCCTCCTGAGTTCTGGAAGTAAAGCCATGAGCCACCACCACCAGGCTGATGAGATACACTAGAAGGATAAATATCTGTTTCTTTCAAAATGACTTTTTGAAATAACAGAAAACATTGAAAATTCATAAACGTCCTATTCCATTCAGCAAGGCCCAAATCCTGAACTTTTTATTTAAAAGGACAAATTACATTTAAAATGTAATGAACTCCTTACAAGGACATTTATGAATTTCTGGGTCATGAACTAATAAACTTAAAAAAGAAGAGAAAGGGAGGGCAATACAGAAGAATAGAGAGAAAGAGGGTTAACTAACACTAAGAATATTTGAAAAAGCCACAGAGGAACATTACTTCATGTTTACTTAAAAATGCATATATATGTGTATAAATACATATATGCATATCGATTTATTATATACATATATGCACATGCATTCATAGTGTATATATGCAAATAGGCCACATTAAATATTAATGTTTCTCACAAGAGGCATAACTATCTAATAAAACTCCCAGTAGCAGGCATGAGAAACCTCTCTTCGGGTTGTTGGCAGGGGAGCCCAAGAGACTCCCAAATGAATACAGAGTATTGCTGCTGTCCTTGACCGCCTCCCAGAACTTGAAGGTAAGACACTACTGCTGAAGACATCACTCATTTTGGACACAGGACCTGGAGGAATGGAACTGGAACTGAACTGGAAGCCCCTCCCTGAGGAGTAGCTTTCATACTATCCAAAGGTCTTATTCAAACTGCTTAGGGAAAAAAAAAACTCTCAACGGTCCTATGCAATTGTAAAAGCATGGCCAGAACAATGAGCACCCTACCAAGATCTGCCAGTGATGCGACAGTGGCATGCTTTACATCAGGGAAACCAACAACTGTCTACTGAGACATAAAGCCTGCTCAGTAAGCCTGGTATATATGTAGATCTTGCCAACTGTTCATGGCTAGTGAGTCATGGGCCCTAGAAGAGTACCTGCTACTGCTACTTTCCTAAACCAGTACAGTTTCTAACTCCATTCTGAAAACTCATTCTTATATTCACAGAGAAGTGCAACTCTCGCCCCTCATCAAAGAGCCTCCTTTCTGCCACAGATGGTGGGCAACTAATTCCAATTGGTACATCTACAGTGAAACCCCTACACATAAGGCTCAGGGGATATCACAGAAGAGAGAGGGGAAAGACTGTAACCACCAGAGAACATCTGCTATTGTGTTTTCTGTATATTACAGAGAAGCTGCACCCATGAAATCTCGACAATATAGTCACCTAAAGACATGCATAATGACAACACCAGTTGATGCATAAACGCAGACGGGGGAATTTCACAGGTAGATGAGGAAGGCCTGGAAATAATTTGGATACAGTAATTTGAATACAGAAAATTCTCAAAAAAAAAAAAAACTTTTAAGTTGAATATAAGCTAAACAATGGCTAATTAACGAAGCTTTAAAAAACAATTTTTCAAACATCATCATCTTTACTGTCTAATTGGCAATGCAGAAACACGGGAATCTCATTTATTACACACTGCTCGTGGACTTGAACAGCAGTCAGGAACCAGCATACTTTGTGCTTCTCAGAAGCGGACAACTAGCCATTGGCTTACCTCTTCCTCCACGTCTTAATTACAGATACTGTGCATAAAAACTTTAAGAGTCAGGCAAACACAGTGGAGAAGAGCTGAAATGTTACTGTCTATTTTCATGATGAATCTTCTGGTGTCTGGATTAAATAAAGGTGGGGGTGGGGGTGGGGGCAAGGACACTGACAGTCTACATATGTAAAATTATCTTTGTATCTTTGGAAGCAGAAGGTAGTATAATCAATGTGTTTAAAGTGCAGTTTTATAATTCATTAGTTCTGTGACCTTAGTAAAGTTAATTAATCTCTCTTTCCCATCTGAAAATCAGGATTTAGTATCATCAACTTCATAGAGCTATTTGTTCTTTGATAGGCATTAGTTCTCCTTACAGGTTCTACAGGGACAGAGGCTGCCATGAAAGACACTTCCCTATGGTAGTATCAGTTAATATTGGACTGGTAGTCAGGAATACAAATGGTGGCCAGATGTATATAAAGTATTTTTAAACATGACAAATTGTACAAAGAGGTGAAATAATCACAATTACATAAGACATTAATAGAAAAATTTAAACAAGAGCATCTAAGTGAGATTACTCACAAATCTGTAATGTCAAGGGCACACAGGAAAAAGAAAAAGGTATTATATATCACCATGTACAGTTTTCCATTAGGATGTGTAATACCCAAAATTAACCTGTAAGCCACACCTGCTCAGCAATCAGGTAACTTCCTGGAATTCTGGGAATGGTAGTCCTTGGAAAATAACAAAGCCTCATGGGAAAGTACAGTGGTCTATAGGTTTGTCCTCGTAAGCTCCTGAAACACGTGGCTCAAGGCCATTCTCAGAAAATTTTAGAGAGGTCCTGACCAGAGTTCATGTCTTGGTCAGTATTTAATATTTAATAAAGCTTGCTTTAAATCTGGCCCAAAATGATGGAAGTTTTTTTTTTGTTGTTGTTGTTGTTTTTCCTGGTGAATCATGGGATTAACTTTTGGAGGCTTTAGCAAGATCACTCCATCCCAAATTCACTCTTTACACCAGGATACTTGAAAAGCAAACTCCAAAGGTGAACAACCACACCACGGGGTGGAGGGACAGCAACCATTTTTTTTTTTTTTTTAGCTACTTTTTTGTTGGTTTCTGAATTCTGGTTATAGGGCACTCTATCTAGAATGAAGAGGAATAAACACAAGTCCAAAAAAATCCTTCATCTGGGGCATGGAGAGGCATCCCAAAGCCCACAGGTTATTTCTACAGAATCCCAAAGCCTAGAAACCATCCAGGGTATTCCATGAATTTGGGAGCTAATAGATCCAACATAGATTTGAGGAACCAGGGAAGACTCAGAATGGCCTTGCTTTTGATAAGTTCCTAGTATCTGGGTTGTACAAGAACAACTAATGAACTTCTGAAGCAAAGAAGTCCAATTATTAAATGCCGTTGTCTTGCTTTGTCTTACCTTATGAACCTGATCTATCTATCTTTGTGTTCTGACTTGAAGCGGTAAGGCACTGCCAAACACACCAGCTCCAGGTGCCACCTAGCCCCACCTCCTACCTGCATCTAGATGGCAGAGAAGCTGAGCCACAGAATTTGTGATAGCCCTGACACTCAGCTGCACAGCTGCAACGCCAATGTATAAATGAATCTGTAACTTCTATGTCTGTTAAGTTTTGCTGTCTATTTTGTATGTATGAATGTACATAGTCACTGCATGCTTGATTCTGACTGGCCTTGAATGTGTGAATAAATACTGTTCTTTCCACCTGTCTGAGCTCAGAATTTACCTCTGGGCTTTCTGGTCACCAGATCTAATATAATAGGGATTCAAATGTTATTTGGTTATGGATAATATTCAAGTTGTCTTATGCTATTCTACTTTATTGCTGACTCTGGAATTGGGTTATAGTTTACCCCTTTGCAGACCTAGGCATGCTTTTAAAGTCCAAGTTCAAAAACTAAAGAGACTACTAGCTTATCAGTTATAGGATATGACTGAAATCTGTAATATCTGTAACAAAAAGCTTAAAACTAGTAACTTGTGGTTGATAATTAAAAATCTTTGCTTAGATAATCTTAAGCCATTTGGCATGATTCCATTCTGGGATATAAACACATAGCTGGTTGCCATCTTGGCTATGGGGTAAAAAAGATAGAGTCATAGTTTCATGGCCATCTTGACTAAGGGCAGCCATGTGACTGGCAGCCATCTCTGTTATGGGTTGTAGAAGATCAAAAAAGGGGTCTTTTCTGCATTCATATGTGAGCCAAAGTTCTGTCCATTTCAAGCACTCGCCTTTTTCTATTAATTGGGCTCTGGTGTGATTTCTTTTAGGAAAGGGCTTACCTTTCACTACTATGAAACAAATCGATCATTAAAACCTGGTGGCTTATGACCCTCAGGTGCATATATATGCACAGCATGGGCAGTAAGGAGGGGGGATGTGTAACAAAATACCTATTTTTCATAGAACAATGACTAAAATCCCCTTCTGAATAGAACTGTTTTAATGTTCCATAGTAAAAATTAACCCAGTGCTTACAGACCGGATGTTTTGAGATTATCATAGGATTAATGTGACAGGAGAAAGCATATAGGATACATTAGCTGAGATACAGTAGCCACACCTCCACATGGAGGCTGAAAGACCTGTAAGCTAGCAAAGTTAAAAGGGAACAGAAGTGCATGCTGGTTCCAATTACTACTACTTCTCCAATAATCAAGACTGAAGCCATTGTGTTAATAAAGACTGTAACAGACACAGTCAAACATTAATTTGGGGCTACAGAGCACATTACAGAACATAAGGGATTTGGAGCAGATTTATATTCCTAATTATGTTTTGTATTATCTAATCATCTTACAATAAGTCCTAGACTCCCAGTGAAGGTGACACTGAAAGGCTGCCCTTCCAGCCTGAATGAGACCTAATGTGGCTACATGTTTCACACAAATTATCTTAAGGCACTAAGGTTTGCACATCTACTGTAAAACTAAAAATCAGTCCTCTGAGTCATAACAAAATGATCAAAAAAAAAATAGTTTTCTGGATGTCTCTCCCAGAGGTAGGAAAAGGGCAAGAAGTTCCTCTTTCCCAGCTTCTGCACATTATCCTGGAACAGATGAAAACAGCTGCATCCCTTGTCATAGGACAAGAACACCACATGGAAACTCAGGTCTACAGAAATCAGGGGATGAAACAGTTATGCAGGCATAGAGATAAGATGTTGTTCTCTAATCTCCTCGAGAGACAACTGATCATCTAAGCAACATATCATTATATGGTGGGCCCATGTGACAAGTTAACAAAAGCTGGTGGGGAGGGGCACACGGAAAAATTACACTGATGCCAAGTGCTTATGGTTAAAGGTGGGAAAGGTGGAACATATGAAAGGTGATGTGTGCATTTAAAGCAGTTCCCCATACTGCAATGAGTTGTTCTACAACTGGTTCTTTATAAAGTTCAAATGCAGAAATAAACATGGGTAGGAACACAATCAAAAGAAGAAGACACAAGAAACATTAAGGCATTTCAAAAGCCTCTGATTAAAACAATGTGTAGCACATGCACAATCTGTGATGCCAATGGAAGAGAAAATCCAGAAACAAATTCATAGCAACCGATGATAAAGCTGTATCTCAAGTTACTGAGGCAACGACAATCTTTTGATAAACAGAATTGTTATAACTGGGTAGCGAATAGGAAAAATATTAGATCCATTCTTTGAACTAAATGGGGAAAAAATCTAAATGCACTTAAAATCCAAGTTCAAATGTGAAATTCAACAAATACTTGAAGAAAACATAAGTAAATTTTGATCATTTATTATTTGTTTTATTCTTGCTACACTGTATATTGTTATTGGTTTTATTTTATTTTGCTTTTTTAATAAATTCCTTTTAATATGAGTTTAGAAGTAGGATTTCAAACTACGAGCATAAGTCCAGACATACAAGCCAGGCACAGTGGTATATGCCTGTAGAATTAAAGTGTATATGCCTCCAGAATTAAAGAGGTGGAAGTAAGAAGAGTAAGAATTCAAAGCCAGCCTGGACCACACAAATGAAGTCCTATGTTTTGTTGTTTGCCTTTGCTTTTTTTGTTGTTTGTTTGTTTTGTTTTGTTTTGTTTTGTTTTGTTTTGTTTTGTTTTTCGAGACAGGGTTTCTTTGTATAGCATTGGCTGTCCTGGAACTCACTTGGTAGACCAGGCTGGACTCGAACTCAGAAATCTGCCTGCCTCTGCCTCCCAAGTGCTGGGATTAAAGGCGTGCACCACCACTGCCCGGCTGCCTTTGCTTTTAAAGACATTAAAAATATTTGGCCACAGTTTTAAAAGAAATACATTATTGCATATACAAAGTCGAAAAGCAAATTGGTAGAAAGATTTCTAAAATATATAGAGATAAGGGGTAAATTGTATTAGAATTCTAGGCCAGAATCCCAACTGGGGGGATCTTACCAAGAACCCAGAACCACATAGAAAAAATACTGGTGAATGCAGGGAAGGAACTTTAATCCGCCTGGCTGTAAAGGGAAATAGGGGTCCACCTGTGTCCTCAGCCCTCTCATCCAGAGTACCAACATGAGCTTCAGGGTTATGGAGGGGAAGCAACAAAGCAGAGGTCTGTCCAGAAGGAAGCATGCATAAATCAGCATTCTTGGTCACACTGTAATCTGGGTGATACTGGGGCATAGTTTGCATGTCTATCAGAAGACATTTATCCATCAGACCCTTTGTTTCTGGGATCTAAGCAGCAGAGAATGACTTAGAACACAGGAATTATCTTCCCTGACATGTGGACTGATGCCAAGCTTTCCCTTTTGTTTCCCAAGTGAAAAAGAGTCAGTGCTGTGGCCAGATGCACTCAGAGTCCTTGTTTCACTAATGGTTCTAATACAGAAAGAAAAACTAGCAAACAAATATGAAAAAAAAAAAATTCCCAAAATCTTAAAATGGCCTCTAAATTTTGAAAAGGTGTTCAAATTGGTTAACAATATCAGAAATGAAAATCTGATCTGTAATGAGATACCATTGTCTGGCAATCTTGATAGAAACTGGCAATACCCTTGTTGGCAAGGTAATGAAAACGCAGACATTCTAATTCACTCTGTTAGAGACTCAGAACAGGCCAAGACTGTGAAGGAAAACTGACAAGGACTAAGGGAACAGAATGTTTCATAGAGAAACTCCTCACCAGTGTGAAGATCCATGTGCACATTATTACTCATTCACTTAGAATCAAAAAAATTCAAGAATGGCCAACATGTCTGTGACCAGAAGATAACCTGAATGACCTCACTATATCCACACAGCAGAGCACTATGTCACCACAGTAAAGAGCAAAGATCCTCAGAAACAGTTATGCAATAGCTCCTGCGTGGACAAAATGCACAAGTGAAGGCTGGGGAGATAACTCAGTGGTTAAAAGTGCCTGATGCTGCTCTTTCTGAAGACCCAAGTTAGGTTCCTAGTCCCCGTATCAGACAGCTCACAATAACCTCTAACTCCAGCACCAGAGGATCCAGCACCCTCTCCTGGCCTGTGCAGGCAACCGCACTCAGGTGCACACACCCACACATATATACATACAATTAAGAATAATTGTGGGAAAAGAGTACATGTACCTTTAAAGTTTTATTGAGACAACACATAAAATACACAGTTAAGTTCCCAATTATAATTTTCTTGAGATCTTTGAGGCTGTGAAATCATCCTTAAGGTTGCTGAACATTTTCATCATTCCAGAAAAAAAAACCCAGTACCCAGTTCAAGTCACTCTTCATCTGTATCCAATCTCTCTAGACCGTGGTAACCATGAATTTATTTTCCATCACTCTGATGTTTACCTATCATGGACATTTCAATGGGGCATGAGAAAGCAGAAGCACATGCATGTGAATCTTTATAAAACAAACCTACATGGTGGTTCACAACCACCTGTAACTTCAGTTCCAGGGGATTTGACGGCTTCTTCTGGCTTCTGTGGGAACCACACACATATGATTCACAGACATACACATAAAATAAAATGAATTAAACTTCTTTAAGAAATTTTAAAGGCTAAGAGGCCAGAGAATAGGTTCATAGAACTGAAGGGAAGGAGGACAGACCAAGATGGAGCAGCCATTTGTGGGAGTGTCCTATATAGTTTGACTTTTAAAAACATGTTAGTTTAATACATATTATTAAAATGGCAAGGATGCATTGGGAAGAAAATTCCTAAAATTGGTAAATATCAGGGCTTAAGAGATAATTCAGTTGCCAGGCAGGGGTGGCACATGCCTTTAATCCCAGCACTTGGGAGGCAGAGGCAGGCAGATTTCTGAGTTCAAGACCAGCCTGGTCTATAGAGTGAGTTCCAGGACAGCCAGGGCTACACAAAAAAACCCTGTCTTGAAAAACAAACAAACAAACAAAAAAGATAGTTCAGTTAGTAAAGTACTTGCCTTGCAAACATAAGTTATGAAATTTGATCCCCAGAACTTATATAATAAAGCTGGGTATAGTAGTGCACACTTGTAATCCCTGCCCTGGGAAGGCAGACAGATGGATCCTGAGAACTTGGTAGTCAGCCAGCCTAGCCTACTTACTGTGGTTCCAGGCTAGTGAGAGAACCTGCCTTCAAAGTTAAGAATGTGGACAGCCCTGAGGAACTGACATCCAAGATCTTCCTCTAATCTCCTTTTTTCACATACATGATGTACACACATATCTGTACCCACACATGTTCTTGTGCACAAACATACACACTAACATTTTAAAATGTAAGTCCATTTACTCCTACTAATATATTTAAGCTGCTAATATAAACCTAGCAAATCCTTTTCTAAGTCTTGTCTATTAAATAAGTTAGACAATGTAAGTTAAACGGTGCTATAATTTGTCACGGTAAAAGACGATGTTGTGAAAGTTAATGAAGCATGTTATATCTTCCAAGACTTAAGTTACAATACCATTCTATAAGAAGATGTTTCCTTCTAAATTGTGTGCCTTTGACTAAAAAGAAATTCCTCTATGTAGCCAAAGCTAATCTACCTTTATAAATGGAGGTCAGTGCTGCTGACTTGCTCTCCTCCAACATGTGAAATACCCCTTGCCTATTGTTTTATGCTTGTAAGGAGATCATTGTTAGTATCTTGTTTACATAATAAACCCTACACTATACTACAAACTTAAATATTGTCTACAAATAAGGTGACTCTAACTGAACAAATTTGATGCCCTTCAAATAGTACCCATGCAACTTAGGGATGAATCACATTCATCCAAGTGATGAACGTACAGCCAATGCACAGAACCATAAAAATGGGTGCAGAGAGCAGATCTAAAAAGAAGGTACGAAGTTCCTGGATCCTGATCCAACCACCATGCCTTCTCCGCCTGCTGCTATGTCTTCCCCACCCTGAAGGAATGAATCTCTTTGGAACTATAAGCCAAAACAAGCTCTAGCTCCCGTAAGTTGCTCTGTCACGGTACATTATCACAAGAGCAACAAAGTAACTAAGAAATACCTGGACACTGACCTCTAGCCTCTACTCACAATGCACACATGTCGAGGTACATCTGCATGCAAATAAACATACACAAAACAAAGTAAACTAAGAAGTTAAATTAATAAGATAGAGAGCAATGGCATTCTTCAACACTCAGTGTCTACCTGCCATCTCCACATGCACACACGTGGGGTACAAATTCTAGTACACACACATAAGTAAATAAATAAATAAATAAATAAATAAATACAGAAAGTATAAACCAGGTAGAGCAACACATTCCTGCAACCTCAACCTCGACACTTGAGAGGTGGAGAGAGAAGGGTCAAGAGTTCAAGGTTATCCTAGGCTACAATGAGAGAGAGAGTTTGAAGTTAACACAGGCTAAGAGACACTGCCAGAAAAAAAATAGAAAAAAGTTAATAAAAATATTTTTATAGAAAATTTAATCTGGAAATATATTATTAAAATTATTCCCCTTAAAGGCTGTATCAACTCATACTGCTATTAACCACATGAGAACATTTTATACCGTGCACATCAGTACTGAGCTATCTTCTCATCTGTATTTGTTGCTTTGATGGGAGATGGTATTTTACCTATAACTACTTTCTTGACAAGTCTATGCAAATTCATTCCTAGTAGCTAAGAAGCCATCTCTATTCCTAATAGTCATTGGTGTTAAATATGGCTTTGAAGAGAATAATCAGAAAACTAATTGCATTAACTAAAAATAGCACCCCTCCTTTTTTGCTCACCTTTTCTACAGCTAGACATTTCTTTTTCCTTCTATTTTTTGGGAGGTGGGGGACAATTTTCTCTTGTGTTGCCCCGGCTGTCCTGGAACTCGCTCTGTAGACCAGGCTGGCCTCAAACTCAGAGATCTGCCTGCCTCTGCCTCCTGAGTGCTGGGACTAAAGGTGCACACCACCACCACCTGGCTAGAGTTCTTCAAAGAATGTTGATAAGTAAATCAAGTAGTGTGGATGGTGTTCTAATAAAACTTTATTTACAAAGGCTGGATGCCCCCACAACATAGCTTGTCCACCTTGTTGTAGGGAACCCTCTTTTCTATCCACTGTTTATTGAATCCCTAAAGCATATGTGGCCCTCAAGAAATGGGTTAAATCTGGCCATCCTTAAATTAACAAAAAGGTGTACAGTGATATATGACAGCATCTGGAGAACATTAACAAGTACAAAAAATGTCAGATATAAACAAGAGGAAAGGGGGAAGCAGGGAGCCCTTTAAAGTTAGAGAAGCCAAGTGCCCAAGACTAGAGTCAGGAGTCCACCTGCTGTGCTGTCAAAATCATACTTGAGGAACAGGTTTCATGCTAATGACATTTGAGCAGATCTACTTCTCCTGGAACTTTTAGACCATGCTTACTGAATGCAGAAGACAGTGTATTTGGACATTTTGCAAATATGCACATACATCAGGTTGAGTTCAGTAAGACAGAAACCACACACACAGTTATACAGTTAACACAGGATTACTAAATAAACAATAGCAGCTCAAGCTAGAATGTGAAGGCAAAGGAGAGGCTAACAGTATGAGACTATAGCTGGGAGACAAGGAATGTAAACACAGTAGGAAAAGACAGGATGAACAGTAAAGATACAGAAAAATCTTCAAGTTGGCATTATAGTCTGCCAAGAGGTCTAAAAGGAACTCAAGATGCCAGATCTCCACGGGGAGGAGCAAGGTCATTGTTAGGACTTGGACACCTGTATATGATCCCAAGCAGTGCAGAGAAGCTGTGAGATTTAATACAACTCTCTACCATGGCACTGACCAGAAGACATCCCTATAATGATGGACATATTATACAACTGCATCGCATGGTAAGCATTAACAAGTGCAAATAAATGTCAGAAAAAAAAAAAGTGGAAAGAGTAAGGGGGGAGTGTTCCCAAGCTCGAGAAGCCAAGTACCCAACACCAAAATCAGGAGCCCACCTGGACCCAGTCAGCAGTTTGATGGATATCTTGAGAATCTCTTAATATCCAAATGAAGGTTTTCATACATGCCCATATATATTAAACCATATCTCAAACTAAATCAGTTTTAAATGTTCCATTATGATTTGTCTTGTTCTATTTTATTAAATATCTTCATGAATTTTTTTCAATGTAAATTGAAATTTTTTAGGTCTAAGCATTCAGAACACATTACTGTTTGTCTTCCAAAATATTTCATGTTGTTATAGACTCATAATTATTAGCATTATTTAAATGGATTAGAGAATATATAATTGAGAAAACATGGTTTCTGCTATGAATTAAACAAAACAAATATATAACTTGTGTTTTTAGCTTATAATAATTGCAACACAAATTATAACTATAGAAAGATGTTCTAGAATTCATTTTGCCTTATTTGCAAATACCCCAACATTGTAAAAATTTGCTTTAAAAGTAATCATTCATATCAAAATTAGGATAGAAACTTGGTCCTCACTAAACTCTGGGCACCGCCCCCTTGTCATGTGTGTTTCTCAGTGGCACGCCAAGACATCAGAAAAAGTCCCACTGTATCTTAAGCTAACATGATTTTCAAAAAAATCCTAGGAATGCACCTACCAGTTGGTAGAAGAAAGCCACCTCAGATTTCCCCATTAAGCTCCTCTCCACCAAGAGAAAACCAGGACAGTTTATCTCATTTCAACAGGAGTGAGATAAAATGGGCAATCAAGAAAGAAACTTTCTGGTTGAAGACTTAATGAGGACACTTCAGTAAAAGAAGAAAAGGGGAAAATGGGCATGCTGACTCCCGGGGCATCCTCCTATTATGTGACGGTGTGAAGGAAGCACTGTGGAAATACAGGCTCTGAGGAGTCTACAGCTTTAACCACGGACTGTGGGTTAGTGGCTGTTAACTGTGCAAGATACGTAAAGGTAATCCCTGCAAATATGCATGGGTGAGGCTGGACAATATTAGAGACTAAGACTGGAGTGAATGAGGTGATGATTTAAGAGACGTAAGTATCCACCAAAGTGCAACAGTAAGGTTAATTACATGCTAAGTCTCGTTTTATACTGAGAGGAAGACTTTCAAATCATGTCTAGAAATCAATCCTAAACATATTGGAGATGCAAAGCATTAATTATATTTTATATTCCTTAAAGACAAAATCCCATGTCCCTATTTTAGAGCCTGTTCTAAAATTATTCAGAAATCATTGTTTGTGTTTTCTCAAACCATCTCTGTATTACTTAATCTACTTTCTCTTCATTATTCTTGATCAGTAAATGAAAATACTAGATAATATTCTTCTAGCAAACTTATGCATGATGTTTTTCCAAGATGTTTTCATCTGTGTTATGAGTTTAAGCATGGCCTTTCATATGAGAAAGGGACACTCCTGCATCATCTGTATGTACCAGGAAAGCATTCTGACTATAGTATTAATAATGGAAGAGGGGGTATCTCTCAGAATGTAGAAGACACAGTACAATTAAGTGCTTATTTGTCCTTGTTGTCTAACCAGTCTTTGCTTGTGTTTTCTCAGGAATCCTAATTAACACTTCTTTCATTTTAGCTTCTTTTCTTGGACTTCCCCCACCCTAATTTTCACAACTTTCCCAAGATGGAAAAGCAAAAGACATTCACACAAAACTGTCCCAGAAGGTCACTCTGATCTCTTGCATGAAGTTAAGACTGGTGGCTTCAGGAAATGAGGGCAGAACAGTGGGCCCAGGGATGAAGACTTAAGCCCAGCTCAACTGTTTATGGGTCAAAACAGACCATCCTAGTTCTCTGTACCTTGTATTTTGATTCCATAAAATTAATAATAATAATAATAATAATAATAATAATAATAATAATGCAATCTGATACCTGGCATTGTCCTAAAAATTAAACAAAATAACGTGGTTAAGTGTTCAGAACCTGGCATGCAGAAAGTGTTAAATGTCCGCCACTATTATCAATAAAAAGTTATTTACTTGAACAAATTCTCCAATGTCAACTGCACATATAAGAAACGTAAAAGCATTGCTCTGAGCCATATTTCAATATGACACTTGGAATTTCTTTCAAGCATATAAGACAAGGCCTGTGCGGAATTGGTTTACATAAAGCCAGTGAAACGAGCTTCAGGGACACTCACTTTCACAAGCCCTACCAAGGCCATCTGAAGACTCTAACAATATGTTCATGTGCTCATATGTTTTTGTAGAGTTTATAAATATAATGTTTTGATTATAATCTGTTCAAAGCATTCTTTCCAATACAAGTCCATTCACACCAACCTTCAAGTCCACAAGACTCTGAGTCTTTGGAGGATCTAGCTCAGTGGTTCTTACGTAACCTTCCTAATGCTGCAACCTTTTAATACAGCTCCTCAAGTTGTGGTGACCCCTTACTGTGAGGCAAGTGGTATTATGTCACCAGACAGAAAAGCTGGTAAAGTCGAGCAGATTAAGAAACCCTGGCAATTCTCATAATTGAGAACTGTAGATGTTTGAATCTGCTCCCAATCAGGTCCCTGTCCTGGAGCACATGACCATGACACTCCACTAAGAGGACCATGACAACTGGTCACATAGCACAGAGTCGAGAGTTCTCCATGCTAATGAGGTATCTAGATGAGCTGCCCAGAGGGTTTAGCCAATAAGCTTCCCTTCCTGGACATTCCCTCCTGTAAAAGGTATTTAATCTCTGGCTCACCCTGAGTAAGTCGTATACATCCATTTTTCATCATGAATAAACAGTCTGGACATGCCAGGACTGTCTCCTTCACAAGGAGGGGTCCCTGCAAAAGGCCTCTCTGTACTCCTGACACTCACCTCGTTCTCAACTCCTTAAGCTTTCCAGTGGTGTCTGAGTGCCTGAGAGCATGAGAACTACATCCTGGAACTACAGCCCATGTTTCTCTAGGTGAGAAACAGAATGGGCTGGGACCCCTATCTGAGTGGGTGCCAGCATCCTGTGAGCCTGGCACCCCTATAGTAACAATAAAGGAAGATAGCCTAGCGCCCCTGTGTTTTGTCTCCCCAAGCAGCATTCACACACCCCAGCTACAAGGCAAAACGCGGACCCACACACAACCATAAAATTATTTCATTGCTACTCCATAACTGTAATTTTACCACTGTAATGAATCATAATGTAAATATCTGATATGTAGGATATAAAATATGTGACCCCTAAAGGGGTTGGGACCCACAGGTTGAGAACTGCTGATCTAGATAAAGAGAGTTTGAGTTGGAGGCATATTTATGTGGCTTCTATAGAGCCAGACATCATGTATAGGAATGACTTCCAGGAGTATTCCTACTCTCCCTGTGCCTAAGAACACAAAGGTACCAGGCAGATAGATGACTGTATCCAACCATGCCCAGTGATGAAATGGGGTGTTGGTGGAAAAGAATAAAGGCAGAAACTAACCCATACACACTCTCCCTATCATCAATTTAGTCTCTTCCCCACTTTGTGGAACTGGAAGTCCCTCTTTAATAAAGCAGTACTACTAAAGAATAGTACATAAAGTTCTAATTAAGCCACTACACCAAAGACATGGACAAATTGGTAGTGCTGTCCATTCAAATACTGTTTCTGAACAAGAAAACATGACAGCTCTGAAATCCAGAGGTCACCCTGTGAAAGAAGTACGATTAATGCAAGGCAGGCAGAACTGTAGCACCAACTGTAGCCCCAGGACAAAGATACAGAGATAATGCAGATAGACCTCTTGGGGTTAATAAAGAGACTAGAAGGGGCTATTGCTAATGATGGGGAACTGGACACAGAGATTCCTCCCCAAGCACCATGTGAATGGGGAAGAAAGAAGAAAACAGAAATCTCTGTCCAGGAACAGACAGAATACGAAGTGTAAGCCACCTAAATTCACTGCTGCTCGGTTCACACAAGGAGCTCGGTTGTCCTTCACAGAGCAACTTCATGAGAACCAACAAAGAGAAACTGTCCTGTAGAGGTTCCTGCAGGACAGTCCTAAGCCTAAAATAGATCTAGCCAGGCCTTCAAAATTACCTATCTATGGACTGGGATGGACAAAACAATCAATGGAGCAAAGACGTGGTTTGAATAAGAATGGCCCCAAAAGCTCATATATTTGAATGCTTAGTGACCACATAATGCAACTCTGTGGAAAGGATTAGGAGGTGTGGCCCTCTTGAAGTAGATGTGGTTCAAAAGCCCAATCACATAGTCTGTGTTTGTGTTTGTGTTTGTGTCCATGTCCGCATCCTTGTCCCAGTCTCTCCCTCACTCACTCATCCCCCACCCCATCTTCCTCTCTCCCCTCTTGTCCACTCTTCTCTCTCGGCCTGCAGATCAGGATGTAAGCTCTCAGCTACTTCTCCATCTCCGTGTCTATCTGGTGCTAGGAGGTAGTAGTACTGGAATACTACTTAAGAGTTCATGGTCTAGAAGAAAGAATCATCAGCCAGCAGATAATAGTGACCTCAAAAAACTCAAATACCAGGCTGGAGAATTAGCACAGTACTTAAAAACACTTGCTACTTTCCCAAAGGACCCAAGTTTCATTCCCAACACACACATGGTGGCTCACAATCATCCATAACTCTACTTCCAGGGGATCCTACACCCTCATCTAACCTTCATGAGCCTAAGGCATGCACATGGTGCACAAACATACATGTAAAAAATTACATACATAAAAATAAAATAAATCTAACATGATATAAAATGCTTTTAAAAGTACCAATATAGTTATATCTATTATTTCCCACATATAAAAACTTATTTACTCATTCATTTTTTGGTAGATGGTTTGACAAGGTCTTGCCACAGTAGTGCAGGCTAGCATAGTACTGTGTACCAGAGACCTTGCAATCCTCCTGCTTCACCTCTCAGATGCTGGGAGTATAGCTATAGAATACCTCACCTGGATTGGTGAGGTATTAGGACCACAGAGTTGGAGAACAGGGTCCCTGACCTGGAATAATGAATTACAGCCAGCACATGAAGTACACATGTTTTAGTTCTGGTTTGGTCTGACACCTCCTTTCCACACACATCCCCTTCTGAACAACCGTTATGTTGACTTCTAGTTACCAAGGTATAGAAATGTTCAAGCCAGTACCCCAGGAAGTCTACACTGTCAATGTGTTAACTATATTTTCAAAGTGTCTATACTTCCAATTGACTGAACAGGGGCTAACTTCTGGCCAAGATGAAACAAAAAGATGCTTGGTAGGACCAATGCTGGTGTCAGCTTCATATTTTCCAAGCAAAGCAGGTGGGCTTTATAAGCTGCTAAACTCACAGATGCTCCAAGGAGCCATCGGATTTTAACCGCTTAAACAAACCATGAAAGTAAAGCAGAAATTCTCTGCTACCATTATAAAATTAGAATCGGTTTCAGCAACCAACCTAAATTTGCACATAAAATGAAAAAAAGTAATTACTCTGACTAATTACTCTTTACTACCCTTTTCAAAGATAGATCAAAACATCCTTTAATAAATGTCAATTTAATTTTACTGCTGAAGATTAGCAGCAGGTGATAAGTGGGAAACGCAATGTCCTTAAATACACAGAGAAGCAGATCAGCTAAGAAGGGAAATTAATTCAGAACAAATAGGAGCATAAGGTATTGTGAGCAGCTGAGAAAATTAACAAAGCTTCTATACCAGATTGATGAAGAGCAAAGATGCCCAGTTACTTGTGGCTGAAGAGCAGGGAGTTCTGCCTACAGAGAAGAAGCCAGTCCTTTCTTTACAAGCCTTACAGATTAGTTCTCTGCTGGGACATACCAAAGGAGCCTCCAAAATGCCCCAGTGTCTGGAACAGAACAGAAAAATGGCTCTAATGTGACACGGGAAGTCTCCAAAACTGTTGGAAGGGGTTGAACAAATATCTTCAAAACATTTTATGAAACATCTGCATCCTTCACTGGTTTGCCCCTAGAATGAAAAGACTTTATTGGAGGAACAATAACTGGGTTCATACAGTGTCTTGAAATCTAGATGTCCAAGAGAAGAAGTGTTGTTCTGAGTCCATCTGTGACAATGAAGATCAACTGGGGTGGGGGGAATAATATGATTAAAGTATGTTACAGATGTAGGAAAATGTCACAATGAAACTCATTATTTTATGCAATATATGCTATGATGAAAACTACTTCAGTGATTCTTCAGGAGACTTACCTACTGAATACTAATTATAAGTCCAATTTAAACAAAATGAAAACAAGATACTATGTAACAATGCAGCATTCTGAAAATAGCTCACATCCTAAGAGACAAACTCTACTGGATCTTACAGCCAGTGTTAATAATATACATTAAAGTCACTTAAGACTGCTATTCTACTGTGTACTCAGACTGTTTGTTTAACCTGCCTTCAAGAAAACAATGAAACAGACAACCTTACTTGCCTTGGATTTCCATGTAATCAGCATTTTCAAAGCTAAACTAATCCAAAGCTTCAATCTTGAATTATGTATTCTTCCATGTCTCAGATAATGCATATGAATTTGCTGCTGAAAGCAGCAAATACAGAAGTTGGAAGCAGCTTTCTAAAATTTACCAGAAAGGCTGAAAAGCAACCATTTATGAATACTGACTGGTAAACAATGGTGTTTCTTATCTGGCTAAGTAGGGATCAGCTGGTGTCAGAGACTTAATCCCTTTTGACACTCTTAAAAGATTTCTGTAGGGTATCCCATTCCTTCACCATGTGATGCTTTCTGTGCTGTTCAATAAATACAAAGTGAAACTTTTGTGAGGGACAGACAGTCACAACACTTACAGACACACACAGACAGAAACAGATAGGCACACATAGGCACAAATAGATTTACAAGATAGCCTTCAGGGAGGCACAAATTTAAATCCATATCACAGACAGACAAAGATGGAAGACACAGAGAGCATGAAGTAAAAAATTCAAATATGAACTCAGTCTCGGTTAAACAACTTCAAGGGAACATGCTTCCCTTTCCTTAATGCAACACCAGTGCACTATCAGTGTCTCCAAGTTAATCTTTAATGCTAGATATGAAGGCAGTCTGCAAAGGAACGTAGTGTGAACCAAATGTGCATAAACTGTCTACACTCTGGAGGCTGCAGGGTAGTTATGTTCCCACTAGATATACAATACTATTGGAAGAGTTGCTGTGTACTCCCAAATAAGACAATCATGTTAAATATAGATCAAAATGAAAACAGTATTATAATCTACAATTCCTGAGGCCCGACTGCTGGGAAACCTTTGTTTCACTACACAGAAACCTCTGTTTAGAAAAAAAAAAAAACAAAGTTACAGCTTTCTGACAGCAGTTTTCCATCATGATCCAAATGATGAATCATGAACAATTATCCCCCTTAGGAAAAGTGGCTGTCTAGAAATGTAAATAAGAAGCCCATGTGTGGGGACCCTCTGTATGGGCTTACTTGGCAG
The DNA here is from genome assembly GCF_011762505.2 of Arvicanthis niloticus. NCBI lineage: Eukaryota > Metazoa > Chordata > Mammalia > Rodentia > Muridae > Arvicanthis > Arvicanthis niloticus. The sequence goes on along the minus strand of NC_047659.1, from coordinate 84,191,380 downwards.
TTATTTCAACCAGCACATCACACTCAAAAGAATGTTGAATATTTTCACTAAACTCTCTAAACAATGACCCAGGAAAGGCAAGTAATTAATTTTTAATTATTTTACTCAATTCTTTCTTAATAAAGAGCTCATTCATTAAATTCAAGTAAACAGAAGGCAAGATCCAATTGATCAAAAAGATAATTCCCATGACAAAAGAGAGATCAGAAAAGAATAAACATCTTCACACTCATTTGGGAAGTGATTTTGAGATGGGATTGATCTCTAGGGAAGTAAATGACAGGAGGAAGCATTACCCAGCATCCCACAGGGTGACTTTCAACAGATTTCCAGCAGGGGAAGATAAGCAAGATGGAGATCACTGACCACTGAGAGTAGCATTGGCAATATGTCTGTCTGTCTGTCTGTCTCTCTTTCTCTCTCTCCACCTCTTCCTCTCCCCCCTCTCTCTCAGACACAAACACATACCTTCACACTATCAATATAAAAGTGCAAATTCTGACTATATATATATATATATATATATATACATATATACACATATATATACACATATACATATCTCCTAATAGTGTATACTATAAATTATAATAACACATTCATGATTTGCAAATTCTACTTCTGTCAGTGGGCGCACACACTAAAAAGCCACTCATTCATCTTGTCAGTTCCACATATTCCTAAAACAGCTTTATATACATCTATATTACTATGTACACATGTGGAAAAGCTAAACTGTAACAGGAACAAAATACAATTTAAGAAAAATGAAAATGTTCTCTATGAGTGAAGGGTATTTTAAAATTATAGGTGTTGATACAGTGGTGCCCACTCAATACAGTAGGTATTACAACTTTGAAAAGTCATAATAAAATAACTATCAAAACTACAGTATGGGGTTCCTTCCGGTCTGGGCCAGGGCACTGAGCAGATCTTGGGTGGCAGCTCTGTCCCCAACCTTCAAGAACCCAGAGGAAGCGGGGATCCAAGGCGCTCTAACTCAGGCAGTATCTTAGGTAAGCAGACAGCAGGGCCCGCCCTAAACAGGGAGTAACCGGGACCCACCGAGGACTCAGGAAGTCACTCCCAGCCCGGAACACTGGTTCCTTCCGGTCTGGGCCAGGGCACTGAGCAGATCTGGGGTGGCAGCTCTGCCCCCCAACCTTCAAGAACCCAGAGGACCCACCGAGGACTCAGGAAGTCACTCCCGGCCCAGAACACTGGTTCCTTCCGGTCTGGGCCAGGGCACTGAGCAGATCTTGGGTGGCAGCTCTGCCCCCAACCTTCAAGAACCCAGAAGAAGTGGGGATCCCGGTCGCTCTAACTGGGACAGTGTCTTAGAAACTAGTTCTTGGATCTGAGGCCTGGACCAAACCTCTGCCAGGTCTGCTGTTGGGTGGACCCTGGATTCCACCTGAGACATACTGGAAGGTCCACTCAACCCAGAGCCACAGAGGAACAACTGAACTCAGAGCGTCAGACAACATATCCTGAGATATTCTAGAAGAGACACTGCACCCAGAACAGCAGACACCTAGCTGGACTGCTACCTTGGAGACACCATACCCTGAGGCATCCTAGAGATACCACTGTAATCAGCTCAGCTGGAAAAGATCACAGAGACATCTGGACCCCTAGAAGATCAGACACAAGCTAGATAACTGGAAAGGCATGCTTCAGTCAGAGACAGTAAGTACAGGCAGCACTAGAGTTAACCAGATGGCAAAAGGCAAGCACAAGAACGTAAGCAACAGAAACCAAAGTTACATGGCATCATCAGAACCCAGCTCCCCCATCAGAGCAAGCCCTGAACACCCCATCACACCAGAAAAGCAGGATTCAGAATTAAAATCACTTCTCATGATGATGATAGAGGACTTTAAGAAAGACATAAATAACACTCTCAAAGAAATTAAGGAGAGCACGAGTAGACAGATAGAAGCCCTTAAAGAGGAAACACAAAAATCCCTTAAGGAATTGCAAGAAAATGCAACCAAACGGGAGACGGAATTAAACAAAACCATGCAGGATCTAAAAATGGAAGTAGAAACAATAAAGAAATCACAAAGGGACAATATCATGGAGATAGAAAACCTAAAGAAAACATCAGGAGTCATAGACACAAGTGTCACCAACAGAATACAAGAGATGGAAGAGAGAATCTCATGTGCAGAAGATACCATGAAAAACATTGACACAACTGTCAAAGAAAATGCAAAATACAAAAAGCTACTAACCCGAAGTATACAAGAAATCCAAGACACAATGAGAAGGCCAAATCTAAGGATAATAGGTATAGATGAGGGGGAAGACTCCCAACTTAAAGGACCAGTAAATATCCTCAACAAAATTATAGAGGAAAACTTCCCTAACCTAAAGAAAGAGATGTCCATAAATATACAAGAAGCCTACAGAACTCCAAATAGTTTAGACCAAAATAGAAATACTCCCCGCCATATAATAGTCAAAACATCAAATGTACAAAACAAAGAAAAAATACTAAAAGCAGTAAGGGAAAAAGGCAAAGTAACATATAAAGGCAGACCTATAAGAATTACACCAGACTTCTCACCAGAGACCATAAAAGCCAGACGATCCTGGACCGAGATCATAAAGACCCTAAGAGAACACAAATGCCAGCCCAGACTACTATACCCAGCAAAACTGTCAATCATTATTGATGGAGAAACCAAAAATTTCCATGACAAATCCAAATTTACACAGTATCTCAACACAAATCCAGGACTTCAAAGAATAATTGGTGGAAAAATCCAACACAAGGAGGGAAACTACAACCTAGAAAAAACAAGAAGGTAATCTTCCAAAAGCCTTAAAAACAAGGTAGCTACACAAACATATCTCCACGGCCAATAACAAAAATAACAGGAAAAAACATTCATTTCTCCTTAATATCTCTTAATATCAATGGACTCAATTCTCCAATAAAAAGACATAGACTATCAGACTGGATACGTAAGCAGGATTTTGCTGCATTCAGGAAACTCACCTTTGTGAAAAAGACAGGCACTACCTCAGAGTAAAAGGTTGGAAAACAATCTTCCAAGCAAATGGTCCCAAGAAACAAGCTGGAGTAGCAATTCTAATATCAAATAAAATCATTTTTCAACCAGAAGTAATCAAAAAAGATAAAGAAGGACACTTCATATTCATCAAAGGAAAAATGTACCAAGAGGAACTAGCAATTCTGAACATCTATGCCCCAAATGCAAGGGCACCCACATACATAAAAGAAACTTTACTAAAGCTTAAAGAATACATTGCACCCTACACAATAATAGTGGGAGATTTCAACACCCCACTCTCAGCTATGGACAGATCATGGAAACAGAAACTAAACCGAGACACAATGAAACTAACAGAAGTTATGAACCAATTGGACCTAACTGACATCTATAGAACATTTCATTCTAAAAAAAAAAAAAAAAAGAATATACCTTCTTCTCAGCACCTCATGGTACCTTCTCCAAAATAGACCATATAATTGGTCACAAAACAGGCCTCAACAGATACAAAAAGATTGAAATAATCCCTAGTACCTTATCAGACCACCATGGACTAAGACTCATCTTTGACATGGACAAAAACAACAGAAAGCCCACATATACTTGGAAACTGAACAATGCTCTACTCAATGATAACTTGGTCAAGGAAGAAATAAAGAAAGAAAGAAAAGACTTCTTAGATTTAAATGAAAATGAGGACACATCATATCAAAACTTGTGGGACTCACTGAAAGCAATACTAAGAGGAAAAATCATAGCTCTAAGTGCTCACAAAAAGAAATTGGAAAGAGCATACATTAACAACTTGACAGCACACCTGAAAGCGTTAGAACAAAAAGAAGCTAATATACCCAAGAGGAGTAGACGGCAGGAAATAATCAAACTCAGGGCTGAAATCAACAAAGCTGAAACAAAAAGAACTATACAAAATATCAACAAAACCAGGAGCTGGTTCTTTGAGAAAATCAACAAGATAGACAAACCCTTAGCCAGATTAACCAAAGGGCGCAGAGACAGTATTCAAATTAATAAAATCAGGACTGAAAAGGGAGACATAACAACAGAAACAGAGGAAATTAAAAATATCATCAGATCCTACTACAAAGGCCTATACTCAACAAAATTGGAAAATCTGGATGAAATGGACAATTTTCTAGATAGATACCAGGTACCAAAGTTAAACGAGGAGCAGATAAATCATCTAAACAGTCGCATAACCCCTAAAGAAATAGAAGCAGTCATTAAAAACCTCCCCACCAAAAAAAGTCCGGGACCAGATGGTTTTAGTGCAGAATTCTACCAGACCCTCCAGGAAGAACTAATACCAATTCTCTTCAAACTATTCCACAGAATAGAAACAGAAGGAAAAATACCCAATTCATTCTATGAAGTTACAATTGCACTCATACCTAAGCCTCACAAAGACCCAACAAAGAAGGAGAACTACAGACCAATCTCTCTTATGAATATCGATGCAAAAATACTCAATAAAATTCTTGCAAACCGAATCCAACAACACATCAAAGCAATCATCCATCATGATCAAGTAGGCTTTATCCCAGGAATGCAGGGATGGTTCAATATTCGGAAATCCATCAATGTAATCCACTACATAAATAAACTCAAAGAAAAAAACCACATGATCATCTCACTAGATGCTGAGAAAGCATTTGACAAAATACAACATCCCTTCATGTTAAAAGTCTTGGAAAGATTAGGAATTCAAGGTCCATACCTAAACATAGTAAAAGCAATATACAGCAAGCCAGTAGCCAACATTAAACTAAATGGAGAGAAACTTGAAGCAATCCCACTAAGATCAGGGACCAGACAAGGCTGCCCACTCTCACCATACCTATTCAATATAGTACTGGAAGTCCTAGCTAGAGCAATTAGACAACAAAAGGAAGTCAAAGGGATACAAATAGGAAAGGAAGAAGTCAAAATTTCACTATTTGCGGATGATATGATAATATACTTAAGCGACCCTAAAACTTCCACCAGAGAACTCCTAAACCTGATAAACAACTTCAGTAAAGTGGCTGGATATAAAATCAACTCAAACAAATCAGTAGCCTTCCTATACTCAAAAGATAAACAGGCTGAGAAAGAAATTAGGGAAATGACACCCTTCACAATAGCCACAAATAATATAAAATATCTTGGAGTGAATCTAACTAAGCAAGTGAAAGATCTGTATGACAAGAACTTCAAGTCTCTGAAGAAAGAAATTGAAGAAGATCTCAGAAGATGGAAAGACCTCCCATGCTCCTGGATTGGCAGGATTAATATAGTAAAAATGGCCATCTTGCCAAAAGCAATCTATAGATTCAGTGCAATCCCCATCAAAATTCCAAATCAATTCTTCATAGAGATAGAGCAATTTGCAAATTTATTTGGAACAACAAAAAACCCAGGATAGCGAGAACTATTCTCAACAACAAAAGAACTTCTGGGGGAATCACCATCCCTGACCTCAAACTATGCTACAGGGCAATAGTAATAAAAACTGCATGGTATTGGTACAGAGACAGACATGAAGATCAATGGAATAGAACTGAGGATCCAGAAATGAGCCCACATACCTATGGTCATTTGATCTTTGACAAAGGAGCTAAAACCATCCAGTGGAAAACGGACAGCATTTTCAGCAAATGGTGTTGGTTCATCTGGAGGTCAGCATGTAAAAGGATGCAAATCGATCCATTCATATCTCCTTGTACAAAGCTCAAATCCAAGTGGATAAAAGACCTTCACTTAAAACCAGATACACTGAAACTAATAGAAGAGAAGGTGGGAAAGACCCTTGAATACCTAGGCACAGGGGAAAAGTTCCTGAACAGAACACCAATGGCTTATGCTCTAAGATCAAGAATTGACAAATGGGACCTCATCAAATTGCAAAGCTTCTGTAGGGCAAAGGACATTGTCAATAAGACAAATCGGCAACCAACAGATTGGGAAAAGATCCTAACCAATCCTATATCCGATAGAGGGCTAGTATCCAAGATATACAAAGAACTCAAGAAATTATACTCCAGACAACCATATAACCCTATTAAAAAATGGGGTACAGATCTAAACAAAGAATTCTCAACAGAGGAAACTCGAATGGCTGAGAAACACCTTAAGAAATGCTCCACATCCTTAGTCATCAGGGAAATGCAAATCAAAACAACCCTGAGATACCACCTCACACCAATCAGAATGGATAAGATCAAAAACTCAGGTGATAGTAGATGCTGGCGAGGATGCGGAGAAAGAGGAACACTCCTCCATTGTTGGTGGGATTGCAAGCTGGTACAACCACTCTGGAAATCAGTCTGGTGGTTCCTCAGAAAACTGGACATAGCATTACCTGAGGATCCAGCTATAGCACTCCTGGGCATATACCCAGAAGATGCTCCAACATGTAATAAAGACACATGCTCCACTATGTTCATAGCAGCCTTATTTATAATAGCCAGAAGCTGGAAAGAACCAAGATGTCCCTCAACAGAGGAATGGATACAAAAAATGTGGTACATCTACACAATGGAGTATTACTCAGCTATTAAAAATAATGAATTCGAGAAATTTTTAGGTAAATGGATGGATCTAGAAATTATCATCTTGAGTGAGTTAACTCAATCCCAAAAGAACACACAGGGTATTTACTCACTGTTAAGCGGATGTTAGCCCCAAATCTAGGATTAGCGAAGACCCAACCAGCAGACCACATGAATCTCATGAAGAAGGAAGACCAAGAGGGGATGCCTCAGTACTACTTAGAACGAGAACAAAAATGTTCAAGGGAGCAAATACGGAAACAAAACATGGGACAGAAACTGAAGGAGGGGCTATCAGGAGACCACTCCACCTGGGTATTCATCCCATGTACAGCCACCTAAGCTAAACACTGTTATGGATGGCTGGAAGTGCATAATGTGAGGAACATGATATAGCTGTCTCCTTAGAGGTCTGCCAAAGACTAACACACTCAGAGGACGATGCTCACAGTTAACCACTGATATGATCAGGGGTTTCCCAATAGAGAACTTAGAGAGAGGACTGAAGGAGCAGAAAGGGTTCGAGACCCCAGGAGGAAAGCAACAATACCAAAAACCAGAGCCCCACAGGGTCTAAACCACCAGCCTGGGAACACATAGGGAGGGACCCAAGACTCCAGAGGTATATGTAGGGGAGAATGGCCTTGTAGGGCATAGGTGGAAGAGGAGTTTCTTGGTCCCATTAAAAAAAATAAACACAGAGTGAGGGGGAATGTGAGGGTGGGGAGGGGATAGTTGGGGGGATAGGTGCGGTCACTGCCTCATAGAAACATGAGGAGGGGGATGGGATGGGGGTTTCTGGGTGGTGGGAGGAAGTGGGGTTAGGGGATAAAACCTGAAATGTAAATATTACAACCAATTTTAAAAAGGGGGGGGGGAAGAAAAGTTGTTAGAACCAACATCTTTAAAAAAAGTCAGCCCCCGGGGGGGGGGAATTTTTTTTTTTCTTTTTTTCCCTGGTACTAAAACTTGTTCTGAGAATTGTATATTGCAGAATACACAGCCTTGGTGTATCTACTCATCAAGCATACAGAGCAGACCTGCCCAAACCTCCGATGTCCTGGAATTCCATCTGGATTCAGTGAAGACACAGCATCAGAGGATTATCAATTTACTCTTCCCCCCACCCCTCTTCTAATATCTCAACACCCGTAATCAGCCTGAAGAAGTTACAGAAGAGTCAGCGCCCCTATTCCCTGGGCTTGGGGACTAATGTGGTTAATAATGGTCTGTCTTTCTAGGGAAAAGTAGTGGTTTTGTTGGAACAGGGAGGATTAGCTAGGACTTATTGCACAGCCATAACCTATTGGTAGAAATCTGTATAATTATTATCAAGATGAAGTTATAATTTCTTAAATGGTACAAAATTTACTTTGATTTCAAATTTAAGGTTTTCATTGGTATGAGCCCCTTATTAATATAAAAGTGAGATGAATATTGATACTCTCATGGGCAATGTGCTTGTATAACACATTTAGGAATACAAGGCCTAGACCCAGTCCTTCCTTAACTTTTTTAACTGATTTGGGATGGTTAACCTATGAGTTAAGGGACTATAGCAAATTTATGGCTTTGAGTTCATTGTTAGGAGGTTAACCATACTTTATTTAGAAATAGCCAAGAGGAGTGAACAGACAACAGTCCAGGTGACCTTACATGGATAGTTGGTTTTCAAAATGTCAGAAGTCCATAGAATTGACGCTACAAAAATTTATATAAATGTCCATTCTGATTAGAGACCTGTCTGCTCCTGACAGCTTCCTGTTGTGGATTCTAAGAAGAAATTGAGCATCCTTGGAGTTATGCCAGTTGTGTGGTGACAGCCACTAGGCAAGAATTGCCTCTCTCCATCTACAGACTAACTACTGTCCTGAAGAGGACACACATGCAGAATAGTCGACTGATTATATCTGCCCAGACAGAGTAATCAGCCCTTAATAATCCTGCATCACTAAGGTCTGTCAGATGACTCTGGGCCAGAAGGCTGAAGATTTGATGCTCGAACATTCGGTAGTATAGGGGCTTCTCAGGTGTTCAGAGGTCTCTATAAATTGGCTAAGTTTTAGAAGCTATGTTTAGTGCTTCCCATAACTTCAGTTAACTCAGTCATTCTGGATTTCTGACGGGCTTGAAGACCCATAGTCTCATAGCCAATCCTGGCTATTTACTTTGAGAGAAAAGATCTGAGTAGATAGTTTTCAGCTGACATTCATTATAAAGCCAAAAAAAAAAAAGCCAGGATCAAAAGTAAGTGTTTTAGTTAGAAGAGATGACAGAGGTTCTGGTTAGTCAACAAAATGATGGACTGGGTATTAGAACTATCTTATACCTCACTGGTACAATTAGGAATAAGTATGCTCTAACTGTATTTTGAGAGAAAAGTTTTACTTTAACAGGAAGAGTGATATGTAGGAGGAGCTAAGTGGGAAGGAGTACTGAGAGGAAGAGATGGAGTAAGGAGAGAAGATGAAGGAGAGGAGAAGCTAGGTGATGAGAGAGAGAAAGAGAGAGGGGGCATGGAGGCAGATGTTCACAGGTCTCCACCAGTCAAAGATAGTCTTTATATCTAGGTTGGGTATTGGATTACCCTTCTGATTGAGCATTACCAAACTTATAAATCCTTTGAATAACATTAAAAAAAAAATTGTATAAAAGCAAAAAGGAAAGGGGGCATGGGACAGGGGTTTTCTAGGGAGGGGAAATGGGGAAAGGGGATGGCATCTTAAATGTAAATAAAATAAAATGAAAAAAAAAAACAAAAAACAAAAACAAAAAAAACAAAAAAAAACAAAAAAACTACAGTATGCAATAATGTAATATTGATTAATTTCATCAACCTTTTGTCCCTGGTGTACAGAGAAAGAATAGAAGTAGAAACTATCTCTCCTACTTGATCCTTATTCAAAACACTCTGAAGCCACTGGCTCAAACACTATCTTTACAAGACTGGTAAGAGCATCCCCAAGGGGATGGAAGGCCAAAAGAACCAGCTGCTCACACTGCTACTGCTCTAGAGTCCCAGATTCGCAGCTGGGTGGGAGCCATTGCTCTGGAACCATGAACACGACTGTGATGCTGAGAACAGACATGGCTAGACCTGAGTGGAGTGCAGAGATGCAGAAAACTGCATGTGACAATGTAGCCTGGGCTCTAAAGCATCTGTTTCACCCGACAGGAGCACTCGTAATTGAATAAGGCTCAGAAAGGTAAACTGGGCCTGGCCTCTAACTGGCGAACCTTCCTCTAGAACTTAACTCCTTACTCCTGTAATGGACTACTCTCATGCCTGTAAAAGCCAGGTTAGAGAAATAGCCTCATTCTAGACTAGGCTACACCACAGTCATATAATGGACAATACCAAACCCTCCGTGTGTTGATAATATTTAAAAGACAGGGAGCTGCAGCAGAGGAAGCCAGTTTTTTTGTCACAAGGACACAAAGAACATCCTGTCTATATCCAACAAATGGCTATAAACCTGGTAATTCTGATATGCAGAATAGAAAACGATGTTTTTCCAACTGCAGGGTTCAAGCTGTTACACTGCCTATTTTTTCCTGCTGAAGTCTCCCCACTCCCCAGTTGTCTTCACAATGCTAATGAGGTGTTGCTGGTGACTCATTCACTCTTTAGCATTGCTGTATCACATATTAACCCTGGTTATGATCAGGATCTCAGTGAGAAACTCTGCCGTTTTAAAAATAAAAGCAAAAAGGGAAAACTCAAAAAGAAGTTAACATCATCACATAAAAGTAAACACTACCTCTTATGAAGTCTATGAGATCTCCCATGAGTCTCCCATGAAAAATGAAAAATCTTTATTCCACAGGATTAAATGGCTCTGCCTTCAAAATAACTCCTAAAATGCAACCCCTGCTAAGACACAAGAGATGAGTCCTCTCATCTGAGAAAAGACCACATGCAACAATTACTGTGCAAATCCCCTACACAGGCATGGTCAGCATATTTTGATGTCTTTATATAACCTGCCCATCCCCTTACAATGCTAGAAAACTCTAAAAGTTATTCATGAGCTGTAGCAAAATTTGTTCCAACTGCTACTTTTTTAAAAAATCACCAAGTCTACTGATAAGTGGTTTCCATTGGCAATGAAGATTCTTATCACAAATTATCAAGATAACGTCTTAGATTTTACCTTCAAACATGCTTAAAATTAGAAATCAGCACCAGCCAAAAGAAGGAACACATCACAGGGAGGAGGAACTCGAGGATGGGGATTTTCCTCGTGAAAGACATCCCTGTGTTCTTACTGCTGACATTTAATCCGGTAACACAAATGCCTAGGGAACTAAGACAGCAGAACTGCCTAGCCAGCTCTGAGCTAATCCTGGCAGGCTCTCTGTAAGCGGCCTCCCTCGAGAGCACACTGAGGAGGAGGCAGATGCATGGGGATGAGTAAAGTCTTCACTGGGAAAGAATACACTATAGCAACAGCCCGACAGCAGTGCTCTTGCTTCGTATCTGGTCATAGTCTCTCAGAAAGGAAGTAACTTAGTCAACAGAACACAGCTCCTGCACCAAGCAGAAATCGCTCTATACTTTCTGGTACTATGGCCTTGAGGGAGTTAACACCTTCATTCTAAACTTGTTTCCTCAATAGTGAAAGGAAAATGAAAAGCATCACTTCACAGGCTCAGGAAAGCCTGCCTGATGTATAACAGGCCTTAAATACTATTTACTTTGAAAATAATTTTGTCCACTTCAAAACCTAGGATGTACTTCTGAATTTTACTTGTTCACACACAGAAGAGGTAAGTAAAACGGATTATTGCTAAGGCCCATTGCCAACGAAGGAGAGGCAAAGTGCCAGTTCCATGGTCATCACATGCAGACACCATTCCAATGGCTTCATTTCCTATTTAAATCACATATACACAAAGTGGCAATCTTGAGATCTTGGTTGAAGGATGCTCCGTTGTATGTGGCCATAAAAATAACTTAAGGCATGGAGAGGCCGAGGTATCAGTCTTGTTTCCAGGATTTTGACACACAAAACTGCAGGTACAAGCAGAGTTGTGCGCACACATATTCCCAGCCATCGTGACGGTAAAAACACTGGAGGATTTCTATATTATGGTACATTTGCAGGAGATAGTCTCTGTGGGGGAAGAAAGGCTAAAAACAACCACGATAAACTTGAAAAATATAAATTGGGAGTTTTGCCATCACAGCTGTTAAGACTATTTTAAATAATTAAATTCTCCTGCAGAGTGAGTTGATCTCCTATCTACAAAATGTTTTGGTCCAAAGCAAGAAGGCGGCCATATGCAGCCCAACAAGACAACCTTCCGATACTATGTTGGTGCCTTGATTTTAAACTCTTGTCTTCCAAACCTGTGAAAAAATTAATTTATGTTGTTTAAGCTATTCAGTTAACAGTATTTGTTATGACAACCTGATCAAACAAATTCATTTCACTAAGAAACGAGGAGGAAAGGAGAGAGGGAGGGAAGGGGCAAAGCTAGATCACATGTTGTAATAGACAACGAGAGCACCAGTGCCACAGAGCCTGTGCCAAGGTGCCAGAAACGAAGTTAATAAGAAACATGCAGCAGGGCCAGGTGCTCTGCAGAGAGGCTCTCAGGAGGTCAACATGAGACCCCAAACCCTAGGCTGTGGTGGAGCGCCCACAAGTTTGAAAATGTCAGGAATGTTTAACATCTGAAAAACCCTCTAGGCATCAAGGGTGGCTGAAATTGTCACAGCAGAGTGTGGGGCTGCCCAAGCCGGTAGGAGCCCAGATGTTACCATCACAGCTCCTATATCCTGGAAGTGGAGTTACAAAATCTGATGTATGCACTTCTGGATTTCAGTCTTGCTTAGTCCAGCCTTTCCCTGATTCTCTCCTGTTCCATCCCGTGGGAATGTTAGTCTGTGCCACTATATACTGAAAGTATGAGGTTTGTTTCTTTCTTTTTAGACAGGGATCACAGACTGTCTTGAGCTCAATAAAGACCTTGGATGTTGAATTTCTGAACACTCCGTACTGTTAAGACAATGGGGAGTTTTGCAGTAGGACTGACGGACTCTACAATGAAATGATCATGTACCTATGGGAACAGGGCATGATGTTAGGCTTAGAATGTGAAATATGTATGCCACATAGGTTCATGTGTTTAAACACCTGGTCCACAGCTGGCGCTGTTAGGAGGTTGTGGAGCCTGTGGTGCCTTGCTGACGGATGAAGTCACGTCACATAAGGCAGACCTTTGACAGCTGTACCAGCCTCCAATTATGCTCTACTTTAAGTGAAGAAATACCAGCCATCTCACACAGTCCTATAATGGAAGGCTGTCCCCTCTGAGTCTAAGTAAACCTCTCCTCCCTCAAGTTACCATAGCAACTCAAAAGTAACTAATGCAGCAACCATGTGACACACAGGCCCATTTCTCTCGATAGCACCCTCACTCTCCCAGCAACAGGTGCCCCATAAAAGACGAAGAATGGCCACAACAAAGCTCACGCAACAGACTTGCATTCCTACTGAGAACAAAACCATTACTTAAGTAGCTTTATCAGAAATGTGGAGAGCATGCAGTCCAAGCTCTTCAGTCTGTCAGAATTTGGTTTACAGAGAGTAAGTGTTCTTCTTTGTTCTGACCATGTCAGAGAAAAAAATAATAATAAAAAGACGTCTACCTTAAATCACAATCACCTAAAACACCCAGTCCTAGGAAACTATATAACAAGATGGTGTTGATCTACCAGTCACCTGAACTCACTCTACTCTAGTTCTGAGGCACTGATCATTACAGATTTGAAGACTTACTATTGTGTGTCAATGGAAATCACTAGAAAGATAACCAGTCTCCATTAAATACTTCTAATTACGGATATTAACAAATTCACAGAAGAAAATATATAGCATATTAGCTCCCAATGTCAAGTCTGTTTGTATAATCCTAAGATGGCATTTCTCTATATCATTCATATTCTTCTTGCTGTCATTCACAATGACCTTCCTCCTTCAAAGTGAGAACTGCCTTTATCAGTAGTGCTCAGCTATGACAAGTATGTAACTGAGGTGGGCTGGTATATAACTGAGGTGGGATAGCATATAAATGAGGTGAGATGGTATGTAAACGAGGTGGGCTAGTAACATGCTGCTTTGTGAAACTTTGCTTCTTCATGTTGTACATGCACTATTCTCAACTAAATTGTCCTATAGATTTCCTTCATAACTCAGGCCTTCTCAAACTTTTTACAAAGTACTACTTCCACCAGAAATCTGCCGACTTTTGGAACAGTTAGTCCTAAATGAGATGTCCCCCTCAGGGTGAAATGGAGGCAGAAAGACTGTAAGAGCCAGAGGAGACAGATGACTCCAGGGAAACATTGTCTTCAAGATTCACGAAGACTGATGCACATATGAATTCACAAGAGACCATGGCAGCATGCACAGGGTTGCATAGGCTCAAGCCAGATGGGTCCCAGTGCTGAGATGGGAATGGACATGGGCTCCTACCCCTAACCAAGAATCTGACCATAAAGTAGGGCAGAAGAACTGGGTAAAACCATATACCTACTATGGAATACCTCAATAATAGAACCACTACAGGATCCAGAAATCACACTTCTGGGTATATATAGATGAAGAACCAAAAGCAAAATCTCATTGAAAGATTTAGACACTTGTTCTAAATAGAAAACATATGTACAACAACCCAGAGTCTCTGCTGACAGATGAATGACAGACAAAATATAATATATACAAACAATGGAATACTATTATGTCTCAAAAAGGAAATCCTGCTATATACTCCACCATGGATGAACCTTTGGAGCATCATAACAAATTAAATATCATATACAAAAACAAATGATGTTTAAGTCTACTTAAATGGGCTGTCTAAAGTAATCAAATACAGAAAACAGGATGAACCAGAACTCAAAACAGGGGAAAGTGGAGCTGTTCAATGGCTACAGTTCTAGATTTTAAAGATGAAATACAACTGAACCACACACTTAAAAATAACCTTATGCTGGCATATTGCATGTGTGTTTTTTAACCATAACTAAAACATTTTAATTACTTCATTTGTCCCAAATCTTCAAGTAATAATTGATATATCCAACAAGAACAGGAGAGTACTGCATAGAGCTGACTTGGAATCTGGCTCACCAGACAGAATAACAAGGGCGAGATCCCTGTAGCAGAGTGGCCCAGGAGAACCCTCAGCTCCTAGCTCAGTGCTGACAGCCCGTGATGCGGGCAGTGAGCTGCACAGCTTTGGCATTATCCTCAATTCCCTCCTAAACTGTAAGACAAAATTTCCATAAGGCGAAGTACAAAGACAGTACTGGCCAGTTGTTGCAAACACCCAAATGAAAGTTGTTTAGTGAGAAGAAAAGAATGACAGAAATACCTTCCATGCAGATGTGAAAATATTTACAGCACATATTAGCCTGGTACAGCAGGCGACAATCTCCACAGCAACAATGAGCAAAAGCTGTCCCACAAAACAGAAGTATAAACTCCAGTGAAACAGAAAGTCCATAGGTGAAGTAATTAGAAGAAATTTGTTATTACAACATTCCAAAATTTTACTCCTTAGATCAGAAGGACGGAGTCCTGAACAGTATCTGTGAACAGGGTTTGGGGGGCTACTCTCCAAAGAGCAGGGCTTACACTGCTGGTGTGTCTAATGTACACTTCAATGTCAATTTTGCTATAAATCCTAGCATTCTCTGGGTGCAAGCACAAGAGACATTCCACAAGAACAAGCTGCTATCCTGAGTAATGACACATCCACCATCTATGTTACCACAGAAACAGCTTCACCTCCCAGGAATCTGATAAAGCAGGCATTATGGGGAAAGCTGTTTGCCTGCATCCTCAGGGTCTCGTGCTAGGCCCTCATCATTCCTAGCTTATTACAAAAGCTTCCTCCCTGGCTCCCTTGCTGCAGACCTACCTGCATGTCTCAGTCTCACCCTCGTTTACAATGGCTCCTTTCTGCTTCTCAACTTCAATATTCACAAAGCAGACACAGCACAAGAGGCTCTTTATGATCCAGTCCCTACATGACACAGCCCTACAAACTTTGTTTTAAATGGTTTCAATCAAACAGAACTCTTACATGAATAAAAAGAACTCCTGAGCCTTTTCCTCCAAATCTATCATGTTTCAAATCTTTAATTTTTTTACTTTTTATTTTATGTGGGCAAGCATGGGGGTTGTGGTCACATGTGATAGCATCCATGTGAAGGCCAGAGAACAGTTTGTCAGAGCTAGTTTCTTCCTACCACCATATAGTCCTGACGATCAAACTCAAATCATCATGCTTAGCAGTATGCACCTTTATCCACTGAGCTATCTCACTGGGCCCAAACCATCATTTATTGAAAGCACAAGTTATGTGTTTATTCATACCGTTTGACCATATTTGTATTCAGTGACTCCAATGAAGTAGATGAATGAGAATAAAGACTTCTGTTTAAGATGTGTAGATGGATTCAAACAGGACTCATATCTCCTAAATCCTTAAACAACATTAAAGACGTTTTGTTTATATTCTGAGATAAGGTCTCTCACTACAGTCCAGGATGGCCTGAGACCACTATGGGATCCAGGCTAACCTCAAACTCAAAATGCTCCCTTATTCTCCTAATGTTGGGATTACAGGTATCTGCCACTTTGCTCAGCTAAGATATAGTTTTAAAGCAGATAAGGACAATGAGAAATTATAACAGTAGTCAAACATAGGAAGGAAAATGACATGACATCAATTCTGGTGATATAAACGTCCAGTACAGCCTATAGATAAAGCTTAGGAACAGGAAATACAAATATCTCCCAATGTGTGGGGTGAAGTAAGGCTGAAAAGAGAGAAGTTTTCTGAAAACCTTAGTAAGATCAGTTAGACACTCTCCCCTCCCCACCTATGGTGGCTACCCTCCTGCCTCAACACATAATTAATCCTCTTCCCAACAGCAGTAAAGCATAATTTCTAGAAAAATCCTATCAACTGATAGTCTATAACTAACTCTGGGTATGAGGATCTGTCTCAGATACCCATACTTCAGGGAACAAAGATAAGTCTTCCCTTATAGGATCCATAGGCTTTGATATGATGAAAGCACTGGTTCTGAAGAATCAGTGGTAGGGGTAGGCAGTGTGATGCAACTGCTTCAGAGTACAGAAATGAAAGGAAGAAGACAGCCTCAAGCATCCCCAGGGTAAGAGCCCTCCAAACCGAGGGTACCACGGCACAGATCCCAAGTACATGCGCCTTTCATTAGGAAGTGGCAAAGCTGCTGGGGAAGAAAGTGGGGGCAACCTGGAGATCCATGTATGTGAGGCCAGGTAACAGAAGCAGCTATCTGAACACGTGGCTATGCTACAACTACAAACTTCTAGCTGGAGCCTAAATCCTACCCGAACTTCTGATTGTGCTAAGCTTTTTATCTCCATAGCCACATGTTCCCCAAAAGTCTCTGTGCAGGTGGAAGAGTCTTGAACAGTGACTAAGTGATTGGAAGAGAGATCTTTGAAGGAAATATTGGAACCTTGTCCCTTTTCCCTTTCTTTTTTCCCCTCTCCCTTTTCTCTTCCCTCCCTCCCTCTCAGCACCCTAGGCATCATGTGGAGGCACCTCCTCCACAACATCCTATTTAACATAATATGATATATTTATCTTACCACAGTTTCCAGAATAACTAGGCTAAAACCTAGGAAACCACGAGGCAAAATAAATGTTTCCCCTTTTAAGTTATTTATTATTTTGTTGCTGTATTTATCACAGCAACAAAAAACTGACTAACAGATATGGAATGAGTCTGGTTATCAATACTCTCAGAACCTCCCCAGGTCTAAAAAGGAGACAGCCATAGAACAGAACACCAGACAACCCTAGTACAACATGCAGAAGAGCAGGACCTCCACTAAACAGGGGAAGTTAAAAGATGGCAAACACCAGAGCAAAAACTTGCAGCCTCTCCAACCTCTTTCCCAACCAACTCCCAGAAACTACAAGCAGGCAGCCTCCATTGCCTCAGCCAGCAATTGAAAGGGGCAGAAATATGAAGCAGAAGTTTCTGGTTGTGTCATGTCATGCAGACTCACGTGATACTTTGCTGAGGCAACACTCGTGAGAGGACACGTGATGTTTGGAGAGAGTACTCAATGGACAGTGATGGGGTGCTTGCATAGCTAGTTCTGCAGTGCTTTGTTGGTCTCACAAATTTGCTGATCTTCACTTAGTTGAGAGAGGCATAACAGAAAACTGGTATTAAAACTGGTCCTGGTTGCTCCCACTGACTCATGCCCATTAAGCAGAGGCTGGTTTCTGCTGGATTCTGCTACCACTGCTGATTCTTGTTTGATGACACTTTTGAGCTGAACTGTTGGTATCCTAACAGACTGGAATCGCCCCAAAGAGCTACTTCTAAACAGGTCCATATCCGTTTGTCCTATTTACCATCTTTTCTCGCCTGCCTTTGAACAGTGGGCTAGAAGAGGTGCCAAAGTATTTGAGAACCCTTATTTAAGTAGATTTTGAAAAAGCTAAGCCTACATAAATGCTTCATGCTTCCAGCAACAGCCGTAAAGTGCCAGAGGCTGGCATGCATCTCAGGGCTTAATTCTTAAAGCTAAGGAGTGAGTTCCAACAAATGGAACAGAAGAGATGAAAACTTATACTGAAAGACTGAAAGAAAAGCATAAAAAAGAGAACAATCTGTAACACAAGGATGCATTTGGGAGAAGTAAAGAAGCAGGTGACAGGAGACAATCACAGGTGCCCTTGGGAAGTTATATAGAACAAAAGCAACAGCTATGCCATGTCTGTGATGGAAACTACTGCAGCATGGAGATTTAGCAAGTAGAAAATGCATGAACAATTCCACTGCTTTAAAGGTTCCATTATTAAAACTGACAAAACTCAATCATTTTGGTGGTAGAGGATAGAGTATACATTTCTTTAAACTACACACCAGCGAAAAATCTACTGAAGCTAATATCTCATGATATTTAACATGTCTGTAAGACTACAGGATGTTACTTCTTTTACAATGCACCCAGGCCGGCCTCAAATTCACAACCCTCCTGCCCTCTCAAGTGCAGAGATTACATATACTGCCCACCACACTCTGATTTAACGATTATTTTCTCACTCCCAGTGATTCTTCTATTTTTGTTGTTATTATTTTGTGTGTGTGTGTGTGTCTGTGTGTCTGTGTGTCTGTGTGTGCACGCACATGCACAAATGGTGATGGGTATACCACAGAGCATGTGCAAAAATCAGAAGACAATTTTCAGCAGCCAGTTCTCCCTCCTTCCACCATGAGTTCCTGAGATCAAATGCAGGTCACAAGGCTTATGTAGCAAGTGCTTTCATCCACTAAGCAATTCCATCACTCCCAAGATGTGTCTTAATTGCTTCCTCTGTAGTTGCCATACAAATGGGTAAAAGAACAAACATTACTAAGTTAATCATTTATTCTGTATGTTTTAAAATAAATTTAATTTTTAAAATTTGTGTGTGTATGTGTGTGTGGGTGTGTGTGTGCATGCACACACATGCATGTGCACACATGTGTGCATTTGCCCGCAAATGTTACAAGAGTGCATGGCATTCACTGAAGCTAGAGATAGTAGTTGTGAGGTACCCCATACAGATGCTGGAAAGTGAATTCCAAGCCTCTGCAAGAGCAGTATTCACTCCTAAGCATGAGAAGTATCAAATACCACAAGTCCATCTATATTTTAAAGATGATAACGCTACAAGGAGACTCTACAAGACTACAACACCTTTAGCATCTTAATAAAGATTTAAGGATTGGGATATTAAAGGTGTAAAAACGTAAGCAAACAACAGGAGTTTGAGAAGCTAAGAACGCACCTAAAATAGCATGGCTTTTGAAGTCCATTTAGACATGGCTATTCAATTCAAGTCATTTCACTTACTGATACAGAGCTAAACAAAGAATTCTCAACAGAGGAAACTCGAATGGCTGAGAAGCACCTTAAGAAATGCTCCACATCCTTAGTCATCAGGGAAATGAAAATCAAAACAACCCTGAGATACCACCTCACACCAATCAGAATGGATAAGATCAAAAACTCAGGTGATAGTAGATGCTGGCGAGGATGCAGAGAAAGAGAAACACTCCTCCATTGTTGGTGGGATTGCAAGCTGGTACAACCACTCTGGAAATCAGTCTGGCGGTTCCTCAGAAAGCTGGACATAGCATTACCTGAGGATCCAGCTATAGCACTCCTGGGCATATACCCAGAAGATGTTCCAACATGTAATAAGGACACATGCTCCACTATGTTCATAGCAGCCTTATTTATAATAGCCAGAAGCTGGAAAGAACCAAGATGTCCCTCAACAGAGGAATGGATACAAAAAATGTGGTACATCTACACAATGGAGTATTACTCAGCTATTAAAAATAATGAATTCGAGAAATTTTTAGGTAAATGGATGGATCTAGAAATTATCATCTTGAGTGAGTTAACCCAATCCCAAAAGAACACACAGGGTATTTACTCACTGTTAAGCGGATGTTAGCCCCAAATCTAGGATTAGCAAAGACCCAACCAGCAGACCACATGAATCTCATGAAGAAAAAAGACCAATAGGGGATGCCTCAGTTCTACTTAGAACAAGTAACAAAAATGCTCAAGGGAGCAAATATGGAAACAAAACATGGGACAGAAACTGAAGGAGGGGCCATCAGGAGACCATTCCATCTGGGTATTCATCCCATGTACAGCCACCTAAGCTAAACACTGTTATGGATGGCTGGAAGTGCATAATGTGAGGAACATGATATAGCTGTCTCCTTAGAGGTCTGCCAAAGACTAACACACTCAGAGGACGATGCTCACAGTTAACCACTGATATGATGATCAGGGGTTTCCCAATGGAGAACTTAAAGAGAGGACTGAAGGAGCAGAAAGGGTTTGTGACCCCAGGAGGAAAGCAACAATACCAAACAACCAGAGCCCCCCAGGGTCTAAACCACCAGCCTGGGAACACATAGGGAGGGACCCAAGACCCCAGCAGTATATGTAGTGGAGGATGGCCTTGTCGGGCATAGGGGGGAGAGGAGTTTCTTGGTCCCATAAAAAAATAAACACAGAGTGAGGGGGAATGTGAGGGTGGGGAGGGGATAGTGGGGGGGGTAGGTGTGGTCACTGCCTCATAGAAGCATGAGGAGGGGGATGGGACAGGAGGTTTCTGGGTGGTGGGAGGAAGTGGGGTAAGGGGATAAAATCTGAAATGTAAATATTACAACCAATTTTAAAAAGGGAAAAAAAAAGAAAAGTTGTTAGAACCAACATCTTTAAAAAAATGTCAGCCCCCTAGGGGGGGAAAATTTTTTTTTTTTCTTGATACTAAAACTTGTTCTGAGAATTGTATATTGCAGAATACACAGCCTTGGTGTATCTACTCATCAAGCATACTGAGCAGACCTGCCCAAACCTCCGATGTCCTGGAATTCCATCTGGATTCAGTGAAGACACAGCATCAGAGGATTATCAATTTACTCTTCCCCCCACCCCTCTTCTAATATCTCAACGCCCGTAATCAGCTTGAAGAAGTTAAAGAAGAGTCAGCGCCCCTATTCCCTGGGCTTGAGGACTAATGTGGTTAATAATGGTCTGTCTTTCTAGGGAAAAGTAGTGGTTTTGTTGGAACAGGGAGGATTAGCTAGGACTTACTGCATAGCCATAACCTATTGGTAGAAATCTGTATAATTATTATCAAGATGAAGTTAAAATTTCTTAAATGGTACAAAATTTACTTTGATTTCAAATTTAAGGTTTTCATTGCCGGGCGGTGGTGGCGCATGCCTTTAATCCCAGCACTTGGGAGGCAGAGACAGGCAGATTTCTGAGTTCAAGGCCAGCCTGGTCTACACAGTGAGTTCCAGGACAGCCAGGACTACACAGAGAAACCCTGTCTTGAAAAACCAAAAAAAAAAAAGGGTTTTCATTGGTAGGAGCTTCTTATTGACATAAAAGTAAGATGAATATTGATACCCTCATGGGCATTGTGCCTGTATAACACATTTAGGAATACAAGGCCTAGACCCAGTCCTTCTTTAACTTTTTTAACTGATTTGGGACGGTTAACCTATGAGTTAAGGGACTATAGCAAATTCATGGCTTTGAGTTTATTGTTAGGAGGTTTCCCATATTTTATTTAGAAATAGCTGAGAGGAGTGAACAGACAACAGTTCAGGTTACCTTACATGGATAGCTGGTTTTCAAAACATCAGAAGTCCATAGAATTGACGCTACAAATATTTATATATTAATGTCCATTCTGATTAGAGACCTGTCTGCTCTCTAAGAAGAAATTGAGCATCCTTGGAGTTACTCCAGTTGTGTGGTGACAGCCACTAGGCAAGAATTGCCTCTCTCCATCTACAGACAAATTACTGTCCAGAAAAGGACACACATGCAGAATAGTCGACTGATTATATCTGCCTAGACAGAGTAATCAGCCCTTAATATTTCTGCATCACTAAGGTCTGTCAGATGACTCTGGGCCAGAAGGCTGAAGATTTGATGCTCCAACGTTTGGTAGTATAGGGGCTTTTCAGGTGTTCAGCGGTCTCTATAAATTGGCTAAGTTTTAGAAGCTATGTTTAGTGCTTCCCATAACTTCAGTTAACTCAGTCATTCTGGATTTCTGACGGGGTTGAAAACCTATAGTCTCATAGCCAATCCTGGCTATTTACTTTGAGAGAAAAGATCTGAGTAGATGGTTTTCAGTTGACATTCATTCTAAAGCCAAAAAAAAAAGCCAGGATCAAAAGTAAGTGTTTTAGTTAGAAGAGATGACAGAGGTGCTGGTTAGTCAACAAAATGATGGACTGGGTATTAGGACTATCTTGTACCTCACTGGTACAGTTAGGAATAAGTATGCTCTAATTGTATTTTGAGAGAAAAGTTCTACTTTAACAGGAAGAGTGATATGTAGGAGGAGCTAAGTGGGAAGGAGTACTGAGAGGAAGAGATGGAGTAAGGAGAGAAGATGAAGGAGAGGAGAAGCTAGGTGATGGGGGCGGGGGGGGGCATGGAGGCAGATGTTCACATGTCTCCACCAGTCAAAGATAGTTTTTATATCTAGGTTGGGTATTGGGTTACGCTTCTGATTGAGCATTACCAAAATTATAAATCCTTTGACTAACATTTTTAAAAAATTGTATAAAAGCAAAAAGGAAAGGGGACATGGGACAGGGGTTTTCTAGGGAGGGGAAATGGGGAAAGGGGTTGGCATCTTAAATGTAAATAAAATATAAAATAAATTTTTTAAAAAAGGTGTAAAAATGTAAGCAAACAACAGAAGTTTGAGAAGCCAAGAACGCACCTAAAATAGCATGGCTTTTGAAGTCCATTTAGACATGGCTATTCAATTCAAGTCATTTCACTTACTGATATTCCTCCCAAATGCCTGCAAGTGGTGGAACTTCAAAGACAAAAGGCATTCTCCAATCACATTCAAGGACCCCAGGTTGGTGATAGACACAGACAGTTGAGCAAGCTAGTACAATCCATGCAAAAGCCATGGTCCAAGGTATATACAACACAGAGAAAGAAAAGAACCTGTTTTCCTTGAACAGAAGGAAAAATTTAACTCAGATAACATAATAGGAAGAAGAGGAGAAAGGGGAGGAGGAGGAAGAAGAGGAGGAGGAGGAAAGAGAAGGAAGAAGAGGAGGAGGTGGTGGAGGAGGAAGAAGAGGAGGAGGTGGCGGAGAAGGAAGAAGAGGAGGAGGAAGAGGAGGAAGAGGAGGAAAGAGAAGGAAGAAGAGGAGGAGGTTGTGGAGGAGGAAGAAGAGGAGGAAGAGGAAGAGGAGGAAGAAGAGGAGGAGGTGGCGGAGGAGGAAGAAGAGGAGGAGGAAGAGGAGGAAAGAGAAGGAAGAAGAGGAGGAGGAGGTGGAAGAGGAGGAAGAAGAAGAGGAGGAGGTAGAGGAAGAGGAAGAAGAGGAGGGTTGGTGAGAGATCTGAAGGAAAAGGGAAAGGGCAAAGGTGATGAAAGACACTGGATTGAATAAAACATGAACACAGCTCAGAAATTCTCCAGAACTTGCTGTCTCTAAAGCAGAGATGACTGCTGTAAGCAGCCAGGGCAAGAGACTCAGCCAAGCCAGAACTGGGTGCCATTCTCACTCTGCACACCAAGACCTGACCAAAAGCAGCCTGTGGGGGCAAGGCAAGTAAATACCTTCAGTCTCCCAGGTTCCATCCGCTTCTAACATTCTTCACAGTATTCCTCTGAACAATTAACACTGGGCTGTGGCATGTTCAGACTTACAGCTATCAATTCCCTGAACCAGGAGATCCAAGCAAACCTTCAAAACTCTTCTTCATTGATTCAAAGCATCCTCTTCATAGGCTCTCACATCATTCTCACCTGGGGCCAATTCCTCCAGTCTCACCACACCTGCCTCCTTGAAGCCCAAATAATCCCCATGCATGGGAAACAAGCCACCCAACCTCAAATTCTCAAACAGCAGCTCTGCACCTGTCTCCTACGTGTGCTTTCTACGTAACTCTAATCATTCTAGAATCTCTATGGACCATTTTCAACTCGTTCCCTTTCTGAACTCACCTTTCAGGACAGTGCATTTGCAGCACTTTACATGTGCCATATCTGAACTGCAGTGTGACAACGATGTGTACACAATGCCAGTAGAAGAAAGAAAAGCAACAACAAAATGCAGAGGCCCACATCACTAACAATATGCTAGCTTCCTCCTCATATCACTAACTTCCTCCTCCTCCTCCTCCTCCTCCTCCTCCTCCTCCTCCTCCTCCTCCTCCTCCTCCTCCTCCTCCTCCTCAGACTGCAGTCTCCATGCTGCTAACCCTTTCCTTCTAGCTCGCCTGCCAGTGAGCTCACACTTCTCGTGCTTTCAGTCTTCCATGCATACCCTTCCTAGGGCTCATGTCTCCCCCAACATCTCTGCATCCTCCCTGACAAATTCTTCATACAATAAACTACACCTGGGTGCCGAATTTTCTCCCCATTCGCCCTTAAACACTTACATTGTAGCTGTGGCCCCCACAGCTCCATTGAAGCTGCCCTGTCCAAGGTGGTTCCTGTACAGAACGACTGAGGAAGAAATTCTTCACTGAGGCTGGAGGGTAGCTGAGTGGTGGAGCACGCCTATCCTGTGAGGCCCTGGGTTCCAGCCCCAAACCATCAAAAATATTCTCAGGACTTGATGTCTCTGTGGCAGTCAACACTACTGGTCTCTAGAGCGCCTGGCTTTCCACCACTACATTTCTGCACCTTCACTGCTCATTTCTCCCCTCTGCTTCACTTGAAAATTAGTGCTCTGGAGAGTCCTTTGTATGACTCTCCCTGAGGAGAAAGCTCACTTCACTTTTGGTGCACAATCTGTGCATCTTTACAAAGTGTTGGCCATACACTTACAAATCCTTCCTCTCCAAGAACTGGAAGCTCCTCAGACCAAAAACTTGCTTGCTCTTCTCTGAACCCCCACCAGTATCCCCAAGCTCAAAGCAAAATGCCAAAACAACAGTTCAAAGGATCTTTCTGGAGTGAATGATAAATCTATAACTAAACGTTAATAGAAATTGCTTATACTTTCAAAATATACACACAACTCATGCAATATTAATCCTGCTTTGTTTTCATAAATGAAATTTACTTTAAATATTTAAATAAAACTTTATAATCCATTGTAATTATGTGGACAGGAGCTACTTTACCAGATGTCAAAGTCTATGAGAAGTCACAAAGTGCTTCTTAGCACATGAGCCACAGTGACATCAGTGTTAAGTCTACCTTCAGGCCATATGACAAATGTCTTTAGCCTTAAGGAAATTTTTATTATTAGGCTAGTTCCAATAAGGAAGGAAAAGATATCTACCTATATTAAAATCACCCTACGACGAGACTCACAATAAAGATTATGTCCTATGTCCTAGAACCATAACTATCAGGGCAACACATATAACCAACAAAAAAGTTTTAACAACTAATTTTGGAGGAAAATAAACCAACCCAGTAATTGTGTAAGAGGGAACTTCAACAGAATTAAAGTTTAAAATAAAATTGGACCCTCACTAGAAAAGACGCTTCTGTTCCTGTGAGAAATCAATCTCAGGCCCCTCCACAAAGCTGGCTGAGACCAAGGCCAACATTAATCTCCTAAGTGCCTGCCACACACAATCAACACACAATTATGTTCAATGCAACTCTAACTTTGCTTTCGATGTCTCCAGAGACATGGCTGTGCAGATAACAGCAGCTTGCAAACTCGGGTGAGAAAACATCATTTTTGATTAACAATGCAAGTCCTCCTGTTTTCCACATCAGGAGAAAAAATACCTAGGGCATGCAGCTGTGGGCTCAGCTACTTCAGAGACCAAGGAGGGTACTTGAGCCCAGTTTGACATTTTAGAACACTCACCTCTCCCAACAGCACTGTAGTTGGTGCATATCTCTATCCTGGCATTCTGGAAGGCTGAGGTAGAAAGATGGCCATAAATCCCAGGCCAGCAGAAAAGAAAGCCCAATACCTTAAAGTATTTTTTATGTAAATAAACAAATTGGGGTTGGGGATGTACTTCGTGGTACTGCCTGCCAATACCATAACACAAACCAGAAAGTAATCCCCAGCACTTGAGAGGTAAAGGGAGAATCCAGAGTTCAAGGTCACCCCACAATTATACAGCAAGTTTGAGACTAGCCTAGGCTATATGAGATCCTGTGTGGAAGCAAGCGGAAGGAGGGAAGACTGAGAGAGAGAGGGGAGGGAAAGAAAGAAAAGCAGATTATCTCCATTTCAGAGGTACAGATGTAGGGAGCTGAAAGCAGCAAAACTTAGCACCCTGTAAACTATTCCCCTGACTATTAGAGGGGACTCTAAGCCCCACGTGTTGAAGGCTTAGCTAGATGAGTGTCCATAATTGGTAGCACCTGCACTATTTACTGGCTAGAAGGAAATTAAGGCTTATTCATTGCAGGTTCAGGTTTTCTTCCCTTTCTGACTCAGACACCAACAGAGTCAATGGCAAAAAGAAATCACAATAACCTCTGAAAAGATGGGAAATTGCAGAAATGACGAAAGAGCATTAAGTTAACTCTTTAAAAGGGGCTCCTAAAACAGCATGAGGAGTTGGGATAAAAGAAGCATGAGCTTTTAAAATACCATTTTGCCTAATTTTCTATGATGGGTAGACTAGATGTGGAAATGAATGTTTCCATCTGAGGAAGACGGAAAAATAATGTGGATACAAACCAATCAGCATCTACATTTAAATACCCATCAGGGCACTACTGAAAGACATCTACATACACCTAAAACACTAAGTTTGGTAGGAGGCTGAGGGCAAGTTAGAAGTGGTCAGTGTCACCTTTTGGTTCCCAGTTACAGCTGGATTTCTTTCATAATCCTTTGGAAAGGGATGGGCTCCTCTTCCTTGGAGCAATACCATCAAATTCCCACTCCATCCACTGCTCTAACCTCCCCAAGTCCCTCTGGGCTGCTTTCCCTGCCCTTTAAACTTACACCTTCCCCCAACTCCCCAGAACTGCTCCCCTCCATGGCCCCTCAGCCACTTTCGCCTGCTTCCCTAAGGACCTTCACAATTCCCGTACTTGGGACAAAAAACTCTCACAGCCTTTCTCTTCCTGCAGTCTCTAACAACCAACTCCTATCTTCCCCTTCTGTGGTGGTTTGAATAAGGATGGCTTCCATAAGCCTCACATACCGGAGGCGCAGGGCACACCAAACCTAGAGTCTTTGCCTGGGGACCAGGATGTAAAGGTCTCAGATACTGCTCCAGTCCCTGTCTGTATGCCGCATGCTCGCCACCATGATGATAATGGACTACACCTCTTTCTTTAACAAGTTGCCATGGTCATGCTATCTCCTTATAGCAATAGAACAGTGACTAAGACACCTTCCCTCAGGAGTTTCTCCTCTCCCTCCCTGAGAATCTAACAAACAGCCTCTCCACACTACTCTCCCTGCAGGGATTTTTCAAGGCTCTCCCTTTCCTTCTGGCACTCCAGCCCACCCTCGAATGTCTCTGCCACTCCCCTGCCATGCCTTTCCCTAACCCCAGCCTTTTCCCCTGCAACAATAAACTCAAAGATTTAATACTTCTTAAACTCCATGGGAACTCCTATCCCCCTATAGCCAGTTCACTTCAAGGAGTGGCTGGTTTGCGTGTATATACATCCCTGTGTCTCACTCTGATCTCTTTGCTTTATAAAAAAATAATAACAAAACAAAATAAATCTTGGTTCTTTCTCTGACAATACTGTCAGATATCCCAAAGAATTCCAACATATTACAAGTTCATACA
The DNA here is from genome assembly GCF_011762505.2 of Arvicanthis niloticus. Taxonomy (NCBI): domain Eukaryota; kingdom Metazoa; phylum Chordata; class Mammalia; order Rodentia; family Muridae; genus Arvicanthis; species Arvicanthis niloticus. The sequence goes on along the minus strand of NC_047659.1, from coordinate 84,163,480 downwards.
CTCTTAACTTTTCAAGAATTACTTTCTCTTCTACAACGAGAGAGAGAGAGAGAGAGAGAGAGAGAGAGAGAGAGAGAGAGAGAGAGAGAGAACAACTGGATATGGAGCTAAGCAGTGGCGTTTCCTGGTAGACTTCACACCCAGGACCCTAACCAGTATCCTACGGGTCATCTTACCAACCCTGGGTGGACTGTCCCCCTGGCTCTGCCAACTTGTCACACAGGGCTCATTTCCTAGTCTGCCTGATCCAGGGTATGAAAAACATCTCCCTCAAGGCTGAAAATTATGAGAAGATCCAGGAAATCAACAGGCTAAAAAGAAATACAGCAGCCCTTATGAGCTACTTTGCACCAGCACCTCTTAAACATAGCAATTTAAGTTCCAACACAGAAGCAGGACATGTTAGCTACATACCCACTTTATCACCCAATTCTTCACATGATAGGAAAAAGCTCAGAAAGCAGGAGGATGACCTTTAAACCCTCAAAAAGAGGCCACCACTAAAATGGCCTTTAAGGTCTTTAACAACAGAGGAATAATCAAAATAACAAAAGTGCAAAGAGGGTCACGCAAAACAGCAACTGTTGTCCAGGACAGTCAGATAAACTCTCTTCTCCCCTGACAAAGGATAGATGCTGGGGCTCTTCTGCAAGTGCGGTTAAGAGAGACACTGAGCTAGAAGCTACTCAAACTCTCCTAATCTACTAAGACCTTGTCTAATGTTGGGAGCCGACTTCTAGCAAAAAGCGGCTATCAACTTTGCAGCCATCTCGAGCCATAGACCCTGAACCGCAGACCGGAGCAGCAGAGCAGTCCGGGACATTTTGGCGCTCAACAAGAGGCAGCAAGAACGAGAGACCCAGTGAGGGACATTACTGGAAGAAGGGTCAACCGAAAGTTCAGAAAATGATCACGAATCTGCCGAATCTGCCACGTTGAGAAAGATAAGTCATGATAATGAAAATAGGGCAAGAAATAAGTCAGCCTGAACTCAACTCTGTTTTTGTTTTGTTGTTTGCTGCTTAAGTGTATTAATTGTCTGCTTTTGTTTCATTGTTTGAATGCTGCCTTTCATGTGCATAATAAAAAGAAACATATATGTCCAAAATTAGAATCCAAAATACAAAATACAAAGGTTGATGACGATTTGTCAGAGCCAGATTGTGCTGACCTAGAGGAAGAGACAGACAGTCAAATATTATGACCCTGAATGGCCCTCTTCCCAAAGCCCCTCTCCCAGTGCACCTCCACCTCCAGAGGCTCCCGCTGTGGAGACAGTGGTTGTAGATCCCAGAAAGGAGTTACAGGACAAAATTTCTATTCTTAAACAACTAATAGAGTTAGAAAAAGAGTATCAGGACTTAATTAATCAGCTACAGAAATTAAAGACAGGGAAGAGGTCTCAAGAGGCCAACTGTGAAAATCCCCCGGACTCCTTTCGGTTCCTCAACCCACAGTCCAAAGTCAGTCCCTGCCCTCTAGCTTTAGTTCAGCTACAGATCAGCCAGAGGAGGGAAAGGCTGAGGCTTTTCCTGTATCAGAGACCAGAGATGCTCAAGGGGTTGCTTGGAGACATCATACAGAGTTTAATTTTCAAATTATTAAAGAATTAAAAATGCAGTATCACAATACCGGGCCACTGCTCCCTTTACTCTTGCAATTTTAGAGTCTGCCACAAAGGAGTGGCTGGCTCCCAGAGATTGGAATACATTAGTGAAAGCAGTTCTTAGCGGTGGTGACTATCTTATTTATAAATCAGAGTATCATGAGAATTGTAGAGAAACAGCTAGGAGAAACATTCAGGCAGGCAATGGTTGGTCCTTTGCTGCCTTAGTAGGAGAAGAGCAATTTGCTTCTTTTGATAACCAGATGCAATATGACCCAGGCTTACTCACTCAAATTCAGAATGCAGCCATGAAGGCTTGGTATAAACTCCCGGTAAAGGGAGACCCTAGTGCATCCTTAACAGCAGTCAGACAAGGGCCTGATGAACGATTTTCTGACTTTGTTCATAAATTAATGACAACAACAGGGAGGATTTTTGGTATGCAGAGGCAGGTGCAGATTATGTGAAACAACTTGCAATGAAAATGCCAATCCTGCCTGCCAAGCAGCCATTAGACCCTACAGGAAAAAGACAGACCTTACAGGATATATCAGACCCTGTTCTGACATAGGTCCCTCCTACCAACAGGGCTTAGCTACGGCGGCTACCATGCAAGGACAATCTGTAAGAGATTTTTTGGCAAGTAGAGACAAAAAGGCCTGTTTTAAATGTGGCAAGCCTGGACACTTTGCAGGAGATTGCAAGGTAGAAAATGAGTTAAGCCAGAGACAGCCCAGAAAACAGCCTGGGCTCTGCCCACTTTGCAAACGTGGAAGGCATTGGGCTAGTGAATGTAGGTCCAAAAGAGAAGCACAAAAAAACACCCTTTCCCATAATCAGGGAAACGGGAACAGGGGCCAGCTCCAGGCCCCGAACCAATGCAAGTCAAAACAGGCTTATGGAGCAGTCAGTTTCATACCAGCAAACACCAATCCCTTTTTGAACTCAGTCGAGCAACACCAGGAAGCGCAGGACTGGACCTCAGTTCTGCCACCCACACAGTATTAACCCCAGAAATGGGACCTCAGGCCTTACCCACTGGAGTGTTTGGACCACTCTATCCAAATGTGTTTGGCCTGATAGTGGGAAGAAGCAGTGCTACTATGCAGGGACTACAAATTTTTCCTGGAGTTATAAACAATGATTATCAAGGTGAGATTAAGGTAATCGCCCAGGCAATACAGAATATAGTCACCATTCCTACAAGAAGGAGGATAGCTCAACTATTGTTACTTCCATTGTTCCCTACTAATCACAAATATAAGAATCCTAAGAGAGGGGATCAAGGCTTTGGTTCCTCTGATGAATAGTAGGTACAGCCTACAGTTAAACAAAAACCTATGATGACACTATGGCTGGATGGAAAGGCATTCCAAGGCTTGGTTGACACAGGAGCTAATGTGAATATCCTAAAACAAAGTGATTGGCCTGCCACCTGGCCTCTGACCCCAACCTTAACCAACTTAAGGGGTATTGGCCAAAGTCAAAATCCACAACAAAGCTCTAAGGTGCTGATGTGGAAAGATAAAGAAGGAAATACAGGGAATATACAACCCTATGTCATCCCAGGCCTTCCCATTAATCTCTGGGGCAGAGATCTGTTATCCCAGTTGGGATTGATTATGTGCAGCCCTAATTAAGTAATCACGGCTCAAATGATAAACTCTGGATTTTCCCCAGGGAAAGGATTAGGAAAAAGTGAAGATGGGATCACTCATCCTATTGAGGTTTATGGTAACACTGGAAGAAAAGGCTTGGGGTATTTCTGATGGGGGCTACTGATTCAGCTGCGCCCCTAGGGCGTTGTGCGGATCCCATCACCTGGAAGGGGGGACTCGCCCATCTGGGTGGATCAGTGGTCCCTAACTACCAAAAAATTACAAGCTGCTCAGTTGCTAGTAAAAAATCAATTTGAAAAAATTAAAAAAGGGGAAATGGTATCCTACCAAGGGATCCCCCAGAAATATCCTTCATCATGCACTCTTTATTTTAAATTTTTTAACTTTAGATTCTGAAGGAAAATCTGCTGCAGATAGATTCTGGCATCTTGATACCAAAAAGAATTTTGCAACAGTCTTCTGGAAAGACCCATTAACTGGAACCTGGAATGGGCCAGATCCAGTGCTTATCTGGGGAAGAGGTACTGTCTGCATATCTTCCCAAACTGCAGATGCCGCATGCTGGCTGCCAGAGAGACTGATTAAACAAATAGACAATAATAACAAATCTAGGGAGGAGAAACCCTCTGAGAAGTGTGTTTTTTTTTTTTACAGGAAACATGAAGATGCTTTACAATTGCCTTCAAACTGGAACAGATCAGCCAGCAAACCTGACTTAAGAAGTTCTCAATGCTGAAGGAGACATCACCACCCACACCTCCAGGGTGGCTCTATTGAACTCTTGATTCTCTGACTTATGATTTAGTGGGGTACATTGTTTAAACCCACTATCACAGTTACTATAGTTGGGTTTTTTTTTGTTTTGTTTTGTTTTTTTGTTTTGTTTTGAGATTGACTGAGCAGGGACGGATTTCCTTGTTTTGTTAAAATCAAAGCTATGATCAGTTCTGTATTTTTGTGTGCTACCCTTAAAAAAGAGTGTTGCTTTTATACTGACTATTCAGGCATTGTTAAATCTCTTGTCTCTCGGGTTCATGCTGTTCAACAAACTGATGGCTTTTGTACGACAACAGATAAGACACTATTCAAATGAAACCCATACAGATCTGCTATTACAGGCTGGAAGTAGGGGACTCTGACACCTCTGTCATCAAGACTGACGAGGATTAACCCCTAACTTATGCCCTAAGCCGGATAGTCAATGATGGGTAAGAGAACACTTCAAGACCCTTGCCCCTAACTGGGAGGCCTCACCATCCTAAGACAGGAGCTCAACCAATGGCTGTTGAGTATCCAAAGATGGAAAAGGGAAGCTGGAGTCATGTGTTCCGACCTAAGGCAGGCATGGTTTCCGTAAGTTTTCCCAGCTTTCCTTAAAAAAAAAAAAAAAAAATTAAAAAGGGGGACCTGTTGGGAGCCGACTTCTAGCAGAAAGTGGCTATCCTGACAAGAGACTTGTTTTTCAACAGCCTACAACAGCTGAAGCACACTCTGATAAACATCGTCTTTATCCCACATAGCTTGTTTTGCTGCTTAGTGACCCCAGCTGCATGGGGCACATGGTAAAGTGTCTTCAGCTGTGTTCCCCTGCTTGTGCTTAGAAATACCCAGGATTTCCTTGCAAGAGGAGGAGATAATAAGAGAGAGACGAGACTTGGTCATACACTCTGGCTTGTCTCCATTTTTAGTGTCTCTTCTCCTTCTTCCCCCACTCTCTCTTGACCAGAGCACTTAGCCCCAAAACGTGGGGCAGTGCGGCTCTCAACATAGTGTCCCCCAAACTTGGGGCAGAGCGGTCGGCAACAGTCTAAGGTGCAACATCAGGGCATATTGGAAAGTGGATTGCTAGCAAGCCTATGGGGGGGGAGCAAGCAACCATTCCCAACCCTAACAGAGTTCATGTTTTGGTGATCCCTTGTGGCTTTTGTAGCCCAGGTAAGGGGACCAGCCACACCTTGATACTTACCTATCTAGTTCCTTCCCAAAGCTGCTAAACTTGTACTACATAGCAGCCCTGAGATGGGATGTGACAATAAGATTAGCTTCCTAAGTTAGTGCTTCCTGACTGCTAATTCAGAGACACTCCCCTCATCTCTAAGCTCAGAGACTATACCCCATCTAAATTCTGAGGACCTCTCCTCTTTAAATATAAAGATAGGGAGCTTGTTTTGTTCTGTAGGTTGCTATGGATCTATTCCAGCTTCCCCCAGTGTCATTGGCTAAAAGGCTATTTCATCCGAAACCCATCTCAGGGCATCTTTCAGTTGAACCTGGAAAGACTCATTATTTGAAACATTGTCCAGAAGAGGCTTGACCAAAACAAAAACAAACAAACAAAAAACAAACAAACAAACAAACAAACAAAAAGCATACCTCAAGGACACACACAGTTCCAGCAGATTAGTGTTAGAAAATTAAGAGCTTTCCAACTGCCTCCAAGTCCTATAAATTCAACTCTTTTGAGACAAGCAATACATCAGCTATCCATGCCAACATCTTCCCAGTCATTAACCTTTGTAGCTAGAGAGTCACTGAAGGGCCAGTGTAAAGTACTGAGTAGTTACATATAGTGCTCACTGGAGGCACGATACCTTGGACAGGGCCTGCTGGTAAGAACTCAAGACAACAGACGCCTGCTTCTCAGACGCCAGAACAACAGCATTTGCCCAACTTCTCAGCACTTTTTATTGTTATTTTTAATAAATTTCAGAAACCTGACCTGTCAGAAAAATCACTAAAAGGTCTGTGTTGGTTAGTACCTTTATTACTCTACTATACATTCCTTTCTGCTTAAGTTTTTGCCTTCGTGACTCAAAACACTGAAATAAACTATAGAAAAAAATCTAAATAGCAACCAAATAGTGAGAAGTAAAAATGTAAATCAAGTTATCTTTCTAGTTTGAGCATATAATTAGGTTCTTTGTCAGGACTGTGGGCAGACAAGAATCTCATTAAATATTTGCTGACCTATTCACCCCTAGTGTTCAAATATGAAGGCACAATACGCAATGTTTAGGATGCCAATGTCCTGGAGCACAGGGTATCTCCAGCAGGCATCTGCTCTAGCCTTTTCTTTCAACTCTAAACAAGTCTAAAAATGACAGTGACTTCATTTTCAACAACACCATGTGTCTTACAGTTCTGGGAGTAAGAGGAGCGATGTAGCAGAACTAATGAGTGAGCAGGAGTAAGAAAATAAGAGGAGAGACTAAATAATAAAAGAGCTATCCCTTTCAATTTCCTGTACTATTTGCTTTTTGAACGACAACCCTAGAGTGACACTTCTCTCACTTACTCAGTAGACTTACATCACCTGTCTCTTTGTATCCACGGGGAGATGGGGAGCTTGAGGAAGGCACTCCCACTCTGCCCAAGTGATGTTCCTAAAAGAATCTAGGAACAGTAAGAGGCAACAAAATCAAGAGACATTTCAGTTTTTTCAATACCTACAAATATGTTTTCTAAAAATTGAGTTGTCCTGACAGTTTTATGTCAACTTGACACAAGCTAAAGTCATCTGAAAGGAGCCAATCTCCAGTCAGAAAATGCCTCCATAAGATCAAGTTGTAGGCAAGCATGTAAGGCATGTTCTTAATTAGTGGCTGATGGGGGAGGGCCAGCCCATTGTGGGTGGAACCATCCCTGGGCTGGTGGTCCTGGGTTCTATAAGAAAGAAGGCTGGACAAGCCCGTGAGCAGCACTCATCCATGGCCTCTGATTAGCTCCTGCCCTCACAGCTTTTGATGATGAACTGTTATACAGATATGTGAGTAAAGTAAATCCTTCCCTCCCCAAGTTGCTTTGGTCATGGTGTTTCATCACAGCAATAGGAACTCTAAGACAAGTATTTCTTAAATGGACTGGTTTTTTTTTTTTTTCCACTTAATACTTTTTAGCTACCTTCTGAAATTGAAAATAGATGCCACATTGCATCATGACCCTGACAGAGAACTACTAAGTGACACCCTTGAGCTATCTGCACGTGTGGGGCTGTCTGCCTTCACGTGACTAGTGTTTCAGTGATGGGTCTGGTCTTCCTCCCTGCCATTGCTCCTCCTTGCCGTCAGTGTGCCTACCCTGCTTTAGCCTCCCGGCCTCATTCTGAACAATGACTTTACTTTCTGACCTCCAACACCCACCCTGCATTGAATCCTCTCCAGCACAATGACCATCAAACTCTGACTTCTGTCAGACAAGTAACTGAAAGCAGATATATAAGTTTAATTAGTTTCCTTTCCCCTTTTTTTTAAAAAAAATAATGACTAGGTTGAGCATCTTTTCATGGTGTTTAAGAACTATTTACATTTTACTTTCAGTGAACAATCTACCTTAAAGCCTTTGTCATTTGTTTAATTTGTTTATTAATATGAACTATAAGCCAGGCTGGCCCAAATTCACTATGTAGGCCAGGTTGGCCTCAAAATAACAAGTGACCCTCCTGTCTCCATCTCCAGAATACTGGAACCATACAGAAAGTTACCAAAACTCATCAGTGTATCCAAAGTTAGTTCTCAAGGAACAAGGTTACAAGCCCCTGCACTATCACCACACACTTGCCCAAAGATCTTTCTTACCCGAGCTCTGATAGGTTTTCTACAGAAATCCTTAAATTTTATGCAACAGAATTTGATAGTCTTTTCTGTGGTGGTTTCTGCATTATGGGTTGTATTTTAAAACATTTCCCCATTCTAACATTAAAAAAGAGTGTGAATGTCATTACACTAAAATTTTTGACACATGCAGACTTAATCTTTATATACTATGCAATCTGAATAGAACTATGCAATCTGAATAGTTGTCCCCAGCTGACAACTCCTCCGGGGACCAATCCCAGTGACTTCAAATGATCTGAGGTTTTCTTTTTAGAGTTTTTTGCTCTGGTTCCCTGATGCTTAGAATTTCTAGGAAAATGATTTTCAGATAAACTAAGATTAGGCATAGTTTAGACAAAACGTGCTACTTTCTATTTTCTTAAATGATCAGGACTTATTTTACTTATGAGCTCTATAGGAGATTAGCACACAGTAACCATTAGTGGATGTTCTTTGAAAGAATCCTAAACTTCATTTACTTCAGCTGTAACAGCCTTCAGCTCTCAGGTCGCTGGGGTATCGCTGAGGGTAAATGCGTATGTCCCAAGGGCAACGCTGCCTTGCTTCCCCATCCATCATGGGTCTTCCTTCTCTGGTAAAGTCCTTCAGCCTGGTCAATCTTTAGCTCTTCACAGAAGTGAGTGACAATTTAGCCACAGTGAAACTCTTCATATTCCTACCACTGTGGGAAATTATTTGGGGTTTATTATAAAATTGAGGATAAATCCCCCCACTGACGCAGCAATTCTATTCCTGGGTATTTTACTCAAGAGAAGTGAAGCTCTTTCACATAAGGACTTGCATATCAAGGCTCTGAGTATTTTATAACATCTCAAACCTGAACCTAAAACAAATGTCCCTCAGTAAGAGAACTACTAGATACAGACAAGCTATGCTGTGGTCATGGGCTAGAATACAACTCAGAAGTATAGGGAATCACTAAACTGGGTGAAGCTCACCCATGCCACAGGCTCATCCTCCCAGGATGCCTAATTCCTTCAGACCTGATGCTGCACTGGCAGCAGCAGAGTCAGGACTTACCTAATATGGTGAAGTTGTTCTCATGAACAACCTTTCACTTACACTCCATCTCATCTAAAGCCAGGCATCCTCCATATACAGCTTCCCATATACAGCAGGTACAGTCCTGTCTGCTATTTAAAATGCAGCAGAAACATCACCTGCTCCCTGAGTTCCCACCAGCATACCCAGACGCCTGGCTCTGTTGCCTCCCATTTGCCTGAGTCAGAATGCAAAGCTATGTGAACTGCATTGCTATCTACACTGCTTTCTTTCATGCATATCTCAAGGAAGTTCCAGATTCCAGTAGGAAGTCCAATACAAATCTATCTTCAGACCCACTGCTGCCTCTCTTAAGAGCCTTTCTGACCACCCACAGCCACAGCCCTCAAAGCACTAAGGCAAGTCACCATTGTTTCTCCCCCTGCCTGGGAGACATTCCTTTCCCCTTTTCTGTGCTGCTCCTCAGTTAAACTAAACAAGTTACAGGCCAGTAGGTCAAGGACTAGAAAAAAGCAGCACAGAAGGTTGAGGAGCCAGCAAGGAGGATTGCAAGCTAGAAGCAGAGGGTCTGGCTTTGCTATGCAAACACTAAACACATGGATTCAACACAGAAACTGCCCTGGAGAAGTGAACTTCAGTGGAGTCTGGACATACATAAAGAAATTTCTATCACACTGTGTATGTCTCCAGACCGCATCATATATACTCAGCAAATGAATAAAGAAATGCAAACCCTAACAAGGCATGCCATCCCATCGTGAGATGGAACTAGAGATCCAAGTGATGGCAAGCAGATGCTGCTGCGTTCCAGTATTGCTTGCTTTGCTGTCTGAGGATCAGACATTCCTACCAGGTGAGCTGCTCTTAGACCACCCTGTCTCCAGAGCCTTGATTTGATTTCCTCATGTTAAAAGGAAAGAGCTGCTCAGAAAAGGGGGTTTTGTCAGAAATAAAATACAAGTTTTTGACACCTTTGTGGAAAGTTAGGTGGTGGTACCAGCTAATCGGCAATAACAAACACTGAAGAGACATGACAGCCTCTAACAAATGGTGCTAGGAAAACTGGGTGGATCTGTAAATAAATGAAAGTAGATTTGTATTAGGCTTACTCTGCACACACATGCATAAAAAGAAATCAAATGACAACAAATATGGGGGTATCCTACACTTTGCTTTCCTGCTGCTGTGATAAAACACTGGCCAAACTATCTTGGAGGGAAAGGATTTATTTCTCTTACACTTCCATTGCAGGATCCATTACTGAGGGAAGTCAGGGCAGGAACTCAAGCAGAGACCATGAAGGAATACTGTTTACTGACTGGCTCTCTATGGCTTGCTCAGCCTTTTCTTGTACAACCTAGGACCACCTGCCCACGGGTGGCACAAGCCATAGTGGGCTGGATGCTCTCACATCAATCATTAAGAAAATGCCCCCACAGGCCAATCTGATGGAAGCAATTCTTCAGCTGAGGCTCCCTCTTCCCAGGTGACTCTAGTGTGTGTCCAGTTGATAAAAAACTAACCAGAACAAATGAAGAACCAGACTAGAGAACCAGACTAGGCTCAGTGGTTAAGAGCACTGGTTGCTCACCCAAAGGTGCTGAGTTCAACTCCCAGCAACCATATGGTGGCTCACAACCACCAACGCCATCTTCTGGTGTGTCTGAAGACAGCGACAGTATACTTGCATACATAAATTAAAAACAAAAGAGATGAAGAATCCTTGTACACAGGGGGTAGAACATGTACAGGCCCAGTCACCACAGAAGTCAGTGTGGATGCTCCTAAAAGTAGACCCACAGAGCTCATCTGCCACACTCCTGGTACCCTAAGGATCCATGTCAGCATTTCACACAGATATTCTCTCAACTGTGGTTTTTGCTGCACTGTCCACAACAATCAGGAAATGGACCAATTGAGATGAAGCCCAAAAGGTGACTGGCCAAAGTGTAGTATAAGTACAGAATAGGATTTTATTCAGCCCATAAAGAAAAATGATACCAATATATTTACAGGAAAAAAAATGGATGGAGCTAGAGATTATTGTTAAGCAAAATAATCCAAACTCAAAACAGGCAAATACTGCATGTTTTCTTTTATATATAGACTGTAGACATAAAGTTGTGTGTGTGTGTGTGTGTGTGTGTGTGTGTGTGTGTGTGTCTGGGGTGTGTGTGTGGAGAGAATCCTGAATTGGGAGGATTATATCTCAAGGGAAGGGAAAAAGACAAGAGAGAATAGTGGAACACATATGACAAGAAAGCAGAAGGGGAGAGGTAGGAGGCCACCAGGAGGTGGACAGAGGGAATCAGGAAGGCCTCAGAGGAGGGAGATGGATAAGACACCAAGATAAATGAAACATTTGTATGAATGTCACAATGAAACCCATTATTTTGAATGTGAACAACAAAAAATATAAATTGCTTTTACCAAATAAGAAACCACTGAAAATCAGCTTCGGCCTTTATAATTTCTACGTTATATTTTCTGTGAATTATATCATTTACTAATGAAAACAAACATGTATTCACAATATATATCTACAAAAGCACAATGCTAGACACTAAACTCATGGACTCTTTTCAACATGGGGGTTTAGGACATTTAACTGAATGAAAATCAAATCAGTGAACAGATGGAATTTTTTGTCACATCTGTGAATGTCATGCTGAATTTTAAAACCCTGAAAATTGCAACGGACACAACCTTACCACTGCAGCAAACACGCCACCCTCATCAGGTTGTTATGGCAACTGCACTACTTGGGCTGAGAAGAGGGATCGGATGTTTATGTCAGAGAGAGATTTTGTTGCAGGCTGCCATTAGAAATACTAAAAGATGTTTGCGCATAAATCTCAGAACATGAAGAGGCTCCCAAGAGAAGCCCCTTCCTCATGAAACATGGCTATTGGTGTTGTCACTGTTTCGGTCTTACTTAGGAAGCCATATTGTTGAATATCATTGGTGTAACTTCCCTGTCATTTCTAGGAGACAGAATCTGCCAAGAAAGGGAACCAATCAATGGCCCTACACAGCTGGGACATCTATAAACCACAACAATGACCAACATAACAAGATACCCCAGAGGCTCGATAGCAGTGGGAACCAACAACTCTCTAATCGTCTAACTAGGGCCAGCTACCCAGGGTGGTGAGGTTCTGGTGGAGTTTAGAGAATCTACTGCAGCCTGCATACTCCTAATAGCATTTTAAAACTTGCCCTTATACCACAGGGAAGTGTAGCTCACACCTTAGGTCAAAAAAGCTCTTCTTTGCAGCAGAGTCCATTACAGGAACACACACACACACACACACACACACACACACACACACACACACACAAAACGCTGCTCAAAATGCAGAGATCAACTAATCTTTGGATGCCCAGTGGATGCATTTGCAACACAACTCCTACACCTAAAGCTCAGGAGGGGAAAGACTATAAGAGTCAGAGAACCAAGAAGTCTGCTGATTTCTTAATTTACCTTAAGGCTCAGAGAGGCCCTTTAAAAACATTAAGTCACCGAGTCCCCAGTTTGAAGCCCTGCTGTATACCCAAACACACACTTCTTCCTGTATATCCTCATAATTATGGTTGTTTCTATTTCTCACTTCTACCCAAGTATCCCTAGTGGCTTTATGTAATACTACCTAATCTCGGGGTTAGTCCCTCTCATTTACCTTCAAATAATTCACAAAACTTATTAAATGAAAAGTGTCCCAACTCATGAAGGCTCACCAATGTAGCTCTGAGCTCCGCACCTATAGGAATCAGTTCCATGTGTCACATGTTTTACACATGTATGTTTTACATAATGTCTGAATCATATTAAACATGTTGAGTTCTTCAAGCATTTTTTTAATGATGAAAACTCTCCGAGCCTCCTCTTATGGTCTGCTGAACTGTGCAGAACTATTAGCCAATAGTTATGTTACCACACAATAGCACAGCAGACCTAATTGCTCCTACAGAACTGTCAGTGCCCACCATTCCCGACACCCTGCTATCCCCAGCCTGTGGTAACTACCATTCTACTCTCAGCTTCTTCTAGAGTCCTCATATGTGAAGTCACATAATACTTGCCTGTGTGTGGCTTATTTCATTTTACATAATAATCTCTAGTTCCAGCCATATTGCCACAAATAATAGAATTTCATTCTTTTTAATAGCTAAATAGTAGCCCATTTGGTATATGTACAGTAATTCTATGTTTAGAAATAGATCCATTCATCATCTAGAAAGTGACTAATCAATAACTTTTAGGATTGTCTACAGAACTTCTGTTATAAAAGACTAACCAATTGTCAGGCTTTCTATATCATTTCATTTATATAAATGAGATTATATTATAAAACTCTTGGCTTAAATATACTTAAACTCTTAACTATTATAAAACTCTTGACTGATTTTCTTTTATAGTCATCCTTAAAATTGTTTTGAAACCACCAATTACAACTTAGTTCAAAATATCTATCTATATAATTCTTAGGAAACAGTGTGATGATTACATTGACTGACTGCGCCAAGTGTGTGCCTTCCTAATGAAGCATGTAGCACTGAAAAGAACAGGTTAGACCACATGGGAAAGGATAGGGCTCCAGCATTTACTGTGTGAAACAGGAGGAAAAACTAAATCTTCTCTGCAGTGCTTTCCAAAAGTGACAGTATCTTGTGTTCCACTGCAATAATGACAATGGCTGGTATCTAGTAAGCACTTGCCCTGATATGACAGTCATTGTACTCAGTGCTTTTCAGGTAGAATATTTTATGCAGAGTACTCTGAAAAGTGTGCTATCTTGAGACACTATTCTACTTCAAAGATTCTATGAAACCAGAGGTTCAAGTGGGACAAAGACCCTAACAAACAAAACATTCTCTAGAATAAAGCAGCAAGCTTCTATGAGGCCTACTCACAGTGTGTGTGTGTGTGTGTGTGTGTGTGTGTGTGTGTGTGTGTGTGTGAAGAGATTCCCTAAAGATTAGATACATAAAACTGCCAAGAAAAACAAAAGCCAGAGCCCATCTAAACAGCCCAGCACAGAGAATGGTTCCTTTTGATAAAGGGGCAGGGTGTCATGGCAGGCGGCTAGGAATTACCTCACTGTGAATGAGGAGCTAGAGAATATTCTAGGGGCTGCAAATCTCAAGGACATGGCAATCAGGATGTAACACTTTGCATCCTACTACAGTTGGGGTCACACACGGTACTATGAACACGTCCTTACCAGGGTAGAGACCTCGCTTTTTTAAGCTACGATCAGTTCTGGAACGTAATGAATACTTCATAAATCTTTAATGATCAATCTTAGTAACCAATGTCTCCTGGAATGTATCCATTCTGTCTACTAGCCTGTAAAATCAGAGCTTCCTGAAGTGTGGTCTGGAGACCTCTAGTGGTTATCTGCAGTTCACTGAAGGGAAAAGGTCAATGTCTAGAGCAGTGGAGTTAAAATGCACTGACAAGAATACCTCAGGAAGTCTACAAGTGTTTCTGAAATCTGTATTTGAAGATAGAAACACTCTTTGTTCATTCAGATATATCCATGGGAGGAAAGCAATTGCTTCCTAATGGGCAACTGTATTGTAATTTGTAAACTTTTTAAATTTTAAATGAAAGATGAATGCCTAATTAAATTTTAAATCTTTTATTGAAAGATGAATGCCTAGCTCCATACTTAAAGTTCCCGCCAAGCAAGTGAGAAGACCAGAGTTTGGATTCCCAGAACCTACATTATGTGGGTATAGCAGCTACCTATAAATCCTGAACTTTAAATAAGGCATTCCCAGAGTAATCTGGCTAGCTAAACTAGCAATATTGGTGAGCTCTGGGTTCAACTGAGAGGTCCTGCCTCCATGAAAACTGGGGAACAATCTAGGAAAACACCTGGTAGCAACTCTAAGCCTCCATATGCACAAACAAATTCATGTGCACCTATACACAAATGTGTATCACACAGACAAACACAAATATACAACAGGTGTGCACACTTCATAAACATATATTTATACGAAAGAAAAGAGAAAAAGATCTACGTGTAGCATTTTAAAACACACTATTATTTGACAGACCATGAAGAAACAGAATATACAATTTTAGAAAGTTTAAAAAAAAAAATGCTAGACAATTGTGGTGCACTCCTTTAATCCCAGAGCTCAGGAGACAGAGACCAGCCTGGTCTATAGAACGAGTTCTAATATAGCCAGAGCTACACAGAGAAACCCTTCTTGAAAAAAAAAAAAAAAAAAAAAAAAAACCACAAAACAAAACAACTAGCATTCTTCTATAAATTCAAAGCATAAAAGAGAGAAAGAAACCACCCTTTCTCCTTAAATTCATATCATCTTCTCAAAGACCACCAACTCTCAAAATCACCTGCAAGTCATCTGGAATCTCAGAGAAATTTCATGCCTTGTTTGATAGGTCATGTGGAGAAAAGCTGCTGTTGAAAATGACACTGGGAGCACGGTGCATCAGAAACACTCTTCTTTCCCAGTAGGGGATAGAAGGAGCCAGATGGGGACTCTTGGAGCCACTATCTTGATCATACCAGACCCCATCATCTTCCAAGTTGGGAAGAGAACTACACACAGTGGAGAAAGTAAATGTAGTTTTCTATAAACAAGATCAATACCAGGAATGCTTTGATAGTCAACTTGACAATAGAATCACCATGTATTCAAATCTCTGAGTGTGTACATAAGGAATCATCTAAACTAGGTTAATTGGGGAAGGAAGACCCACCCTAAGTGTAAGTGGTACCCTAGACCATGGACAAGGGTCCCAGAGTAAAAAGGAGGCAGCTTCTTTGGGGTTGGAACTGTCTATGCCACCAAATGAATGTTTTTCTTCTAATTCAGTTTATAGCCAGGCTACTGGGAGGTCATGACTTGAAACAGAGTAGGAACTTAGACCTAAATCATGCAGCCTCGTATTACTGCTCCCTACGCAGCCTCTCCTTTCCAATTGATTGCACAAACTTCCCCAAGAGGACCAACGCCTTCCTGACACTGGCTGTATGTTATAAATGATAAGGATAATTACAGACCTCTTAGAAAGAGGAAAGCAGCATTTTGGCACATCCTTCTGTTTTAACTTATCTATATTTAATGGCCATAGCACTACTTCCTGGGCCTTCTTTAAGTGGCTGGCACATGTGTAAGTGTATATAACATACTTAAGTGCATAACACATACAACACTTATTTAACAGGACTTGAGAGACAAGGCAAAATTGAGAACATGTAAAACTGTTACACAGTTACTAAGCATTCACACCATAACAACAGAGCAAACCCCTTGGCAGTATGTTACCTGTGATTTATGAGCACCTTGAAGAGGGGCATTCCATAACTGGAAGCCCTCTGTGCTGGCTTTAAGCCCAGGTAGGCACAGGAAAACAATTTCCATCCATGTTCTTTTAAATGGTTCCCCATATTTCACCGTCTCATTTCTCATCCACACAGCCACTTAGAGAGATGAAGTGAAATGAGAGAAGAAAATGTGAATAAGAATAAACTTCAACAAAGGAGATGCAGCACAAAGCTTTCTTAGACTTCACGGTCTTACATTCCTGGAGAAGTTAAGCAGACAACCAAACGCTCTTTAGTGCTTCCAAGTGTAAGAACTAAAATTTACAGGGACAAGCACTAGACATGAGAGAATGGTGTGATATCTTAGTCACAGGTTCTCATAAGCACCACAGCCTCACTGGTTAGGTCTTTATCTCACAGAACTCTGTCTCCATACCAATAGCAAAACTTTGGAATATTATAGAAGTATGTTATGTGTTTAATAAGAAAACAAGCAAAGTGGTGTTTTCTTATTAAAGAAAGCAAAGAAAATCCACAGAAAACAATGAATCAATCTATCAGCCAGTTTTTTAAAGGTTTATTTTTAAATTATGTTTATGCATTCTTGTGTGGGTATGTGTACATGAGTGTGGGTGCACATGGTGACCAGAAGGTGTCAGATCCTGCACAACTGGAGTCACAGGTGGTTGTAAGCTGCCCAACATGGGTGCTCAGGTCCTCTGTAAGAGTAAAATGTACTCTTAACTACTGAGCCATCTCTCCATGTCCCAATATTACAACTCGTTTTAGTACTATGGCATCAGTGTTAAGTAGGAAGGGTTCAAGAAAATATGAGATATATGTTCTCATGCATATTCATACTACAAATTTACATAGAAGATAACTATGAAATTAAAATTCCTTCTTCCTCATATGTAGTTATCATGGTCGGGTTTTAAGTTTCTAATGCTTTGAATACTCACTTGAAAAACCCTATGTAAAATGAGAGCTTCTGAGAAACAAGAAATATCAAGTAGACTGGCCAATGGATGACCGCAGAGAATTTGTAATATGTTCATCTGAAAAGGGTTTGTGTGATTTTAAACTATGTATAGAAAGAAAAAATGAAATTTTCTTTAAAATATTTCAATAAAGAGAAAAATATTGGCAGTTATTAAATCAGAAAAATGGTCTATAGGATCCCATGTATTCACCTTCACCTTTGTCCAAGTTTGAAGTTTTCAATTATTAAAACATTTTAAAATATCCTTCCACCTAGTCATAGTCCTAAAAGGCTCCACCGAGAAGTAGGTGAAAGGTCCCTGCCAGATTTAACAACTAAAAAACAAAAATTATGAAACTGATTATTTTTAGATCTATACTTCATTTACAGGTGATCAGAATTTCATGTAGTTTAAAAAAAAAAGGTTGAAGATCACTCATTACATTTTATGTCAAGTGATATGTAATGCTTTATTCCAAAGCAACAAAATACGTCCAAAAGATATATAAAAACACGTGCATCAATTAAGGAAAGGAAAGTCTTTCCCTGTCATTGCTTTTTAAACTCACAGTATATGCTTTTCATCCAAGACCTTTAAAAAATTCTCTTTTACTGGAGAAAAACTACATGATGATAACACAGCTGGACAAAACCCTGCAAACACTACATAGCAGAGGTGGGAAATCTTTCTAGCCAAAGGGACGAGCAGGAGAGATGCACATTCAGACGGCATTCAAGAGCCTCATTCCAGCTACCTTTTGCTAAGCTCTTTTCCCCCCCTTCGAAAATACGTCATTTAACTGTCTGTCAAAATAACTCTTGCCTAGTCTACCTGATCACACTCCAGAGCTGCAGCCTCTCCTGATTCCCTCCTCAGTGGCGAGCTGCTCGGAGAGCACCTAGTGAGCAGCATACGCCCCTCTGCTCTTTCCTCTCTTCCTGCCAGAGCGCACTGCTGTCCATGGGGAGGAGTAATTAATGGGCTCATTATGTATGAAAGCGGCATCCCACCACTTGGCTGTCTGGTTTGAAAGGATCCGATCAGCGCTTCATTCATGTTCAGTGTCTGAGATGTGGTAAAGCTGTTCTTCCTTTTGGATTTTTCCCTCATCACTCAGAAACCAGTGCACTAGAGCGATGTATTAACAGAAGCACTCGGGAAAGAAAGAAAATTGTTAACCTCTGCAGACAGGAGGCTGAAGGACTGAAAGTTGTTAAGAGAAAAGCCAAGGGAAGCAGAAGGTGCTAAAGAATACCCATGCTTCTGGAACACACAACAATGTTAGAGCAGCGTGGTCTGGAGACACTGGAGACTCTAAATTACAGGTGAGCAACTTTTCCAGAGGCTGAAACATCTGCAAGAGCAATCATGATTTCTCACTGCTGAGATAGTCAATGAATTTTTAATAAGTTCTGAGCACTGTGGTCAGATCAATGGCTGTTATCTGATAAAGGCAAAATTCACCCTTGGATTTCCATGATCCTGTCCAATGGAGTCTTCACCTTGCTGCTACCTGTGCTAACTAATGCCATGGGATTACCGGGCCTCAGAGATGCTGCAAGAAATAAGACACACGGGTGAAAGAGATCATCACAGCAAAGTCGACGAGGCATTTCCAGTATGAGAGCTTATCCTTCCTCTCTGAGCTTCACCCAACTCCTGCCAGGTAAGATTCACTTTTATAACATTCACTCATAGCATTGCTACTGAGACGGTATCTGCTATCTCAGTGAGGGAGCCAGAAGATTTGAATTTCATGTGGTTCTCCCATAAGCTTTATGCAGATTTAAACTTTCTGAGGTAAACACCTGTTTCTACTTAGGCTACATGTTAGACAGCTCTGCAATAACATGGCTTGCAAATCCCATTTATTTTTCACTGAATTTATCTTTATTGTTTTAGAATTATAATTTTATTTAGTAATTTGAAAGCAATCTGCACAAGAAGAGTCCAGAATGCTGCCTAAGAGCCTCCCACCCACAGAGGTCTTTACCAAGCTTGCCAGAACTGGGGGAAAGAAAGAATTCACCAGCATGGTTAGCAACATTTCTGTCAATGTTTTTAAAAGGCTCAATGACTGACTTTAATTCTTAGCCAAACAAAAACCCTAAACTGTGATGTCATTCTCATCCACACTGAAGGAAACACTTCTAGTGAATACTGCCAGGGTGGGGTGAATTTACCTCAAAGATAACAGGGGTGTTTCTGTAGCAGAGCAAATGGAACATTTAAGAACAGAACAAAATGAAGTCTGGCTCACTAAAACCTCAAAAGTTTTCACCCAAGACTGATGGTCCAAACTTCAAAATGCAGAGAAGTTTAAAGGGTGAGTGTCTTGTAGAAACTCCCTGGCACTCACTCCATGGGGTTTCTAAAGAGACTCTCTGTGTAAAACCCAGACAGGAGGAACTGTCAGTCCTCCTTCACCTGATGACATTTTAATACCCTCCCTACAACTTTACTAGAATGAAGTCACTGTCAAAAGTTCAACTGAGAAGTTAGGTTCAAAATTTTTATCGAAAGCTCTAAAACAAAGTCATATTTCTATTAGCTTGGAAGGGTGGATGTAAGAAAAACAACAAAAGCACACCACACCTAACTAAGGAAATTGGCTAATCCAAGAACAACTATCCAAAGTGATTATTCTAAACACAAATGTGAGCACTGAGGAGACAGCTCCTTAGCAGACAGACCATTCTCCTGACTTATGCAGGGCGTGAGCTCCATCCCCAGCACAAAGTGACAGGAAGAAGGAAAACTGTTTCCATTGCATTGAATGATTTCTGGTTTTGGTTTTTAATTCAGAAAGTGAGATACACCCCTCCTCCTTTACTCTTTTCAAGACACTACACAGATAACCTTAGCTGGCCCATGTACCTGGCCTCTGAGGCCACTCTGCACTCTCACTTGTCTCTTTCCAGTAGCAGAGGAAAGCACTCATTTCAATATAGGTAGTGACTTGACTCACAGCTACACTAGGGTGTTCCAGGAGGGGAAAGAAAGACTATAAGTTCCAAAGTCTTATTTATGTAACAGCTGAACTAAAGTGCTGGCTTTTTGCCTTTTCCCCCTAATATATGAGACTTACCTGACTCCTTAAAGGTTCTTTTCATATGTTTCTACCTAGCTTTTCAGCTAAAAAAAAGCTTTGGCATGCTTTAAAAAAAAAATGCGTATTAAGAGAAAAATGCCAAATAATATTCAATATAATAATTCAATAAAAGTAATCATAATTAAACAATTTAAACAACTCAAGGAAAAGGAGATATATAACATTGTGCTTGTTTTGCTTCTAATAATTGGCATGGAAGGGGATGTAAATAATGTTCCTGAGATTTTATTTACTCACTGTTCTGAGGAAGATTCACATCCCACTTCTTGGGGACTGTGCTTCCTTCCATAGCTTATCCTCCAGTGACCATGGGTGGGCAGACAAATACCAAACACAAGCTTCCAAGTCAATCCCTGACAGGATCAGTCCCAATGAACCTGCACTTTCTCTCCTACTTATAATAATCCATTCAGAAAGCTATGTCAGCCTTGGGAACAGCTTCCCCAAAACTGTAGTGATGCAGAACAATCTACAATTACTAATGTACTAAAAAGCTGAAAACACTATGATCTTTAGCATCTCATAGGTATTAATAGATAAGCTTTTTTATTATTTCGTTTTACTATTTATTTACTTATTTGGTTTTTTGAGACAGTGTTCCTCTGTGTAGCCCTGACTATCCTGAATCTTGGTCTGTAGACCAGGCTGGCCTCGAACTCTAAGATCTGCCTTTCTCTGGGAATGTTCTACCATGCCCAACAAGTTTAGTTTTTCAAATTGTGTGTGTGCGTGTGTGTGTGTGTGTGTGTGTGTAAGGGAGACAGAGACAGAGAGAAAGAGAGAGAGAGAGAGAGAGAGAGAGAGAGAGAGAGAGAAAGTAGTCGGCCATCTCCTTCTATCTTTATGTGTGTGGGATTGAACTAGGGTTTCCAGGCTACATGGTGAATGCTTTTGCACCCTGAACCATTTTGTCAACCCCATGTAAGGGATTTCAAAGTGAGGATAATTAATGAAATTTTGAATCTTGGAGAATAGTCAATGACTGATAATTGTTTCTGTGATTCAATATGATATGGGGGCTATCATATCCTTACTAGTGATATCCAATATCATATATCTTATATTCTGACCATTTACATCATCCAAACACTATAAACATCCATATTTAAACTACAAGAAAAATAGGTACATGAGTTAAAGTAAAGCTTTACCACTGAGTGTCTCTGATATCATACCTGTCTTTACAATAAGGTCATTTTACCTAAAATGACAAGAAACAAATGTTATTGTTATATTTGTATGTTAATTAGAATATATGTAAAATCCATGTTAATGTATTAGCATTTATTATATCAAAAAAGCTTATTTTAAGTAGGTATCTGCTATGTACATTTGTATAACTTTCAAATTTTTAATTTTTTGAAAGAGTTTTTCAACATAGTATAAAGGTGGATGCTATACCCTGCTTAAGTCAGTGGGTATTCAATAGGATTTCAGCAGGACTGGGCCTTGTGGTTCATTTTCTTTAGGAAGTGACTGAATGTGAATAAGGATGTAATCATCATGAACAGTCTCCTCCTCTCCATCTTATCCCTGCTGAGAGAAAATGATCTTTGGTTTGTGACATCACAGACTGTGACTGGGGAATTGGCTGATATCACACATGATTATACCCTTTCTGGGGAGCAAGATGCAGAAGAGATGCAAGCGCATTCATCTCAAGTCAGACCACTGAGACACCAGAGAGATCCATGACAGGAGCTTATTTAGGGGGGAAAAATCCTTTCCCAGCACCTGTCACTTTGCAGCATCAACTACGAAGGTTTAAAGGACCAGTTCACAGTTTACCTCACTCATAATCTGAAACATCACAGAGGTGTAGACATCATGTTACCTGATTTCACAGATGAGGAAAAGATGAAAAAGAAGACACTTCCATTAAGCAACAGACCTTAGTAGAGCAGGAGTCAGAAGACTCAGAGCGAAACTACCCCAGTACAACTGGGGATGTCAATGCTGCCCCAAACCTTGAGAAAAGCTCTCTGTATACTCCAAATGGGAAAGCCTCTCAATGTGAGAATCCCAAGTATATATTCTGAAGTGATGCATGCCCAGGGTAATTAGTACCGTGGTAGCACGTGAGCAAGAAGGGATCTAGTTAACACTCTTCTAAGAAAACAAGAACTCATCAAGAAAGAATCCCCTTCATTAGTAAATACTTGTTCCATAGGGTCCTTCAACATGAATTCACAGAGAAACAAAAAATAACTCTGGAATTATAAGTCAGAGCTCAACAAAGGAAATAAAGACAAGAGCTTACAAAGACATGTACACATATGGACAATCCTCCCTCTTTTTCTCGACTTTCTTTGTAACTATAGCTTCCAAGGACAATGCAGACCAGAAAATTCTTCCACAAACATAGATGTAGTTTCCCTGTAGACTAATAGCAATTGCCCCAGCTCAAATCCTAGTTGTCTGTGGCAGCTTCCTAGTTCAGATCATAAACAAGTACTCAATACAAAGCAGTAATATCTCCACACGTGATTACAAGGCAAGCTCATTATTTATGCTTTTTTATCTCACCTTTTGCTTGAGATGTCAGAATGTGAGAAGCCTGTAAAAGCATGTAACTGCTCCTATGTACTGATTAGTTACACCGTATTATTGAACAGTTGTTGGACAATCCTGACATCCCGTATGTTTCACATAACACGAAATAGAAGTCAAATAATTCAAAAAATGCAGATCAATCGGAAAACGCTTTGATAGTTGTCATGCAGTGTCATGCTGGTGCTGTCGTCAGAGCACAAAGGCCTTCCTATTTACTGCTGTAGAAACGTAGCATCAAATTCTGAGCTCTCTAAACAGCAAAGCAAAAGACAATGTTCAGTTCAGTTACTCCAGTGAAACCCTTGGACTCTCTGGAATACTAATCCAAAGAAGCTGGCTGGAGCACGGTTAAAGTCTCAGACACTCTATCAAGCTTAGGCACTTATCACGGCACTCTAAGAATCTCTCATCTCTTACAGACTGTCACAGGGACAGTCTTCTAGGTGTAGTATCTACAGAAAAGCCATTTGTGCCTAAAACCTTCCTTAGAACTTTGACACTGCTTCTCCTATAGCAGTTTGCCAAGTATAACTGAAAATGTATGTTTGTCTTGTCTATGAAACTCTGCGTTACTCATGGGTGAGGGCCATGAGAATAACAATCACATTGTCTACTTTCAAGTATATTCAGAATGAGTTGATCAGTGGGTATGTTCAATGAATATGAAAGTATATTCTGGTACATTCTCAAGAACAGTCTCAAACAAAAAAACGGTGCTCCTTCCCTCTCTTGGCCTCCTAGGGCACTAAGTATGCATGCAGTGCACAGACACATATGCACATAAAACACTCATATAAAAAGAAATGAAATGAAAAAACACAGAAACTGAAGAGACAATGAAATTGGCTATCAGATAGTAAGAGCAGAGAAAAATGACACCCTCAAAATCTTACATTTATTTTCTTTTTTGCTTTAATCCTTAAACTCTGCTCAAGTACTGTGGTGGTTTGAATATGCTTGGCCCAGGGAATGGCACTATTAGGGGTGTGTGCCCTTGTTTGAGTGGGAGTGGCCTTATTGGAGGAAGTGTATTATTGTAGGGGTTGGCTTTGAGACCCTCCTCCTAGCTGCCTGGAAGCTAGTCTTCTGTTTACCTTCAGAACAAGATGTAGAACTCTCAGTTCCTCTAGCGACATGCCTTCCTGAAGGCTGCCATACTTCCTGATGATAATGGGCTGAACTTTAGAACCAGTAAGCCAGCCCCAATTAAATGTTGTCCTTTATAAGAGTTGCCTTGTTCATGGTGTCTCTTTACAGCAATGAAAACCCTACCTAAGACAAGTACCTAAGTCAAATCTTTCTGAGTTTGTGGGTCACAGCATCACCAGAACCTCAGGATTCCCCATGAGTTAAGTCTATGCCAACAGTAGTGATTTCTGTATAAGTAAAAGCAGTGGCAAAAGCCTGTGCTATCATAGAACTGAAGGCAAGCGTAAGCTGGTATGGCTTCAGAACTCATCCCTGGATGCTGGAGTCTACTACTGCTGGAGTTAGCTGCAGTAAAAAAAATGATTAGATATGTGGTCTTCGCCAAGTCTGCAATTTCATGTCTGGTGCACGGCTCAAGATTTTGAGTGTTGTCATACTATATTTTAGCAGTTACATTCCTTCAAGAAAGATCTTAGATAAAAACATAGATGTGGAAAGCATACAAATCTAGTTCTCTGAGAGAGAAAGGCTACAGCCTACAGGTCCCTGCTTTTGCCGTCTCTCCCCTGCTCTTTCTGGACAGTTCTTAAAGTGTGTACATTGTAGTTGTTCTGCCATCTAGAGGATTCACAAAGGCACTCTACATTTTATATGTTTATATAGTCCAAACAGATACTGCCAAAGACTAATCCACAATTCCTCATATGCGTCATGTAAATCAATAGTATTTTCTATCCTAAGAGGATCCAGGCTGCAAACCAGCATTGCCTAGACTTACAGAATGCCACGTGGTTATTCTGTTGTCTCAGCAATGATCAAGCAACCAAAACCTAGGATTCAAATAGATTACAAGTTTATTTTAGACAACTCTAATTTGTGTTGGGTTAAATATGCTAGAAGTAAATAAAATTAACAAACTCTCAGTAAATTGTATCATGTGTAATCAGGAAACCAAGCATAGAAATGAAGCAGAGAGATTTTGCCATAAAATGTTTCAAAATGCAGTGCGAGAAATCAAGAGAATGGCTGGAGATTCTGGTAAGTAGGACCCTTTCACTGGAAATTCTGATGAGCAGGAGTCTTTCAAATGTTCTTTCCTTATCATTTTGCTAATCATTGTGTTATTCTTAGCTGATTCCAAGCCTAAAGGTTCTGTAACTTACCTGACTATGAAAGAAAGACAGAGCCTGAGGACGTAAACCTGAGCTTCAGTGTAACTAAATATTGTAGCACATTATAATAGATTAAATTAACTTTAAAAGAGGGGGATAGGTAATTCCAGTACATGGAAAGCAGATCAGCCAAAGCTAAGTAGTGAGTGAGTGTTTGCCTATACACAGTACCCTGCATTCAATCCCCAGTACCTGCCAGTAGCCCATCAGCAAGGCATGGTGCCCCCCACCTGGAACCCCAGCACTAGGAATATACAAACAACAGAATATGAAGTTCAAGGTTACCCTTGGTTGTAAAGCCCAAGCCCCTGGGCTATATGAAATATTGTCAAAAGAAAAAGTCAGATATATGATCTCCTATGAAAAAAAAAATTTCGATTATTATATTTGACCTATTGGTTCTATGACAGTTTATTCATTTCTGCTCAGCAGCCTTCTCCAGGACTACTGCATTCACTAAGGAGTTGTCAAAATTGTTATGAAACAAATCCTCTTTCAAAACTAGTTTCTCTGGCTGACGAGATGGTTCAATCAGTAAAATGCTTGCTGCAAAAAACTTAATTCAATTTCTACACCCACACTTTTTTTTTTTTTTTAAGCTGGCACACACTTGTAAGTCACTGAGGAGGCCTCTGAAAGAGGACAATCCCTGGGGCTTATTGGATAGATAGCCTAGCTCAATTTGTGATCTCCAGGTCACTAAGAGACCCATCTCAAAATAAAACAGACCACATCCAAGTGACAACACACTCTGTCCTCTGGACTCCACATGCATACACACATATTGTACATGCACACTAATATGCACCTTAACATGTACATGAACACACAAACACATAGCTTCCAAGGTAACCAACTGTCTCCATTTTCTAAAAGAGATATTTTAATAAATGTTCTTGAGATTCTACTGTAAGTATTTTATTTTAAACTATTCCAGACAGACAACCAACACCTGTACAGTTATTACAACGCTTGCTCCGTCATGTTGAATGGGATTGTATGTTTCTGTGGAGCAGCTATAAACAGACATGGAAAGAAAGGCTCCAGTGGCCAGTACACCTTTATTCTGTAAGGTATTCTAAAAATATATTATTAGCTCCTTATAAATGTATACCCACTAAGGTTTTTAAGGCCCAGACTGACCTGTTATAGCCATAAATATACAACCATCTTCATTGCTAACAAATACAAGTACCAAGAAAAAGAGAGAATTTTTTTAAATAAACTTATCTTTTCAGTCTTAGATTGCCAACTGAATCTTTGAAGGAAATGCCCTAGGTAGTGGAATCATGGGTTACTCTCCTTTCTGTGCTCTCTCTTCCCACTTCTGAGCAAGGCTCTTGTGATATAATCTACTATGGACAGGGGTAAAAGAAACAATATTACAGGATCTCTTGAGAAGAAAACCAACTCCTAACAGCCATTTCTTATGCAGAAAAGACATGCCTAAACTGGTCAAAGCAATGAGAAAAAGTGTCTGCTGAATGCTCAGCCTTATCAGATATTTATATCACCCCCTTCAGGTTCAGAGAAGATCACAGAAAAGAGGGCAGAAAGAATGTAATGGAGGAAGGGATAGAATGTTGTGGAACACTGTCTTTCAGAAATGACATGGCTGTTGCATCTACAAAGTCATTGCAACTCATTGCATTGATTTTGATTCATCATTGGCCCATCAGTGCCTTATCATGGACAGGGGAGGTACTTAAGAGGCCTTATCATATCCTGAAGACTTAGGTGCTGGTGAGTATAGCCTAGTGGGTAGAGAGGCAGCTTAGTTCTGGGCATCATCTCCATCACCACCTAGACACACTTGGAATTCCAGACACTCCAGAAGCTGGAGGATCAAAACATGCTAGATCTTAGTCAGGTACAAGGCCACCCTGTGTATATTAGACCTTGTGTCAAAACAACAAACAAAAAGTTAGATCCATCCTGAATGTTTATAGGTAGTTAATGGTAGCTAGCGGGGATGGGGTTCACGAGGCCCCACTCTTCCTTGAGGAAGTTAGTGACTGTTGAATGAAGGAAAAACATCTTCTTTAGTGAAACAGCAGCTTGTAAAGTATAAAGTATCCATGTTCCTATAAATAACTCTTCACCCTTTTTCCTCTTAGCAACCCTAATTAAACCCATTAGGTCACACACAGACAGACACAGACACAGACACACACACACACACACACACACACACACACGGAGGAAGGAAGGAAAGAAGGAAGGAAGGAAGGAAGGAAGGAAGGAAGGAAGGAAGGAAAGGTATGAGGAAGACTAATTGGAAAAAGCAATCAGTGAAAGGGAAGGGCAGTGTGATAGTGAATATGATCAAAATACATGTAAATGTATGTGTGAAAACGCCAATGAAATCCATTATTATAATTAATATATGTTCAATATCTAAGTTCATGATCACAACAGTATCAACTGGTTATGACATGATTAATAATACTCTGTACAGAAAAAAGTAAATGTGAGCTCATGCGGGTTTTCAGGAGAATAAAGGGGATAGTATCCATCTCTTCCCTCTTGACATTCAGAAACCTCACCTACTTCGCTTTTTAGAAAGAACCTGAACAACACAGCTTCAACTTCACTGAAAGCCCATCTGATCAACACTTTCAGAAATGTGAACATGAAACAGAATGAAGCAAACCCTTCACCTCCTCCCTTAGACAGTGCACATCACAGCACATTCTAACATGCACATCCTGTTCTCTGTTAGGTCACCATGCATAGCATTCAAGTTTCTCAGCTTAGCTCAGCGACAAGGAACACAACTGGCACACTCTCTCCTTTGGGACATTCTGAAAGCATGACATGCTTACTTGTCTTCTCGTATTTCTATATCCATGTCTGAGAAACTGAAACTTGAAAGTCTTTGACAAAACCTACAAACAGAGAATGCTCCATCCTCTTCCAATCTCATGTTTCCAGTGATGGGATCTTGGTGCGACTTAGTCCTCTCTTTGTAACGCATCCACGTTCATATTAGAAAGGACTATTTGAAAATTCACTATTCCCATTTAAAACTATAAAGAGGCATAATGAAGGCTGGCCGTTGTGAATAACCAACACTCATGTTCTGGCAGTATTTCCTGAGCTTCCCCTGAACATGCTCCTGTACTAGACTAGGATAAATCTAACATAAGCATAGGACTCTCAGTGCACTCCTTTAAAAATCAAAGGAAGAACATTTTAAAAGCAAAAGTTAAACGTACATTGGAAAAATTGGTCCTTAATTGGTCTGAGAAAAATGGAACTCTGAAAAAAAATTATTTATTCCAGCAATATCAATAATTGAGAGGCAAAGGCAAAAGAATTACTTCAAGTTCAAATCCAGCCTAGACTGTATAGTGAATTCCAGGCCAGTCTGGGCTATAAAGTAAAACCCTTTCAGAAAATAAAACAAAACTATGTGATTACATGCATGTGTGTATATGTGTGCTTTTAACATTTTATAAATCACCACAGAGGACAAAACCATACAGGACTCAATCCCTAAACCCCAGTGCAAAGGAAAACATTGAAATTCAAATGGGTGTCTGCTGCCATGATTTAGAAACTGCAGTCTGTACAGCTACCAAAAACAAAGTTTTCTTTGAGCATCTTAGCTCCCACAAATACCTTCAAGGCCCTGGGTTAAACTAAGCTTCAGTTCTCTAATCTAAAGTGAACATTTTGGCCCCCCCCCAAAAAAATGGCTGAGATTGTGCATGAGATGAACACTCCAGGGAAGAGGTGCCAATGGCTCAAAACACAGACTTCACACAAGAGCAGCCTGACCCCCTCAGAGATCTCAGGGAGCATAGGCAGGAAGAAACAGGCATTCAGTGCTTAAGAGAAAAAAACTTACACACTTGCACATCTTCCCTCTAGCAATTTCTTCTGCCTACTTAACAGAAGAACAGGGTGAATCAAGAGGCCTAAGACTGCTATCAAAAGAATTCATTCAGAACAATAGCTTCTCTAGCCATGAAGTACCCATGCAATAATGCTTCCTAACTGTCTATTCTCTGGCTTTCAAAACAAAACTCAACTTACCTTTCCACTATGATCTCGAAGATCATAGGGAAAAGAAGCATATGGATAAAAATGGAAATTAAGACTTCCTAACTAGCTGGGCAGTGGTGGCACAGGCCTTTAATCCCAGCACTTGGAAGGCAGAGGCAGGCGGATTTCTGAGTTCAAGGCCAGCCTGGTCTACAGAGTGAGTTCCAGGACAGCCAGGACTACACAGAGAAACCCTGTCTCCAAAAACCAAAAAAAAAAAAAAAAAAGACTTCCTAACTGCATTGATGCTGCTTTTCAAAATGATACACAGTAAACTAGTGTGGCTCATAGCAACCGGAGGGAGGCAAGACAAGGTACATGGCAATCCCATGCTCAGCCTTTAAGCTACAACAGTCCCAAATTCTTATTTAGAAGCTATAGTGTTTGGCTGACAAGCACACACACTCCCACGCAGACTGGATTTCCTATTGTTCTATTAACAGCATACCTTCCAAGATCATTCCATTGAGAATGTCTTAATTTGACAAGCCTGAACTGATACAGCCTGTGCTAAAGTGGTTTCCCCATACTTCACTTACATAAGGATATTCTGATGTGGCTCCATATACCAACACTCCAGATATATCAACTGTCATGTAACCACCTCAGGCAGTAGGAACACACTCTGAATGTTTAACATACATAAAGAATTCCTAGGAGAAGGACCATGAGAGTACGCAAAGCACATATAAACACAGGAAACTTCGAATGTCACAATAGGCAGTCAGAAACCTATGGGCTAAAGAGGTTGATATCTCAGCAGTTAAGAGCACCAGCCACTCTTCCAGAGAACCCAGGTTCAATTCCTAGATGGAAGTATAAAACCATTTGTAACTTCTTTCAAGGAATCTGATGCCTTCTCCATGGACACTGGACATATATGTGGTACACAGAGAATTCCAACAATCTAGAATTCAGAAATGCTTTGGAAAAATAAGTACTTTCTCATCCTAAAAAAAGGAATCAGACACTCCCAAGACTCAGGAGTCAGGGGCAAGAGGCTCTCCATGAGACCAACTTTATCTACAGAGCAAGTTCAAGGACAGCCAGGGCTGTTTAGAGAGACCCTGTCTCAAAAACATCAAGAGGAGGAAAAACAAAAGGAATCAAGCCAGAAGCTACTGTGGCCACCTGGAGTCACATACTGAGCTTGGGTGCAACTATACAATCACCAAGTTGTCAGGCCTTAGCAGCAAGCCTCTACTTAATCATCTCTCAGAATGCCAGGGGGTCGGGGTTGGGGATGATTGAGTATGAATGCTAAGAAGCAGGGTGAAAAACCAGTAAAAAAAAAAAAAAAAACAGTGGCATCTTATCAATTTCCTAAAAAATAGAAAGCAGACAAATTTCACTTGACTTTTGGCATGCATGGCTTATAACACATAATTATCTTCTTGCTTGAGTTAATAATTATCAGCAGTCAAGGACAACTCATTTTGTGTTGGAGTTCCTGAATGCCTCTGTCATAATAATCCAAGGCTGAAAAAAAATCCACATTTCCCAGATCTTCCAGTTTAAATGAAACAAGTAGCGACAATAAGAATGTTTCGGGCTGGTGAGATGGCTCGGGTTTATATAAAAAGCATAATCTTTACAAAAATTAGCAATGAAATGTGAACGTATGAATAATCTTGCATAACAAATTAGCTGCACAGAATTCCAAATCGCTACACTACAATGAGAATGGTGAAATACTACGCAAGTCAGGTCTATGAGACAGTCAGGCACCTGGGCTTCTGGGCCTGCTGCTGTTCATAGAATGGTAGGAACATTGATTTACAGAGCAAGACTCCTCAGAGATAACTGATTCCCTGGTTATTTCTTGAGTTCCTATTATTGAACATTATGGAAACTCAGAGTGCCCAACCTTACTTTTCTTAAAATATTGTTTAGTGTTTTCAAATGCTACTTACTATTATAGGTTGAGCCATTTCCTCAGCCCTCATGGTGTCCTTTTTAAGGGGAATAAGATCAGTGTAGAGCTGAGAATGAGACTGGTCCCCAAAGGCTCCATATATTTGGTAATTAGTCCCCAGTTGATTTGATAAGCTGCCAGGGAAGGATTAGGAGGTATGGTCTTATTGGAAGAGATGTGTCACAGGAATGGACTTTGAGGTTTTTAAAAGCCTATCCCAATTCCTCTCTCTCTCCCCTCCCTCATCCTCCCCACCTCTTCTCTCTCCCTCTCCTTCTCCTCTCCCTACCCCCCACCCCCCTTCTTGCTGCATGAGAATCAGGATGTAAAGCTCTTGGCTACTTCTCCAGTATCAAGCCTGCCTGCATGCTGCCATGGTCCTCACCACAATTATAGACTAAGCCTCTGAAAGTGTAAACGAACCCCAATTAGATGCTTTCTTTTATAAGAGTTGCCTTGGTCATGGTGTCTCTTCACTATAATAGAACCGTGACTGAGATAAGCAGACATTATAGCCCAGCAGAAAGGAGGCAAGAGCGGTTGAGAAGAATGTGCTATGTGCTGTTAGCACACAACATTCAGACTTGATGATGTGGTTAAGTAGACACCTATCAATCTGAAGAGTGTCTGGAATATGTCAATCCCAAAAAAGACTTATTCATTTTCTCTTACCAGAAGTAAAAATAACCTAACATAACAAATAATCTAAATAAACTGACACTTAACTGGAAAATGAACTTAGACTCTGCAGTCACAGCTGTGATCCTAGGACACTGCTCAGGGGACTAGGTCCAGAAAGAAGCACAATTGCCAAAAACGATGACAGGTAAAGCAGCAGCTGCCCTAGAGAACAAAATTAACCAACAAACCAAGTATGATTTTGGTGACTTTGATTTACCAGGGCACAATCTATGGAAGAGAATAGATCAAAGTGGGTGAAGCTAGGTACCTTAGGCTATAATGATAAAATACAGGAGTTTAAGGCTGACATGATTGTTCAGTAAATAAAGGTACTTTGCCACCAAGCCTGAAGGCCTGACTTTAATCCTGAGGCTCAGGGGCTAGAGAGATGGCTCAGTGTTAAGAGCACTGGCTGCTCTTCTAGAGGTCCTGAGTTCAAACACATGGTCCCAGCAACCACATGGTAGCTCACAACCATCTATAATGAAACCTGATCCCCTCTTCTGGCATGCAGGTATACATGCAGATAGAGAATTCATACACATTAAAATGAATCAATCAATCAATCAATCAATCAATCCTGGGCTCAGGTGGTGTAAGGAGAAAACTGACTCCAAGTTGTTCTCTGTCCTCCATATATGCTCATGGTATACATACCCCATTGGCACACAAATGAATAAATGTCATAAAAACATTTTTAGACTCTTGAGACATTGATCAGAGGTTAAAAGCACTGGCTGCTGTAGCAGAGGACCTGTGTTCTGTTCCTGGCACTTACATAGTCACAACCATCTATAACTCCAGTTCCAGGGCACTTGACGTCCTCTTCTGGATTCTGCAGGCACTGCATGCATGCATATGGCGAGCATTCATACAAGCAGGCAAAACACCAATACACATAAAGTAAAAATAAATAAATCTTTTAAAGTCTATATTGCAGACTTTAATGCAACAGTAGCAATGCTGAGCAAACCAAACAGCATTTGTGGAAATAAATGAAGATAAAACCAAAAAACAGATTCCAAACAAACCTCTCTGCTAAGTACAAACTGTCTATCAGACTACTTACTAGTGACCACTAGGAACAAGATGCAAACAGACCCAACTGGGACAATCATGGTAACACAATAAATGCTAGAGGATAAACTGAGAACAGGTCATTCAGATTAGGTCTCAATTCATGGTAGTGATGATACTAAGTCTGCTTTAAAAAAAAAAAATTATACAGAGCTTAGGTTAGCCCCCACCCTCTGGTGTAAAGGCACAAACCTCCTAATAGTTTCCAAGGAAGATTACTAAAAAGAAAAGAAAAAAGGAAAGGAAAGAAAAGAAAGAAAATAGGAAAAGCAAAACAAAGCAAAAGGTAAATTAAACCTAAGCAAGGACAGAAAGGACAGAAGGGCTGAGAAACAGAACTGAAATCTCTATGCTGGCTATTTGGTAAAACAGCGACTGGGCAACTTAAGATAATCAAGCTACACATAGATCCACAAAGATCCACACATAGCATGGGAGAATAAAAAAGGACAGACTTTGGTAGAGGAGCAAAAAAGAAAATAATTCTATTTAATTAAAAATTAAAAACTCAAAAAAAAAAAAAAAACACT
The DNA here is from genome assembly GCF_011762505.2 of Arvicanthis niloticus. Classification (NCBI taxonomy): domain Eukaryota; kingdom Metazoa; phylum Chordata; class Mammalia; order Rodentia; family Muridae; genus Arvicanthis; species Arvicanthis niloticus. The sequence continues at coordinate 84,130,108 of NC_047659.1, read as the reverse complement.
AAATAAAGCTGAAAAGGCCCATAATGGTAACTCACAAGGAGGAACAAAGAACCAATGTAAGAAATATTGGGAGCAAGGGTCCAAAGGGATGCATTATAGACATTCACAGACATCTACAGGATCCCTAAGCAAATAGGAACCAAAAGGTCACAAATACAAAAGAATGGAAGAGGAAATGAGGCCAAGTTAGCTAAACACGGTTTTAGAGCAAGAAACTGAAAGCTGACTGTGATGGAGCCAAGGATGCAGCAGCTGACTGTGATGGAGCCAAGGATGCACTGAACCAGCAAACACTGAAGGAACCTGCATCACAGCAGCAAAAAGCAAACCACTCTGGGGACCGGCAGTTTTGCAAACAAGTTCTAAGCCTTCATCTTCTGCTCTTATCTTTTTGAGGTTTTAAAAGACAACATCTGATTTGACCTACTTCTATACTCTGATGTAAGAAATATTATTTTGTCATTAAGCTAATTTTTTAAGTTAAAATCTAGTTCTATTTTTTTGTTTTGTTTGTTTTGTTTTGTTTTGTTTTTCAGATAATCCACATACCAACAGAAGGGTTCCCTTACTAAAGTGCCTTTGTAAGATGAAACTATTTTAATACAAAGTATATACTATGTAGAAAGTCGGGAGTCAGGAGGATCAATGATCTGGACCAATGAAACTGGTCCACTGGTTCATGGAAAGAATGGTTCAAGGTTCAGGAGCACAGGCTACTGGCATGGTAATCTTCTTTGCCCTTTCAATCTAAATTGATGACAGAGTGGGGAAATCAAATATCATTAAAACTAGAACTGCCCTCCAAAGTAACTTTGCACAGTAGCACTGAGAATAATATGCGAAGGCTCTAAATGAAAGTGCACACAGATAACTCTAGGACCAGCCTTATCTAATCACATCCTTTTCAGACTTTCACTAAAAACTAAACACAGCTAACACACTCACTCCTAATATTTTTCTTCACATTCATCTTCAGCCTTATCCTGGCTATTGTGTTCACATAGTCTGCACACAGGAACTCTGGTTGGTAATCATGGCATCTTAAAGGGACTGACTGTACAAATTCTTAAAACATGGCTGAGAATTAGAACACTGCATATCTGGTTCAGAGTCTTAGAGAAAGAGTGGACAGCTGCAAACTTCCAATCCCACCAGAACAAGTATAATTTCAAAACAAGCCATACATCTTCCCATGTCGTCCAGAAACAAAGATGTAGATGCTTCAGGCCATGCTAGTGACTCAAGGCAAGCAGTGCCTATTTCCACAAGCTAATGAGTTCTACAAAGGAGTCTTTCAGAGGAAGACTTGTGCAATTTAAAAATGGAGACTACATATGAACAATTAAAGAATAATTATTTTATTATTATTAAATATATTATCAAATACTAATTAAACCAAGGTAGCCAGAGTACCACCAACCTCCCCGGAGGGCCAAAGCCTACACACCTGCTGTATGCCTCTCCCTAACCATTACCCATCTTCTTCAGTTAAAAGTTTTCTTGTGTCTGATCTTTTGAGAGAGTTTCACTATGTAGACTAGGCTAGCCCTGTACTAGTGACCCTCCTACTTCAGCCTCCCAGGCACTGGATGACAGGTGAACACAAGCACACTGGCTGAACTACACTGAGGTCTCTCTCCTGCAGGTATGTGATGTTTTTTGTTCCACGTGATGTCTGAGAGACTCACTCATATCTCTGTACATTCTGTTCACTACTGATAGATATGTGAGTTGCTTCCATTTGTGATTGTGAGCAACTGTGAATTGCCAGCAATTCATCTATGAAATTCATGCACCTATACTAGAATTCTCTAGCAATTCACCAAGGGTAGAAGTGCTGGATCCTTAACTTTACTGGAAAACAGCAATCAACAGTCCAGAGTGAATGCATTGACATTAGCAAACACCACATGGGTAAGATAGGAACTCACTCCTTAATCATCAGTCCTCGAAAGTTAGCTGCTGTACCTGGAAAACTCACCCAGACATCATCTCTAAGCATTCCTCCCTCAGAGCCTTGAGCGTGCTGCCTTTGCCTTGAAAACTCTTCTCTATATACCCACAATGCTTCCTCCCTCATCTTCCCCAGGAGGTTAAACAAATCTTCTCAGTAAGAATTTCTCTGGCCACTCTATAAAACTGCAGTAGCCCTTCCCCACTGATTCCTACCCGCAAGCAATTGCCATGATTTAATGTATTTATTTATATATATATATATATATATATATATATATATATATATAAACAGCACTAAAACTCAGAATTGCTGTAAGGATCAGAGACTGTGTATCTGGAGGCTACTCTTCAAATATTATGATCAGAGAATGAAATAAACCTCAGCAGGAGACCACCACAGCTGTTCTGCAACCTGCATGAAAAGGCAGGGCAGCCCTTCTCAGTATCACACTGCAGTGAGAAGTCAATAAACCAGAAGCAGAGTGGAGAAGAAATGTACGGCCTCAGCAAAGACTGGACGACTGCCATCTCTCAAGATGGATAATCAAAGCCCTGAGAAGAAATTAGTATGCAGACTACCAGAAAATAACAGGATTCCACCATGTGCCTGACTTTAACTTATATAAATAAAATGCTTCAAGAAATAACCAAAATCATAAACCAATGAACATTCCTGCTGGGCTAGACTAGAATTTTAATTGAATTCAAACATTCATGCCTTATCTCTGACTACATTAAACCCACATGTAGAATAGAAGCTAATTTAACCACATTATTTCAATTCTTCCTCCAAGATCTTTTAACCAAATAGCTCGTAAGAATTAACTAGCCATTCCCCTCTGTTTCCTTCCTCCTAACTTGAATAAAAAGTGTTCATAATCTATAACTGGCCAAAGTGCAGGGAACAAGATGGAAATGCTCAGCTGATCAATAAAATTATTTAGGGTTTGAGTTCTTGAATTGTCAGAGCAGAATACATTTGTGCATCGACATCTGAAGACGTTACGCTGTGTGCAACATCCATTCATAGCACTAGACTCAATCATGTACTAACACCCTAGAAACTTTTTCCTACTTGGAATTGGTTTATTACTCGTAGTCTAGTGTAGACATTCAAATCATAGGCATGAGCCAGCAAGAGAACTCAGCACTTGCTGCCACGCCTGTATCCCTAAGAATCACATAGCAGAATGAGAAAACTAACTCCTGCAGGTTGTCCTCAGACCTCCACAGAGCATGTCATGGCACAAGTACATACAGGCATGCACACACCCACACACACAAAATAACATTTTCAATGCCATTTCAAAAGTAACAAAATGTCCATGCAACCTCCCTAGCACTAAGCAGCAAGCAAACAACTCGGACTCTCACCTGCAGAGCTTAGGAGAACACTGAAGTCTGTGCCCCGCTGAGATTCTCCACTTTCACCATTGACCTCCTTTTCAGTATCTTGATATCGATCCCAGTTGGAGACAATCTTTCTTCTAGAAAAATTTCCTTGCTCGTCATTCTCTTCTCCATAGGTCTCTGAATCACTGTCATCTTCCACCTGCAATCAGTAGAGGCAAATCAATAGGCAGACAGTGGAGTCCTGGCCTAGACATTTTCACAGTAAAATAAATACAATAGTACATAGTTATGTTGCTGAAAAGTGAATTTGTAAACAAGGCTGGGATCCTAAGCAATATTTCCAAAGAACCTCACTATATCGGAGCTTTATCTCAGGGTAACTTTCCAGTAAGTAACGTAAAGGAAATTGGATACATTTTGCTTGAACATACATCCATGTATAATAGCTATTTTATCTAGTTCAAATAATTGAGGCACAGGATTATTGAGACTTTAGGGCCGGGTGGTGGTGGCGCATGCCTTTAATCCCAGCACTTGGGAGGCAGAGACAGGTGGATTTCTGAGTTTGAGGCCAGCCTGGTCTACAGAGTGAGTTCCAGGACAGCCAGAGCTACACAGAGAAACCCTGTCTCAAAAAACCAAAAAAAAAAAAAAAAAAAAAAAAAAAAAAAAAGACTTCAGGACCAGAGCCTGCCAAAATGGCTCAGAGGATAATGGCACTTGATGCACAAGCCTGATGACCTGAGTTCCAACCCTGAAACCCATATATAGGTGAAAGCAGGGGCTCAGAGGTTAAGAGCATTGGCTGCTCCTCCAGAGGTCCTGAGTTCAATTCCCAGCAAATACATGGTGACTCACAACCATCCATAATGGTATCTGATGCTCTCTTCTGGTGTGTCTAAGACAACTACAGTGTACTCATATAAATAATAATAATAGTAATAATAACATGAAAGGAGAAGTCGATGTAATTAATTGTCCTCTGACCATCACACACACACACACACGGGGGGGGGGGAGGGGGAGATGGGAGCGGGGAGAAAGAGAGAGAGAGAGAGAGAGAGAGAAAGAGAAAGAGAGAGAGAGAGAGAGAGAGAGAGAGAATATATAATGGGGTTGGAAAGATGTTCTTCCAGAGACTTGGGTTCAAATCCCAACATTTTTGGCAGCTCCTAATCATCTATAACTCCAGTTTTAAGGAACCCAACACCCTCTACTGGACTCTACAGATACTGCATGCATGTGGTGCCCAAACATACAGTCAGGCAAAACATCTATACACATTTTTTCAAAGAGAATAAAATAATGAAATTGAAAAAATAGTGGAGGAATAGAAAAAATAAATTAATTAAACATACTTAATGGGTTAGGGTGGGTGTCAGAAGCAGAAGGTCCCAGTTCCATCCCCAGTGCATCAACTCCCCCATCCCTGCCAAATATCTCTCTCTCTCTCTCTCTCTCTCTCTCTCTCTCTCTCTCTCTCTCTCTCTCTCTCTCTCTCTCTGATTCCAACAGTCCAACCAGAGGAAACAGTCATCCTGAGAACAGCTGAGGGAATGTGAACAATGACTAGGCAGTTGAGAGTGTCATTAAGAATGAGCGGTAATACTATTTACTGTTTGCTGAGCGGTATTATGAATTTCTAATATTCTCATGCATTACTACATAGACAACCTTAAGTGAAAAGATGAAACATGTGGGAGCTGGCTCAAAATAGTGTTTGAAAAGGAATGGTGGCCAGAAATAAACTTCTCACATGACCACTGCTGAGACTGGGCGGGGAGGCATAGCAATTCGTTATACAGTTAGCCTATGTGGTGTCGGAGATTTGAAACTTTCCATAATAAATGAGATGATTTTTAAAGAAAAAAAAATGAATGTAGAATCTAAATACTTAGTTCAAAAAAGTCTAAAAGGTTATATTATCCTTATCAAGAAAAGAAAACTACTGAAATATATTCAAGCCAACCATTTATATACAAGTGTTAAGTTTGAATTTTTGAAAATCCAGTTAGCTAGGTATGGTGGCACACACTTGTAATTCCAACATCATCATGAATTGGAGGTAGCCTAGACTACAAAGCAAGACCTACAGACCAGTGATGGCTTTGTGAAGACGGAGAGTCAGCTTCCTTAAGGTTGTGGCTCCTGGTAGGCTCACCATGCCCCACTGGACAGCCCCACTATCAGGAGTTTATGGGCAGCATGAATTGGACTCAACAGATTACTAGAGTTGGGGGAGAGAACAGGGAGGTGGGGAGGATCTGGAAGGGGTCAGGGTCAAATTTAAGGGATAAATAGGATCAAAATACATGATGCGAACTTCTCAAAGAATTAATTAAAGTATTTTTAAAGCACTTTACTAACACAGAAATAGGACATTTGTACTGTATGAAATGATGAAGATGAAAACTAAGATCAAATTTAAAACCCACATTTGGGCTTCCAGTGTAGGAGACACAAGGACCTCCATTCAAAATCCCCAGAGCAACCTGGAAAAAGAAAAACTCCTTCTCATCACCGAGAGAGTACCATAATACACATATTCCCAGTTCATTCCTCTATTAATACATTTTATTTTTGGTAACCAATTTTATTAAGTCAGCATGTTCTACCTCTCCATTTCAATACATTTCATTTTCTATATCACACACACTATTGAGAGGGCTGGATCTGTTCTGTTTCTGAGACAATCATATCATGCAGCTCCAGTTCTCAGATTCAGATGCTTCAGCCTCCCAAGCGCTGAGGTCACGGGCAGGTGCTACCACTCCCAAACCACAGAGGCTACAGACTTCTAGCCCCACCCTTCCAAAACCAATTCCTTTAAAGCTTGTTTCTGACAGCAGGTTCCCAATGTGTTTGTTCTATCTGCCCACTATCCTACATCATTAGAAGCCACCAGCACGAGCTTTCTTTATAGTATGTCAATTTATTGACAAGACCAGGCCAAGGAGCATGCAGAAGAGTCCATCTTCTGTCTGGCTTTTTCCTCGTTTTTCTTAAATTATTTATAAATTTGTTTTTATTTCCAATGTTACCTAATGCTCAGCCAAACATGTCTTGGCTAAAATACACTATATGTGGTCCCCTGAACACAGCTGCATCACATCAGTTGACAAACAAATGGAAACCCCAGCACAACTAACTGTGTGACTGACAGAGGGTTGAGTGGCAGGTCTACCCACTCACAGTACAGATATGACCTCAAGTCTATTTAGGACATGTCTGCAATGTTACTTTAGTCATCAACCATTCACCCAACAAATATCATATCAGTCAATAATTTTCACTTAAATGAAACTGCATAAAATTTCCTAAAAGGATGGACTAAATAGGCCTTCCAGTATCTTTCAGCCCTCAAATATCATAAGCCTCACTATAAAAACAAGAAAATGGGTATATGTATTAAAATCTAGAGATTACAAATGTGGCCTGAAGCCTGGAGGCTGCCATCTCTATAAACTTCTGAAGGCCCAAAGATGCTGGCTGATTCAAGTTATTTAATGAGTGAGGTCTGCTACATAAGTGACTAATAGCAAAGACTGATGAGAACTTGGGGGCTAGAATGAGAGCTCAAAGTGTGAGCAGGGTTAGCGTGGGGAAACCTAATATTCTTTTATTGTCCCAGGGAGTAAGTTCATAGAAGCTTCTCCAGTTAGCCTGAAATCTCTAAGCAGCTAAAGCACATGGCAAAATGTATACCTGAGCACAATAATGATTCTGATATAAAACACAACTGTGGCCAGAGAGCCTGTTCCTGCAGTAAAACAAACATTAAAATGAAAGGCAGGAGACCTGGAGGGAACTAAGGACCATGCAATTGCCACTATTCAATAGTCCCTGAATGGTCATGACAGACTGGCCTCTTGCAGATGAACAACTCCCTAATCTCAAATTAGAGGTGCACCAAACTAGCTTCTCATTGCTCCTACTCAAACACAAGGGCCAGAGGAGCCCCCATCAGAGGAGAGAAGAACGAAGCAATAACACATAAGAGACATTTGCTTCCTTATACAAACATGGACATAGAAAGTGGATACAGTACTACATAAACATGGTGCTGTTTTTATGTTGACATCATTTCAAAGCTAAACAGGTAATTTTCACCGTAATACTTTGTACCTGGATGCTGGTCATTGGTTGCAGTGTTCATAAAGTAACAGAAACCCAATTAGGTTACTTATAATCAAAGTACAGCTGAGCAATTATCCTGCCCAGTGGCAACACAAATAACAACAAAGTTCCACTGGAACACACAGAGACGCTCAGCTAAAATGAATACTGTTATACATGCAGTTTTTCTAATAGGCAAGAGTCTATTTGACTTCACCTACTCTACAGAATGGAGATGAAGAAAATCCTTCAGTGGACAGCTGCTCAGGATGGACGATCTAAAACCCGCCATTAGTTGGGTATGGTGGTACACGCCTTTAATCCCAGTAACTCAGGAACAAAGGGAAAAAAAAAGACTACTCAATTTTCAACTTAGTGAATGGTGTAACAACAGTTTTATTCTCAGAACAGTAGAGCCAGCAATTCTTTGTACACTAATACACAAATACCACCAGGAGACCAGGATTTTGTCAAGGTCTCTCTGCCACTTCTGAACAATGATCACTTGCTCCCCAATGTCTGGTAACATACCTCTCTTTTCTATCTGAGACCAACCCAGAATTGTCTTTAGGGTTCACATTTCCAGTGACAGTCTCAAGGCAATTCAGACTCCTAAAATGCAACCACCCCAATTTTTCCAGCCATCCCCCAGTTCAACAGCCACTTCTGTCTTTAAAATAATCATTGCAGCTGCACTTCACTCCTGAAATAAATATGTGGAGAGACTGGAGAAATGGTTCAGCAGTTGAGAGCACTTGCTACTCTTCCAGAGGATCTGGGCTAGGTTCCTAGGACCCAAGTTTGGCTCCCAGTCCCATAGGCAGCTCACAACCACCTGAAACTCCAGTTCCAAAAAATTCAAGGTCCTCTGGACTGTGAGCACCTACATATATGTATGGTACATCCATGGTACATATTTTGGCATTCATGCATACTCACAAAATAATAAATCTTTAAAAAGAAAATCCATTCGAAGCCAATTTGTGTTGATTACTGGAAAAAAAAAATGTGTTTCTAGTTGGATTAAAGGTGTACACTAGGGCTGAGCCACACAACTAAAAACAGGGTTTTCCAATAAATAACACAATCTCAGGGTTCACACTGTGATCAAATATCCTGCAACAGTGGTGTGGTGTGATAGCACATACTTACACTCACCAGGCTAGGGCAAGAGGACGGCTTGGGTTCAAGGGTTCAAGGCCAATCTAGACAGCACAGTAAAACCCACATCTCTATTATACTAACAGTAGTAGTAGTATAAGGTTTATTTCTTTTTCGACTCAGAGTGCTAAACCACTGCTTTTCTAAAGTCTTTTTCTATTCAACTTTCCTCTCCTTAACTAAACCCACTTCCTTGCCAAATCCACTGCTCAATCTACCTGTTAACAATTCATTTTTTAAAAGCCTAAAAGGAATGTTCAAGTCTCTCCAGAGAGATGGAGCAAAGCAAAGCAGCCCTGCCATATGCCATTCACCCACCTTGATCCAATAAAGCCGAGCAGTTTCCCTGAAGGAAGTGTCATCTCATCAGCTACTCTGAAAGATCTGTCACTTAAGATTCTTCACATGACATCCCTGTTGCCATGTAGCCGTCAGTTCTATTAAGATGCCAATTACCACAGTAAGTGGCTCCTGGAAGCCTAAATTTCTACAATTTTTAAAAACTCCGTTCCCTGGCAACACTTGCAAAATAAGAATCGCAATGCCTTCTTGCAGTTCTTCTCTGCATTGATACATTTCAGTTAATGCACAAAACAGCTTTGACTGAGTACTGTTGAGACAGGGCCTCAGTAGGTAACCCAGGCTGACCTCAAACTCCAGATCTTCCCGCCCCAGGCTTCCCAAGTGCAATTCCCATGCAATGTTTAGATTCTTGAATATTAGGGTTGAACTTAAGACCTCCCTCATGCCAGCTAAGTACACTAACACTAGTTGTTTGGATTCTTGAATATTAGGGTTGAACCTAAGACCTCCCTCATGCCAGCTAAGTACACTAACACTAGTTTTTATTTTGAGGCAGGCAGGGTCTCACTAAGTGCCGTGAACTTGTGATTCTCTGGACTATGCCCTCTAAGCCAGGCTTGGCTGAGTTCTTAATGTTTTCAGTGCATCTGATTGAAGCTTTGCCACTGGATGATGTTTGGGCAGGGGGTTGTTGAGACAGAATCTTGCTACGTAGCCTAGGCTGGCCTCAAACAGCAATTCTCCTGAAAGCTGAGTATAAATATATGTATGACACCACACCAGGCTTCCTTCACTGAGCACAATATTAACATGAAAAAATAATTCTCCACATGTGGTTGTTTACGCCTATAATCCCAACACTCAAGAAGATAAGGAAAATCAATTCAAGTTCAAGGTCAGGTCAGGCTACGCAGTAAGTTCAAGGTTAACCTGAAGCTATAGAGTGAAACCATCTAAAAGGGGGAGCGGAAAATATAAAATCTCTTTTGTGTCTAAGCCTTTGTAAACGCTCTCATCACTACCAGTGGCAAAATGGAAGACTAGCTGGCTAGAACCAGAGACTGAACAGTGCCAGAGGGCTGAACTCAGGGCCTGATGGACACTTGGCAAGTATTCTATATCTGAACTACATCCCAAATCACGCATGTTTTGAAATTTATTTTCATTTGAGGATCTTCCTTAATTTCAGTGACGTCCTAGAAAGTAGACAGGATCTTACACACAAGCAAGTATGTGAGTACAGATGACGTCTATCTGAAATAGATCCCACCCCTACTCCCAATGTTATCAACTACACAAGTAAACACATCTCCAACATAAATCTTATTCACTGAAACTCATCCTAGGAGTCATTGAAACGGCCAAGATTCAAGTCACTGATAAAAAAAATTATCAAAAAGATACTCTATAGCTAACTAAAACAGAAGTCAATTGTCTGAAAAGTATGGAAAGAAGGAAGACAGAAGAAAAGGAAGGAAGGGAGAGAGGAGGGAAGGGGGAGGGAGGAAGGAAGAAAGGGAAGGATGTAAGCAGGGGGAAAGGAAAGCAGAGGGATGTAAGAGGGAGGGAGGGAGAAAAGGAGGAAGAGGAAGAAAAGAAAGGAGGGAGGAGGAGAGGGAGAGAAAAGGGAGGAGGGAGAGGGAGGGACAGGGAAGGAGGAAGGGAAGGGAGGGGAGAGACAAGCAGACGGGCAGGCATAACATGTGTGAGCTACAGCTCAGTCAGCCTATTGCTACAGTTTTACTCCTATGTATGCTAAGGGCCCCTCTCCTCATACCACCTCAGGGCTCAGAGTGAGCACAGTTCTTGCTGCCCTTCTCTGATACCTGCTCTGGCACAGTTGTGCGGCTGGACATCTGCTCTGTGCGGCTGGATATCGTAAGCATCCTCATGACTGGTCCCACCACATCACTGGACCCTTGATCAAATTATAATCCTACTCCTCTTGTGACAAAAGCCTTTAAGGGTAACTACTGCACCAATTTTCACAAACTCAAATGCAGTAAAAACCTAACAGTTTCCCTCCTGTTGCTAAAGACTAACCTGAAAAAAAAAATAAATAATAAAATTTTTTTTTAAAGATTTATTTGTTTATTATATATGAGTACACTGTAGCTGTCTTCAGACACACCAGAAGAGGGCGTCAGATCTCAATACAGATGGTTGTGAGCCACCATGTGGTTGCTGGGATTTGAACTCAGGACCTCTGGAAGTGCAGTAAGTGCTCTTAACCACTGAGCCAGCTCTCCAGCCCAAATAATAAATTTAAAATAAAAAAAATTAAAAATTTTTAAAAATGACTAACCTGCTGTCCTTGTACATGCCACACAACCCTTTTGTCTTCTTAGACAAGGTTCAAGTTCACTCTAGCCAGCAAAGGCTGTTTGCCATTTCACACAAAAGTTAACAGATCTGCCAGAATTCTTGTCTTCCAAGGGCCTAACTCATGTGGTACCGGTCTTATACACACACTGAAGAAATGAGGAAGAACAAGCCATTGTACCAATTATGAATAATGTTTAAAATCTGTGTAAGGGATCTGGCTTCCCAGCATGTAAAGCTCCTCTTGAATTTCCCTTTCTTTTCATTCTCCTTTGGTGGCTGGTGTATAAATTATTATTTCTGCTTTGAGGGCTGGCTGCATTTGTTTCAGGTTAAGATCATTTCTTCATCAAGAGCATTTACACGTGACATTAATGAAAGGAGGAAAGAGAGCAAATGCTCATAAAACTCCCAGAAGTGGTTCCCAAAGTCCATAGAAATCAAAGCAACTGCTGCACAAGTCATAGAGAGAGTTCAAGTATTTTGTAAGTAGAAGGAAGGGCCTTGCGAAGTGGAAACTTCTGGTTTCTTTGGAAAGTCAGTTATGTCAAATAATGGTCTGCTTGGGACACACGTGAAAGGATGTTTTGTTAAAGCACACACGTGAAAGACTGTTTTCCTGAAGCAGACACAGGTGAAAGGACTCATGATGTGCAGGAGTAGAAATATGACCCCACAGACAGTAGGCACTCAAGCATTGTTCTGCTTTGCTCCGTCTTGCTATTCTTCGCTAACAACACACATGTATTAGTTCATCTTACATTGCATCGCTGAGCTTCGCTTGTGGCAACGTCATAGAAACTCACCAAAGAACTTCTCATGAGGTTACTGCAGCTTCCGAAGCAGCCGGTTGGCTTCTTCTGGATTGAATTACCC